>NC_041388.1:480280901-480407930 GCF_002162155.2 Triticum dicoccoides
GCGGGTGTGTGAGGTAAATACATTTGGTAACAGAGTGGGAAAAGGGGTTGTGTAGTTGAGAGACTTAGAGATCGAAACATGGAGAGAAAGAATGAACGTGTGTTGGAAACCGATAGCTTCCTAAGGTGGTTAGGAGAGGAAGATTGACCGATACAGGAAGTATGTAGCATTTGTGCGGGGGGAGGGGCTAAAAACAACATTTGAATGTACATAGTACGAGACTTAATATCGATGTTTCAATTCGGTGTACATTGTAAGATTTGAACTGAGGAGCAGGCATACGGGTAATTATTTCGAATTCATGCCATACTAAGTTTCAAAAAGTTGACATTGACTCAGTTTGTTGTGCTATTTTGTAGGTCATATGGTTGAATCCATCCAAAAGTTTTCTCACTACCATGGTGTTCATCATATACATATGCATTTGTATTAAAAAAGTAGCATGGATACAGTGAAATGCGAAATCCACGTTAGAATTGGAGATCGCTACGTGACACATGCTCTAATTCAAATAACTAACTACGTGACACACACTCTAATTCAAATAACTAATTATGTGAGACACACTCTAATCCACATTAGCGTGGGTACCGTTTTGATATTTTTTTCAAATAACTCCTCATTAATTAATTTATAGTACTCCCTCTATTCACTTTTATAAGACCTTGAAGACATTCCAGACAATGTGCAAAACAGTTCATTTTAAGTTGTTTGAAACGACTTACAAAAGTGAACGGATGGAGTATCTCGTTTCGAATGACTAATTATTGCAAGGAAAACACGAGCATGGTAATATATACAGATTCGTTTGCAAATGAAAGAAGATTCGTTTGCATTCTCAAATGTAGGCGCACCAGGCAAACCAGGGTCGTGTCGTTGTGGACGCTGCTTCGGTGCCTTAAAGGCAACTGCCTTTGCGTCACTGACATGTGGGCCAGCCACCTGTTGGGCCCATATGTCATGGACACAAAGGCAGGTGCCTTAAGGCACCGAAGCATAGTCCTGTTGGGGTGGTCGCGTGTGTCGGACGGACGTGTAGCACCCAGCCACCCACCCCCTTCCCCCCAAAAAGGACGACGACAATATAAGTTCGCGCTTCCATGTTTCGGATTGAAATATCTGGCGGCCCCAATTCCAGCCCTGCAAAATCTCTCTTCTCCACCGTCCCCTTCCACGCCCAGATTGCTCAAATCCCTAATTCGCCGCCAACCCTCGAATCGCCCCTCGTCTCGTCTCTTTCCCCACCATTCCCCACCTCTGTGCTGGACGACGACGACGAAGACGACGGTCACACTTCACCACCGCACCGGAGCTACCTCATCTACGCCCTCGTCCACCGCACCGGGTGGTCCACCGACAACGTCGGCCGCCGCAACCGACGTGCCTCACAGACACCAAGTTCCACCGCATCAGGTGCGCGTCACCGACACCGTCTCCCAGCTCACCGGGGCTACTTCACCGAGCACATCGTCACACCTCCGCCCCCCGAGGCCGTTGGGGCTTCACCAACGGTCTCGTCCACTGCATCATAGTGCTCCGCTACCACTCAAGATCTGCATCCGTGCACGGCCAGCCAACGCCAGCGCATCACCCTCAACGACTCTGAAGTGACCCACACTCTAGCTAGGCGAGCATGCCCAAATGCCGACCCGAACTAGGTATCCACACATCACTCCCTTGTGCACTGTTCTGACGATGTTTGGATATCCTTTCACTGCTCTCTTAGCTTACACGCCTATGCAACTCTGACCTTAACTCTTATTTCTTCTGGAGATATCATCTGAAACAAGCAAATCCATATTTTAGCGAAGCATGATGGCACTACGGGATCTGGTACACATCTTGCACACCCGTATAACCTTGTGAGTATCTGTCCTCCGGTACAACATCGAGGTCAATTCCTCTTATTTGATCAACCATTAGCCGTGTCAAAAATGCAGAGGGGGATGCAAGGAGCACAAGGCCTGCACATCCAAGCAAGTGGTAACATGGACGTGTACATGGAACATCCCAAGTGCAAGCAGACTTGCAGTGAGCCTGTACAACGAGCTAGCGTAAGTCCCTGCATTTCATTTAATTCATACTGGCATTCGTGTATGATTTGTGTGCAGTGGCTGATCCACGAATTCAAGTTACCAGGGGCGAACATTTAACTTAAAAAATACGAAGGCACTTGCACTCCAGAAATCAACATAACTTGAGAAATGTGAAGCTACATGCACTTTGAAAACTAGCTAATGATCCAAAGTAGTTCAGATTATAAACACTAAATGATGCAAGCACCAAAAAACACAAAATGCAACATGGTGTACAAGGACTACAAACATGGTCTGTACCTGCTTGAATTATTCGTTCTCTGGCTGAAAATATCGAAGTGTAATTGCACGTATAACCAGTGCGCAAACTGCATATCAATATATCTATCCTGCACAAGTATGCCAATAGTTTCAAACAACAGATTAGAAAAGTATTTATGCTATGTTGTCATGATACGGGGACTTTCTGGTAGATGGCCTCGATGTTTCCTCAAGCTATGAAAATGCACTATAATTTGCTTGTCATCAATGCCTGCAAATCTCCATCTCTCTCAACATAGTAGATCATCATTAGACACTAAATCCTTCAATGAGCTTGCAAAATGCTTGCATTAGATCCCTCATTAGACACTATATGTTCATCACCAGGAGCATGTAAAATGTTTGCATCAAATCCTTCATTAGCAGTCTATTCATTAGACACTTCAGGCTCAAGAACAACATGGGCTTGTATCTTTGCACCGGAAACTTGATTAGACACATCAGATTCAGTCAGTTCAGTATTGATTGGGGGAGTTATAAAATAAGTAGAAATTGGTTTCATTTTCTCATAGATTCCCTACATACAAGCAGTTTTACAACACCGTTAGTTTTAACTATTGGCCAGAAATTGAAGAGTTGAATTAGATATAATCAGGGATGTGATGTACCTGCTCGTTGCGCATGCTACTCTTGCAATTAGCGACTGTCCGTTTGCGCAAGCTCGATGCCATGCCCGTGCTGCCGCCGCTGCCTCCCACGCAGGCTACACCCAGGGTTGGATCTTCATCTTCTTGTCCTTCCGTTCGCTTGAAGCCCGGCGACCGCCCTCCAACGAGGGCGCGAGGAAGTGCTGTGTCAGTCTGTCCATCGGCGGCTAGGTTAGGAGCGAACTAGACTAGAGGCTGGAGTGAATGAATTGGGATTTTTCCTGCTGTCGATCGATATGGGAGGCGCTCGTTTGGGCCGCGAGCCTAATATAGGGCCTGCCTTGCACTTGTGTTATTGGCCCATCCAAATTGATTTTTTTTCATTTTTTACATTGCCTGCTCGTGCGTTGGGACGAACAAAACTAGCGTGGGCCAACCTGGACGACTCAAACTAGGTGCACACTTTCCAGCCACCTGAGGCGGCCGCCCATACCAGCCCCTATGGTGGCGTCGCCCCTTTTTGCGTGTATGATTGGATAGTGAAAAATATTCCAGTGGCGCTTTTGATTTACCCACAGAATGGTTGAATTGCTTGTTTCTATGAACTGAGTTCGCCAATAATGTGAAGGATGCCAGTCTTTTCATCCTATTGTAGATTGCTTAGATCTCGATATGCCAAAAGTAATCGCATGAAATATACAGTAAAAGCCAGTGTGATGTGTTTGGCTACAACTAGTCTGACTACACGTCCTCATATAACATATCAAGGATGCACCATCTTACCAGATTAACCATTCGACTTACCCATGTAGTGTGGGAAGAAAGAAGTATTGGGACTGCGTATCCAAGCAATTGATGCCATGGACTCCTTCGTACAAACATGTAAGCGAAAAAGAAGTTGCAGTGTGCCTGTACAAAGAACTAGCGTAAGTTCAGTTACCTGCTTCTCGGAATTTTAGTTAGCGACTTATTCCAAAATTGTTCAATTACGTTGCTTGGCTTAATTTAGTTTGCTACTGATTACATAATGGCACAACCTGTTAATCATATTGTAGACTGCGCCTATCTGTGTGTTTGATACTTACTGTTAAGAATTACCTGTTTGCCTTAACTTAAATATCTACTTGTTTGTTTAACTGCTTTGCTGCTGCAACAGCGGGTTACAATGATGTTAATAACTACTTTTCAGCATCCAATTGAAACTCTTTAATTCCTTGTTTGTTTAACTGGTTTGCTGTTATAACTCCCAGTTGAGATGTTTTGCTAACTTCAACTTTTCTGAATCCAATCGGAACTTTAATGGCAAAACAGGTTAGCCCAAGATCAAAGAGTGAGGTCCCCATGGAAGTTGCATCATCCCACAGCAGTGGCACCAGCCCAATCATGCATTATGAATTGCCAACTGCTGATGCTCTAGAGGCTAAACTAGTGGTAGAAAGAGATTCTGCTTCCGCACTTAGAGATGAAGTTGACATGTTGAGGAAGCAAATAGCACAATCACAAGCAGTACTCAAGACAACCATTAAATATTTGGTGGATTTCAAAATGAAGCAAGCTGAGACTGACCAGATTGTTAAGGTCCTGAAGGAAAAAAGGAAATTAAATTCCTACTTGGTAAATCATAGGTGAAATGTTCTTTCCATAGTTGAATAACCTTTGTGTTGTCTGTTCATGTAATCAATCAAACCATTTGTTTTAGAGATCATTTAATAATTGTTTTTTTGTTTTTTGTTTGTAATTTTATTTGAGCACAAGTCTGTATTAATTGAGAAGACTCGGAGAAATTTCGTTTGGATTGCTGTGCCAGACCTACAAATATGCCAATCGGGGTGAATGTGCATTCAACAATACTAGTATAGATGGACCATAAGTGGCACGCATCGCAAAGGGCCAAGATGCTGGCTAAAAAAGGATGATGTTGTAGCCCAAAAAAGTACAGCGGCCTGGCTTATGTATGTTAGTTGATATTATTGATCCATATACTCTATAAGTGTTTATATGTCTGTTAGTTCCGTACATTCTTGGTTGATTGACTCGGTATTTGAATCTTGATACATCGCTTGTGTACATATCTAAATGGGAGTACACATTATGCTGCGTGTGACATTTGAGTTGGACATGAAGTGTTCCAAATATTCGAATTCACCTTAAACTAGATTCTAGTTTCTGAATTTGAGTATCGGCATTTGTAAACCATATTCATATATGACAGTGGAATACATCTTTTTCGTCCTTTTGAAGATATATAAAAACACATAGAATGATTTATAAAGATTCATATAGGAATACAAAATGGATTCAAATTTAGTTGCCAGGTTAAACGTGGATGCTTATTGTCCCAAAATTCGAAAGAAACAGCAAAATGTCCACTCCCACATCGGCTGCCCGAAGCCAAGTGTTTGGGAGATGGAAATTACTGTCTACCCATTACACGGACAATCCATCAGCCCGATTTCCACTGCTCTAAATAGGGGTAGGTTAGTAACTTCAATTAGACGTGACACGACCGCCTCTGAGCCCATTCCGACACGGTGGGCGTCAAACATGGGCGGCAAAACTCATTTGATTCAAGCTCGTCCGAAAGACCTCTGTTTCTCCCTCCATTCCCCATTCATACACGGTCGGCGGGAAAACAAACTCTCCTCGTCCGAAATAGATGTAGGCTAATATTTTAAATAGGGGCAGATGTGTAACTTCCATCAGACGTGACACAACCGCCCTACCTGTCAGCCCCGTTCATACACCGTGGGCGCCAACCGTGGGCGGCAAAACACCCTCTCCTCACCTGAAATAGTTACCGGCAAATATTTGGGAGATGCGAGATTACCGTCCTATCCCCAACCAACGAGACGTCCAAATTTGAAATGGGGGATAAGTTCGTAACTTCCCCATATTTCAGACAGGCGCGTCCCAAAAACATGGTTCCCCGTACCTCTCCCTCCATTTTCCCATTCATACACCGTCTGCACTAGAACACCCCATTCCCACACCAGCCTCTGTCCGCCACCCCATCCATCGCCACCATCCTCCACCACATCCATCACCACCGTCCTCCACCATGCCGGAGCGCCTACCAAGACCGCGTCATCCACTGCTAGAGATGGACGTTTCTCATCCATGGCGACGGACCAATAGCCTTGCATCGCGTCCTCTCGCTTCATCGGCGCCGTCGTCCTCTTTGCCGGGGCCGCTCACATGACCTTCTCTTCCACCGCAACGGGACTTATCCCACAATGCACCCGTCTACCGTCGCAGATCTGCTTCAATGCCACCGACAGCCATCGCACCCCCGATGCCTACACAGCGCCGCAAGAGAGGTGGTACTTCATATCTCCTCAACTTTTTGATCTCAACCAGAAAATAGATCTTAACTTGGTTACTCTACTTTCTTTTCATCTCTTAGAATTTAGTTCTTAGTTCGAAGCAAACAATGGATGCTAAATATCATTTCTCCGGTTTGCAGCTTCAAATCTGCCATGGCACAACCATAATACGGTTTAATTGATCATGCTTAGGGTTTAATTGATCATGTTGGTTCCGTGGTGGTTTCTTTAATAGAAATCAGAGGGGAAACCCTCTTTTGCTAAAAAATATATGCTTAGAGTTTCCCCCTTTTATGATCACTATACGATCAGAATACGTGCTTCGTTTCATAATAACACTGCTCCACCCATCAAGCTAAACAAGCTTAGTTGTTCAAATACGAATATGATATTATTAAAATAGAGTTGTTTAATTGGTTAGCTAAATGTTCCTAAATTAGTTTTGAAAATGCATGTTCGCCGCTCGGGTGTGTATCTCTGTGTGTGGTCTGGTCAGCATGGTTGGAGAGGTGAACTTTGCATATGCAGGGGTTTATAGGGAGACACTCTCCGAGTTGAAACCGCAATGCATTCCATAGATAATCTGACTACTTTTTATGTTTTCATGAATCTCAGATTCTGAACAGCATCATAATGATTATGAGCTTGCGCGCATGAAAAGAATAAAGCAGAACAATGCCATGGCTATCAAACTTGGCATTAAGGGACTGAAATCAAGTCTGGATGCAATGCAATGCAAACACTCTCCACCTACAGATTCATGCTCAGAATATGATCCTAACAATGATTCTGAGCTAGAGGGAGACCTAAGTCAATGTAGCTCCCTAGTGGAGGAGTCAGAGGAAGATGCCCTATCTTATTCACCCATCAAGGTACTTGCTCTAAGTTTCCAAGGTTACATTGCTCGCACATATCTTGCAACTGATGCTTTGCATTGCTTCTACTTTGTTGAACTGCCATTAGCTTAGTTTACGCATCGTGTATGTGAATACGCCCTGCCTATCCATTTTCAGTACATATTCCATCTGTCATCATACCATATTTATCCATTCAAATGTTGTTCTTGTGTATCAGACGTTCAAAAGGAAGAGGGCGATTGCTGATCATGGAGGAGCACAAGCAAAGTATTTGGAAAAGGTAGAGGCACCTGATAAATCAAATAGCCCATTAGGTGTAGTTGCAATATCACCTGACCCACAAAATACCCCAACTCTAGCAGACTCTAGCCCTACTACACTGGTCATTTTTGATGCCCCAACTCAGCAGACCCCAACTACAGCAAACAGTATGATTATGCCAGTTGACATAGCACCAGCTGTACGACGCAAAACCCCCATTCCAGCAAAGAGTACACCAAATCCAGTTTCCAAATCCCTTTTCGAACCAGAGAGAGCCTCAATTGCAGCAAATAGGACCCCTGTTCCATTTCTTCCCAGTTTAGAAGACGAAGCTTATGTTGTTGTCAGGAACTTTGTGCGCATCTTTCCTTCATGGAAAAATTATACCACAGACACAGAACAATTTCCAGTCTTCCTCCGCAACTTACGCGTAAGTAATGTACTAATGTTATTCATGGTCATTACTGCATATGTTTCTGCTGACAGAAGACACCAGATTTTATTCTTTTAAATAGGCGAGGCGCAAACTGGATTGTGATGACGAGCAAGGGTTGTTTGCGCTTTTCAAGCACTCGTTGATGAAGTATCGTTCCTGCCTAAGGCAAGCGCACTTCGATGGCAAGCCTCTGAACGAAATTTCTGTAAAGTCTACGGTGCTACATTTATCCGACGGTGACTGGAATAATCTTGTTACACATTGGTCTCGGCTGCAGCGTAAGGTACTGTCTATGATATCACATCACAATTTGAACTACATTTCTGCATTTGCCTTAATGTCTCACTTGTACGAAAACTGTTAGCAGAAGAACATTCGTTCTCAAGGGACCACAGAATCTCGCAACTATACTGCACACTGCATTGCTCTTGTGAGTACCTCTTGCCTTGTATGACCATATTTACTTTCATAGCTGTTTGATTATGTAGCATCACTGCACATGTTAGCCTCGTAATCGTCCATTTGGTGGACATTATAAGATCCGTACGGACTCTTACATAAATTTAGAATAAACCCAATGCTTTTGAAGAGGTTTAGCTCTGCAGTCCTCTTGTAAGGACTGAACGTGGTCTATCACTATACTTACATTAACAGCTACTCCCTCCGTCCCATAATATAAGAACGTTATGTACAGTACACCAGTGTTCAAAACACTCTTGTATTATGGGAAGAGGGATTGGTTCATTTTGTAGCATTCTGCATCTTATCTCCCTCGCCCACCATTTACTAAAAAAGATCAGATCTATATTTAATCTTACCAACAAGTAGAATACACAGACAATGCCAGTGCAGAAGTGTAGCCCATTTCTCTTGTCAGTACATTTTGTCCTGTAACGCTTGTACTTCCAGGGATTGGTAGTTGATTATGTAGCATCAATCTGCATCTTATCTTCATTATCCTCTACCCCTTCCAGTATTATCATATCTATGATTACTCTCTACAAAATGTAGAGTACAAGCAATGCTTATGAAGAAGATTCTGTGCTGAAATTCTTGAGTTATCCTTCCCTTGACATGGAGAAGGGCATTATGAAGCCGGTGTTAACTGTTAATGTAAGTCAGTCCTTCTAAACCCTTTATCCTCAACTGCTGTTTAATTTGCTCATACTCCCTATCGTTTATTGCTATTTAGTTTGCTGTTTCTACCAAAATGCATGTTCGTAAGAACCGTAAGTTCTAAGTTTTACTTGTAAAACCAAATTCCTTATGCATACCATGCACATTACTTAATACTCCCTATATATATGCTTGTTTTTGTGGATCTATAATCCAGTGTGTGGTGAAGCAGCCCACGTTTGCACCTTGTCATCTCCTATTTTATCTTACTGATGTGGCTGATGATATGAACAACATGCCATGCACATTATCCAAAATAGATACAATGATTTTCTTTGCCCTTCATCTATGCTTGTTATGTTGACATGGTAATCCAGTAGTGTGGTGAAGCTCCCCGCATTATGAACAATGCCAAATTATGCTATTGATATTTTGAACATACTCTTTATTTTCTAATTTGGAATTGGATAGAATTGACAGAACAGTTATCATCTTTGTTTATACACGTGGAAAACCTATCATCTCTCTGCTTTGTTTTAGGGTGATATGCCTGATGGCATGCACAAGTCTGCTGAAGGCTGTGAGACAAACCCAACATATATTGCAGCAAAGAAGGCAAAACATCTTGAAGATAGCGAGACAACCCCAAAGTCTTGTCTTGATGTAGTGTTCAAGTTACTTGACACTAACGGTCAGACAAGCTCACAGAATTTGTTGTCTGAATCAGTTCGACTTCTTCAGTCCCAAGTTCTAGCAGAAAGGCATTCTGCAACTCAACTTCGACTTGAAGTCCTATCTCTAAGAAAGATTGCGGAGAACACCAATGAGAACCTCATCGCTAAACAGCTACACCTGGAAGCAATGACCGACATGCTAGCCCGGTCTCACAGCCTTGCTCAGCAGCTTGCGCAGCAGTTCCCCCGCAAGGCTAACGTTTCTTGAACTGTCTTGGAAGTGGCTCGGTTTAGTATTATTTTGTTACGCTGCAATGGTGCCCAGTTTTTGTAATCTGCTTCTACATTGCGCTTTATGATCACTGGTGGTGAACTTCAATGCCCAGTGGATGTAATATACCTTAAACCCTTTATTGTATAGTGTAGGTTTATTCTAAGTTACAATGTCGTAATTTCTTTATTGTATAGAGTAGCTTTGTTCTTAATTCATACTAGTTACGCAGCAGCATGAAATGAACCCCGGCCCATGATTGTGCGAATCAAATCACGGGCTTTTAACAGGCCAAAATTGTCTCGGTCCTTGTTTGGCCCAATCAGATATCGGCTGCGAGCAGGCCGGATGCAAACAGGGCCATAGTTAGGCCCAACTATATGACTGGCTTCTAACAGGCCGAAATTAATATAGGGCCGAAATGTTAAATGGGCCCTTAACAGGCCAAAACTAATATCAAGCCGAATTACTAAGTGGGCCTTTAGCAAGTGGGCCCAAAAGCATAGTGTCCAGTTGACGGGCCGAATCTGATATGGGCCATAATTGAGCCCAAAGCCTCTTAAAGGGCCGGACCTGATCTGGGCCATAATTTGGCCCAGAACATGGTAGGCTTTTAACGGGCCGGATCTCATATGGGCCACTATTAGGCCCAGAGCGTGGTAGGCCATTAATGGACCAGATCAAATATGGGCCGGCATTTGGCCCAAAACATGGCAGCCAGTTAATGGGCCGGCCTACTAGGGTCCTCAAAATCTTGTGGGCCTATAGCTGGGCCGGCCCATTAATGTCGGTGAAATCTCGTGGGCCTTTAGCTGGGCCGGCCCATTATGACCCACAAGAATCTTGTGGGCTTTACTGGGCCGGCCCATTATGGCACACAAAAATCTTGTGGGCCTTTACCTGGGCCGGCCCATTATGGCCTGCAAAATCTTGTGGGCCTTTAGCTGGGCCAGCCCATTACGGTTCGCAAAATCTCATGGGCCTTTAGCTGGGCCGGCCCATTATGGTCCGCAAAATCTTGTGGGCCTTCAGTTGGGCCGGCCCATTTAAACTTGTTGGGCCGTGCCACATGTCGACATATCATAGGCACCTATCTGACCCACTAACGAGCTGACACGTGTTTCGTCCGGCCAATAAGAATTTTACACGTGGAAATTTCCCATTGGTCGGGGCTGTTAACGGGTTATCGGATCCAAAACCTGACCCGATAGCTTAACAGTGTTCCATTACGGTGGATGCCACATGTCGGTCACCCTTGACGAAAGCACTTCTGTGACACGCGATTTATCGTCATGGAAGTGGAAACTTCCGTGATGATAATTTTGGTAATGTCATGGAACACTTCTACGACAGCACAGGTATGACTATCTTGATTCTGTCATAAATTTGTCATGGATGTACATGCATGACAAAAAAGCGACCTACTGTGACAAACACGCATCATCACGGAAGTGTATTTTTTTGTAGTGGTGGTATATGGCAGTGGTGGTCAGATATGGCAGCAGTGGTGGTATATGGCAGTGGTGGTCGGATATGGCAGCGGCGGTGGTATGTGGTAGCAGTCGTGGTATATGGCAGTAGCGACGAAGATGGTGTGGCGGCGGTGTGACAACTGTGACAGGACTCGAAACTCTAAAGGACTAGATGCTAAAACCAACAACTAGACACGACGATGCAACTACAAATTCAACAATGCAAAATCCTAAAAATATTATGCAAAGGCTCAGATTGGTTTGGATATAATGAACTAACCTTATTTTTTTGGCTTTTTCATGGACTGTAGGTACGAAGAACAGACGGACTGTAGGTACGAAGAACAGACTCGATTTAAAGTACGAAAAATTGTAAAATCTCATCGAGCAACCTGAAAATCTGATACCACTTGAGAGATGCAAAGGTGTTCCATCTTTTGATGAGATGGCGGCTATTGTTTATGGTGGAGTAGACTTTGATGATCCAACTACGAACGTGCGAGGATGTCGCGCCTTAGCAATCACTAAACCAATTCCGAGAGGTTATTGACCACGCCGGAGCATGATCAACCTGACCACGAGGGTCTATTTCCTACAAGCAAACGAAGAACAAGCAAGAAACTAAGATTGCAATATGGATATTGCGAATATAAGATGAAATCTTTATTGATCAAGGTAGGGTTCTGTGACGCCTTGGTCTGGTCGTTGAACACAAACGAAGTACGCGAAGTTGCAGCTATGGTGAACTTTTAATCCAAACAAAATCCAAAGTCTAAACGACGCCCTAAGGGCTGTATATATGGAGGAAGAGAGGGGAAATTTCGTGGCCCCTTGTAGGAGGGGTCCGAAACCAACCCTAACTCTCTTTTCTGCACACATACGGACTCTAAAAACAGCCTATACTTCTGTATTTTGAAATTACATGGGCCTGGCCCAATAATAAGGTGACGCAGCACCTATAATAGCCTCTAGACGAAATTTGTGAAGTGGCATCTTGTATATTTCTTCCAAGCCTTCATGCACTCATTACGGTGGCTTCAAAGTCCCGAAATCATCACTTGAAACTCTGTCCTTGTTCCCCTTGCGCGTGCGATCATCTCCATGCTTGTTCTTCCTCCAATGTTCATCCTTCTCCAAGATAGGCCCTTCATTTGTAAGCAAAACAAATATACCCAATTTAGACAGCATCATATTCTCATGAACATTAGAATCATTACCAAGAAACGAAAGTACCTGGTAATTTAATTGGCATGCGCGAGCTCTAGTAATTGGTATAGTATGTATAGCAGCAGGGGTTGTGGGTGTAATAGTGGTATTGATGTCATCATCAACTAACCTTTAGGTTAGTTTTTGCGATCTATGAGAAGCGGTGCCTGTTAATATCCCTGCATCTGTTCAATACTAGTGGTTCAATGTTTAGGAGTTGCATTTGTGGTTCAGTGTTTCACTAGTTGTCAACTGGTTTCTCACAAGTTTGTTCTGAATGGTATGGGCTACCTCCCTGGAGAATCGGCGGCGGCACCAGGTATTGGAGAACGATCGTTTCTCGCGGACGAGCTTGAAGAGCCATCTGTGCGTACAGATTACCCATGACATTTGCATTTTGAAGAGGTGGGATTAAAATTACTGGTATAACAACTCTTGATTTTTGTCGAAGCAAGAAGGCTAAAATAGGGCGAGTTTGAAAGCTATAGTCCTCTCATTGTCCGGGATCTCCTGGCCATGATGAAGGATGTACTTGATTATCGGAAAGGAACATCATCTCTTCGCTTCGATATGACTATTCTACAAACTGAGGTACCCACTGTTGGAGTAAAGAAAAATGGTTTGAATGTTGCTATGGGCGGAGTTCAGAAATCAGTTTTAGATCTGAGCTTACAGTTAGTGTCTATGAATGTGGTTTTGGGATACTTGGACGCTGATATCTGCCACACGTGCGGCAGGGAGGGAGGCGAACTACACGTCTTTATAACAAAACAGATTTCCATGGTCACTACATGCATGTGGGTATCTTTTGGGATTTCTAGTTTTAAAAATGTTTAATCTTTTAAATGAAAAGTCCGATTGAAATCTGTTTTCACCATTAAATCTGTCGCGACGAGATCTTCGAAACTAGATCTCATATCGATATGTTTTGACAACTTTTTTTGTTAAAAGTTGTCATGTCTATTGCACATAAATTGCCATGGTGTTTACATTAAAGTTGCCATGCTATGTTTCAACTACCTTTTTTGTATGTTTAAAGTAAATTTTGACATAAAAGGAAATTAATAAACTAAAATTGCCATGGTGAATTACTAAAATTTGATTATCCGCAAAATAATTTTGACATGGTTCATAATTAAGAAGAAATTCACCGCCTTACTTTAAAAATGCGTGATCAATGACTTAAATTTGCCATGAACCATTGATGTCTACCACACAACCTTCTTCTTGTAGACGTTGTTGGGCCTCCAAGTGCAAAGGTTTGTAGGACAGTAGCAAATTTCCCTCAAGTGGACGACATAAGGTTTATTAATCCGTGGGAGGCGTAGGATGAAGTTGGTCTCTCTCAAACAACCCTGCAACCAAATAGCAAAGAGTCTCTTGTGTCCCCAACACACACAATACAATGGTAAATTGTATAGGTGCAGTAGTTCAGCGAAGAGATGGTGATACAAGTGCAATATGGACGGTAGATATAGGTTTTTGTAATCTGAAAATATAAAAACAGCAAGGTAACTAATGATAAAAGTGAGCGAAAACGGTATTGCAATGCATTGAAACAAGGCCTAGGGTTCGTACTTTCACTAGTGCAAGCTCTCTCAACAATAATAACATAATTGGATCATATAACAATCCCACAACATGCAACAAAGAGTCACTCCAAAGTCACTAATAGCGGAGAACAAACGAAGATATTATTGTAGGGTACGAAACCACCTCAAAGTTATCCTTTCTGGTCGATCTATTCAAGAGCCCGTAGTAAAATAACACGAAGCTATTCTTTCCGTTTGATCTATCCTAGAGTTCGTACTAGAATAACACCTTAAGACACAAATCAACCAAAACCCTAATGTCACATAGATACTCCAATGTCACATCAAGTATCTGTGGGTATGATTATACGATATGCATCACACAATCTCAGATTCATCTATTCAACCAACACAAAGAACTTCAAAGAGTGCCCCAAAGTTTCTACCAAAGAGTCAAGACGGAAACGTGTGCCAACCTGATAACCCACAAGTATAGGGGATCGCAACAGTTTTCGAGGGTAGAGTATTCAACCCAAATTTATTGATTCGACACAAGGGGAGCTAAAGAATATTCTCAAGTATTAACAGCTGAGTTGTCAATTCAACCACACCTGGAAACTTAATATTTGCAGCAAAGTATTTAGTAGCAAAGTAATATGATTGTAGTGGTAACGATAACAAAAGTAATGGTAGCAAAAGTAATGTTTTTGGTATTTTGTAGTGATTGTAACAATAGCAACGAAAAAGTAAATAAGCGAAGACCAATATATGGAAAGCTCATATGCAATGGATCGGTGATAGAGAATTATGCCGGATGGGGTTCATCATGTAATAGTCATAACCTAGGGTGACACAGAAGTAGCTCCAATTCATCAATGTAATGTAGGCATGTATTCCGAATATAGTCATACATGCTTATGGAAAAGAACTTGCATGACATCTTTTGTCCTACCCTCCCGTGGCAGCGGGGTCCTAGCGGAAACTAAGGGATATTAAGGCCTCCTTTTAATAGAGCACCAGACCAAAGCATTAACACATAGTGAATACATGAACTCCTCAAACTACGGTCATCACCGGAAGTGGTCCCGATTATTGTCACTTCGGGGTTGCCGGATCATAACACATAGTAGGTGACTATAGACTAGCAAGATAGGATCAAGAACTCACATATATTCATGAAAACATAATAGGTTCAAATATGAAATTATGGCACTCGGGCCCTAGTGACAAGCATTAAGCATAGCAAAGTCATAGAAACATCAATCTCAGAACATAGTGGATACTAGGGATCAAACCCTAACAAAACTAACTCGATTACATGATAAATCTCATCCAACCCATCACCGTCCAGCAAGCCTACGATAGAATTACTCACGCACGACGGTGAGCATCATAAAATTGGTGATGGAGGATGGTTGATGATGACGATGGCGATGGATTCCCCTCTCTGGAGCCCCGAACGGACTCCAGATCAGCCCTCCCGAGAGTGTTTAGGGCTTGGCGGCGGCCCCGTATCATAAAACGCGATGAATCTTTCTCTCTGATTTTTTTCTCTCTGAACACGAATATATAGAGTTGGAGTTGAGGTCGGAGGTGCTCCAGGGGGCCCATGAGGTAGGGGGCGCTCCCCCACCCTCGTGGCTAGGGTGTGGGCCCCCTGGCCTTGATCTTTTGCCAGTATTTTTTTATTATTTCCCAAAATACACTCCGTGGAGTTTTAGGTCATTCCAAGAACTTTTGTTTCTGCACATAAATAACACCATGGCAATTCTGCTGAAAACAGCGTCAGTCCGGGTTAGTTCCATTCAAATCATGCAAGTTAGAGTCCAAAAGAAGGGCAAAAGTGTTTGGAAAAGTAGATACGATGGAGACGTATCAACTCCCCCAAGCTTAAACCTTTGCTTGTCCTCAAGCAATTCAGTTGACAAACTGAAAATGATAAAGAAAAACTTTTACAAACTTTGTTTGCTCTTGTTGTTGTAAATATGTAAAGCCAGCATTCAAGTTTTCAGCAAAGATTATGAACTAACCATATTCTCAATAACTCTTAGGTCTCATGTTTACTCATATCAATAGCATAATCAACTAGCGAGCAATAATAATAAATCTCGGATGACAACACTTTCTTAAAACAATCATAATATGATATAACAAGATGGTATCTCGCTAGCCCTTTCTGAGACCGCAAAACATAAATGGAGAGCACCTTTAAAGATCAAGGACTGACTAGGCATTGTAATTCATGGTAAAAGAGATCCAGTCAAGTCATACTCAATGTAAACTAACAGTAAGGAATGCAAATGACAGTGGTGCTCTCCAACTGGTGCTTTTTAATAAGAGGATGATGACTCAACATAAAAGTAAATAGATAGGACCTTCGCAGAGGGAAGCAGGGATTTGTAAAGGTGCCAGACCTCGGTTTTGAAATAAAGATGAATAATATTTTGAGCGGTATACTTTCATTGTCAACATAACAACCAAGAGATGGCGATATCTTCCATGCTACACATATTATAGGCGGTTCCCAAACAGAATGGTAAAGTTTATACTCCCCCTCCACCAACAAGCATCAATCCATGGCTTGCTCGAAACAATGAGTGCCTCCAACTAACAAGAGTCCCAAGAGGAGTTTTGTTTGCAGTTATTTTGATTGGATTTGCATAAAGCATGGGACTGGGCATCCCGGTGACCAGCCATTTTCTCATGAGTGAGGAGCGGAGTCCACTCCTCTTGAGAATAACCCGCCTAACATGGAAGATACGGACAACCCTAGTTGATACATGAGCTATTCGAGCATACAAAACAGGATATTTATTTGAAGGTTTAGAGTTTGGCACATACAAATTTACTTGGAACGGTAGGTAGATACCGTGTATAGGTAGGTATGGTGGACTCATATGGCATAACTTTGGGGTTTATGGGATTGGATGCACAAGCAGTATTCCCGCTTAGTACAGGTGAAGGCTAGAAAAAGACTGGGAAACAGCCAGCTAGAGAGCGACAACAGTCATGAACATGCATTAAAATTAATCAACACCGAATGCAAGCATGAGTAGGATATAATGCACCATGAACATAAATATCATAGAGGCTATGTTGATTTTGTTTCAACTACATGCGTGAACATGTGCCAAGTCAAGCCACTCGAATCGTTCAAAAGAGGATACCACCCTATCATACCACATCACAACCATTTTAATAGCATGTTGGCACGCAAGCTAAACCATTATAAGCTCCTAGCTAATTAAGCATGGCATAAGCAACTATAATCTCTAATTGTCATTGCAAACATGTTTATTCATAATAGGCTAAATCAGGAACGATGAACTAATCATATTTACAAAAACAAGAGAGGTCGAGTTCATACCAGCTTTTCTCATCTCAATAAGTTCATCATATAATCATCATTATTGCCTTTCACTTGCACGACCAAACGATGTGGATAATAATAATAGTGCGCGTGCATTGGACTATGCTAGAATCTGCAAGTATTCAATAAATAGGAGAAGACAAGGCAATATGGGCTCTTTTGTCAGATCAATAATAATGCATATAAGAGCCACTTCAACAATTTAATCATGGTCTTCTCCTATCGACCCCCAAAGAAAAGAAAAGAAATAAAACTATTTACACAAGAAAGCTCCCAACAAGCAAAAGAAGAAGAGGAAATCTTTTTGGATTTTCTTTTTAATTACTACAAGCATAGAAATTAAAACTAGCTAAAAGCTACAACTAATTTTTTTGGTTTTTCTTAAGGTTTATTAAACACACAAGAAGAAAGCATAAAAAGGAAATAAACTAGCATGGATATTACAATGAAAAAGTATGAGCACCGACATCTAGCAATGAGTGTGTGAACATAAATGTAATGTCGGTGAGAAATACGTACCCCCCCCCCCCAAGCTTAGGCTTTTGGCCTAAGTTGGTCTATGGCCACGGTTGGCCTAGCGGATATCCATAGTAATAGTTGGGGTCGTACTGAGATGCATCAGTCATTGCATCGTGGGCTGCAGCTTGGAGGCGAGCTATCTCAGCTCTCCTCTTATACTCTTCCGCCTCCTCTCTGGTTATAAAATATCTCCTTTTTCCTGAAAGTCAAAGAAAGTAGAAGCAGGGAGAGCGACGTGATAGGCGCATCGTCTGTCAAAAATTAGTCGGTACTGGAGGAACTGATCGTTCCTCTCAACAAACTGATGACGAACCATAGCCTCATAATCCAAATAAGCAGGGGGCAACTCAATATCATCTTCACGTATGGTTATACCAAGAAAATTAGTTATGCGGGTTGCATAAATTCCACCAAAGAAATCTCCATTAAATCTATCAACAATGGCTCCCAAATTATAAGATTTATCTCCTAACATAGCACTCCTAAGAATACTGAGGTCAGGGACACACATGTGACATGCTTCATCTTTACCGTTAATGCATCTACCTATGAAGAGAGCAAAATAATGTACAGCAGGAAAGTGAATGCTCCCTATGGTAGCTTGTGCTATATCTCTAGATTCCCCCACAGTTATACTACCAAGAAAATCTCTAAATTCAGATTTGCGAGGTTCACTAGTACTACCACATTGTGGAAGTTTGCAAGCAATGGTAAAGTCCTCTAAGTCCATAGTGTAAGAATTTTCATAAAGATCAAACAGGACAGTTTGAGAATTATGTGAAGATGAAAATTCAAACCTCCTCACAAAGGAACTAGTGAGATAGTGGTACTGACGGAATTTTTCTTCCTCGAAGCTCACAAGATCAGCGTTACGCAAATATGCGTTAAATTCTTCCTTAATTCCTGCTCGATCCATGAAGTCCTCTGAAGGCCATTCACAAGGCTGCACTGGAGCGTCCCTTGGTGGCTCATCATCAACATCACACATTACAAGCCTGGGTCCTTGTTTCCTTGAAGAACCACCTTGGTACATTTTCCTAAACATAATTCTTCCTTTGAAAAATTTCCGAAATTTTTAGTAGCTTCAAAATAAAAGTGAACCAAACTCAACAAAATTGATAACAACTACTCCTAAAAGTGCCTAGAGCCTATATCATGCATCAAAACTACTTGGAACCACATAAATTTGACATGCAAGCTCAAGAACATGGTCACCTAGGCAGCAAAATTTGCAATGAATAAAGGAACAAAAACTAATTGGACCAATGGAGGAGTCACATACCAAGGAACAATCCCCCAAAGCAGTTTTGTGAGAGGTGCTTTGAGCAAGGATATCAAAAATCGCAGCAAAATGAGCTAGAACTCGTGCTTGAGCTGGATAATGGTGTTTGTGGGAGGAAGAAGGAGTGTGTGGGTGCAGGAATAAGTGGAGGAGGGCCACCGTGGGCCCACGAGGCAGGGGGCGCGCCCTCCACCCTCGTGGCCAGGTGGATGCCCCCTTGCTATGTTCTCAGTGCCAAATATTCTCAAATATTCCAGAAAAAAATCATATTTAAATTTCAGGGCATTTGGAGAACTTTTATTTTCGGGGTATTTTTATATTGCACGGATAATTCAGATAACAGACAGAAAATACTATTTTTATTTTATTTAATATAAATAATAGAAAGTAAAAGGAGGGTACAGAGAGTTCTGTTTTCTAAATCCATCCATCTCATGATCATCAAAAGGAATCCATTAACAAGGTTGATCAAGTCTTGTTAACAAACTCATTGCGAATAACATGGAACCGGAGAATTTTCGAATAACACTAGGTTACCTCAACGGGGATATGCACATACCCAACAATAATAATATCATATTTCTTCTTGACAGTAGGAAGAGGAAATTCAAAACCTCCAAAAATAATTGATGGAATTTTGCCAATAGAATTGATACTGTGGACTTGAGGTTGTTTCCTCGGGAAGTGTACCGTATGCTCATTACCATTAACATGAAAAGTGACATTGCCTTTGGTGCAATCAATAACAGTCCCTACAGCATTCAAAAGGGGTCTTCCAAGAATAATAGACATACTATCGTCCTCGGGAATATCAAGAATAACAAAGTCCGTTAAAATAGTAACGTTAGCAACCACAACAGGCACATCCTCACAAATACCGACAGGTATAGCAGTTGATTTATTAGCCATTTGCAAAGATATTTCGGTAGGTGTCAACTTATTCAAATCAAGTCTACGATATAAAGAGAGAGGCATAACACTAACACCGGCTCCAAGATCACATAAAGCAGCTTTAACATAGTTTCTTTTAATGGAGCATGGTATAGTGGGTACTCCTGGATCTCCAAGTTTCTTTGGTATTCCACCTTTAAAAGTATAATTAGCAAGCATGGTGGAAATTTCAGCTTCCGGTATCTTTCTTTTATTAGTAACAATATCTTTCATGTACTTAGCATAAGGATTCATTTTGAGCATATCAGTTAATCGCATACGCAAAAAGATAGGTCTAATCATTTCAGCAAAGCGCTCAAAATCCTCATCATCCTTTTTCTTGGATGGCTTAGGAGGAAAAGGCATGGGTTTCTGAACCCATGGTTCTCTTTCCTTACCATGTTTCCTAGCAACAAAGTCTCTCTTATCATAACGTTGATTCTTTGATTGTGGGTTATCAAGATCAACAGCAGGTTAAATTTCTATGTCATTATCATTGCTAGGTTGAGCATCAACATGAACATTAGCATTAACATTATCACTAGTTTCAGGTTCATTACCAGATTGTGTTTCAGCATCAGAAATAGAAATATCATTTGGATTCTCAGGTATTTCAGCAATAGGTTCACTAGAAGCATGAAAAGTCCTATCATTTTTCTTTTTCTTCCTCTTAGAAGGACTAGGTGCATCTATATTATTTCTCTAAGAATCTTGCTCAATTCTCTTAGGGTGGACTTCAGGATTCAAAGGTTCCTGAGTCATTTTACCAGTTCTAGTAGCCACTCTAACAACATAGTCATTATTCTTACTATTCAATTCATTGAGCAAATCATTTTGAGCTTTAAGTACTTGTTCTACTTGAGTGGTAACCATAGAAGCATGTTTACTAATAAGTTTAAGTTCACCTTTGACATTAGCCATGTAATCACCCAAGTGTTCAAGCATATCAGCACTGCGTTTTAATTCTCTACCAAAATAAGCATTGAAGTCTTCTTGCTTAACCATAAATTTATCAAACTCATCTAAGCATGGGCTAGCAAACTTGGTAAATGGGATTTCAACTTTATCATATCTATAGAGAGAATTTACCTTTACTACTTGTGCCGGGTTATCAAGACCATGTGTTTCTTCAATAGGTGATGGATTAAAACCATATATTGCTTCAACAGGCGGTAAATTAAGACCATGTATTTCTTCAATAGGAGGTAAATTCTTAACATCTTCAGCTTTAATACCCTTTTCTTTCATGGATTTCTTTGCCTCTTGCATATCCTCAGGACTGAGAAATAGAACACCTCTTTTCTTCGGAGTTGGTTTAGGAATAGGCTCAGGAGTTGGCTCAGGAGGTGTCCAACCATTTTCATTTGTCAACATATTATAGAATTTCAGCTTCATCCGATGTTCTTTCCCTAAAAACAGAACTAGCACAACTATCTAGGTAATCTCTGGAAGCATCGGTTAGTCCATTATAAAAGATATCAAGTATTTCATTTTTCTTGAGAGGATGATCAGGCAAAGCATTAAGTAATTGGAGAAGCCTCCCCCAAGCTTGTGGGAGAATCTCTTCTTCAATTTGCACAAAATTATATATATCCCTTAAGGCAGCTTGTTTCTTATGAGTAGGGAAATATTTAGCAGAGAAGTAATAAATCATATCCTGGGGACTACACACACAACCAGGATCAAGAGAATTAAACCATATCTTAGCATCACCCTTTAATGAGAACGGGAATATTTTAAGGATATAAAAGTAGCGAGTTCTCTCATCATTAGTCAACAGGGTAGCTATATCATTTAATTTAGTAAGATGTGCCACAACATTTCAGATTCATACCCATAAAAAGGATCAGATTCAACCAAAGTAATTATATCAGGATGAATAGAGAATTCATAATCCTTATCAGTAACAAAGATAGGTGAAGTAGCATAAGCAGGATCACATTTCATTCTAGCATTCAGAGTTTTTTGTTTAAGCTTAGCTAATAATTTCTTAAGATCACTTCTATCATTGCAAGCAAGAAAGTCTCTTTTAGTTTCTTCATCCATAACATAGCCCTCAGACACAACAGGTAATTCATATTTATTAGGAGAGCCTTCATAATCACTTTCATCAGTATTATCGGTTTCATTAATTTCATTCTCTCTAGCCCTAGCAAGTTGTTCATCAAGAAATTCACCAAGTGGCACAGTAGTATCAGGCATAGAAGTAGTTTCATCATAAGTATCATGCATAGCAGAAGTGGCATCATCAATAATATGTGACATATCAGAATCAAAAGCAGAAGCAGGTTTAGGTGTCGCAAGCTTACTCAAAACAGAAGGTGAATCAAGTGCAGAGCTAGATGGCAGGTCCTTACCTCCCCTCGTAGTTGAGGGATAAATCTTGGTTTTTGGATCTCTCAAGTTCTTCATAATGATAAGCAAATATAAATCCCAAGTGACTCAAAGAATAGAGCTATGCTCCCCGGAACCGGCGCCAGAAAATAGTCTTGATAACCCACAAGTATAGGGGATCGCAACAGTTTTCTAGGGTAGAGTATTCAACCCAAACTTATTGATTCGACACAAGGGGAGCCAAAGAATATTCTCACATATTAGTAGTTGAGTTTTCAATTCAACCACACCTGGAAACTTAATATCTGCAGCAAAGTATTTAGTAGCAAAGTAATATGATAGTAGTGGTAACGATAGCAAAAGTAACGGTAGCAAAAGTAATGTTTTTGGTATTTTGTAGTGATTGCAACAATAGCAATGGAAAAGTAAATAAGCAAAGAACAATATATGGAAAGCTCGTAGGCAATGGATCGGTGATAGAGAATTATGCTGGATGTGGTTCATCATGTAACAGTCATAACCTAGGGTGACACAGAACTAGCTCCAATTCATCAATGTAATGTAGGCATGTATTCCAAATATAGTCATACGTGCTTATGGAAAAGAACTTGCATGGCATCTTTTGTCCTACCCTCCGTGGCAGCGGGGTCCTAGCGGAAACTAAGGGATATTAAGGCCTCCTTTTAATAGAGTACCAGACCAAATCATTAACACATAGTGAATACATGAACTCCTCAAACTACGGTCATCACCGGAAGTGGTCCCGATTATTTTCACTTCGGGGTTGTCAGATCATAACACATAGTAGGTGACTATAGACTTGCAATATAGGATCAAGAACTCACATATATTCATGAAAACATAATAGGTTCAGATCTGAAATCATGGCACTTGGGCCCTAGTGACAAGCATTAAACATAGCAAAGTCATAGCAACATCAGTCTCAGAACATAGTGGATACTAGGGATCAAACCTTAACAAAACTAACTAGATTACATGATAAATCTCATCCAACCCATCACCGTCCAGCAAGCCTGCGATGGAATTACTCACACACGGCAGTGAGCATCATGAAATTGGTGATGGAGGATGGTTGATGATGACGATGGCGACGGATTCCCCTCTCTGGAGCCCCGAACGGACTCCAAATCAGCCCTCCCGAGAGAGTTTAGGGCTTGGCGGCGGCTCCGTATCGTAAAACGCGATGAATCTTTCTCTCTAATTTTTTTTCTCTCTGAACACGAATATATAGAGTTGGAGTTGAGGTCGGAGGAGCTCCAGGGGGCCCATGAGGTAGGGGGCATGCCCAGGGGGGCAGGCGTGCCCCCACCCTCGTGGCTAGGGTGTGGGCCCCCTGGCCTTGATCTTTTACTGGTATTTTTTTATTATTTCCAGAAATATGCTCCTGGAGTTTCAGGTCATTCCAAGAACTTTTGTTTCTGCACATAAATAACACCATGGCAATTCTGCTGAAAACATTGTCAGCCCGGGTTAGTTCCATTCAAATCATGCAAGTTAGAGTCCAAAACAAGGGCAAAAGTATTTGGAAAAGTAGATATGACGGAGACGTATCACAACCCATACGTTGGAGACGTATCAAGCATCCCCAAGCTTAATTCCTGCTCATCCTCGACTAGGTAAAGGATAAAAATAGAATTTTTGATGTGGAATGCTACCTAACATATTTATCCATGTAATCTTCTCTATTGTGCCAAGAATATTCAGATCAATAAGATTCAAAAAAAAGTTTAATATTGTCATAAAAACGGTAATACTTCAAGCACACTAACAAAGCAATCATGTCTTCTCAAAATAACATGGCCAAAGAAAGCTTATCCCTACAAAATCATATACTCTGGCTATGCTCCATCTTCATCACACAAAGTACTCAAATCATGCACAACCCCGATGACAGGCCAAGCAATTGTTTCATACTTTTGATGTTCTCAAACCTTTTCAACTTTCACACAATACATGAACATGAGCCATGGACATAGTGTCGGTGTCAAAACCGGTAGGGGGTCCCGAACTGTGCGTCTAAGAATCGATGGTAATAGGAGACAGGGACACGATGTTTACCCAGGTTCGGGCCCTCTTGATGGAGGTAATACCCTACGTCCTGCTTGATTGACTTTGATGAATATAGGGGTTACAAGAGTTGATCTACCACGAGATCGTAATGGCTAAACCCTAATTGTCTAGCCTGTATGATTATGACTGCCTCTACGGACTAAACCCTCCGGTTTATATAGACACCGGACGGACCTAGGGTTGTACAGAGTCGGTTTACAGGGAAAGGAATCTTCATATTCGCACGCTAAGCTTGCCTTCCATGCCAAGGAGAGTCCCATCCCGACACAGGGAAAGTCTTCCGTCTTGTATCTCCATGGCCCATTAATCCGGCCCATATCACATAGCCCGGACGCCCGAGGACCCCTTAATCCAGGACTCCCCTAGTAGCCCCTGAACCAGGCTTCAATGACGATGTGTCCGGTGCGCAGATTGTCTTCGGCATTTCAAGGCGGGTTCCTCCTCCGAATACTTCAAAGTAGTCCTCGAACACAGAAAACGTATTCGGCTCTGCAAAACAGGCACCACACAGAGTCGCAAAGAGTATAATATTTCACAAGTCCCATCTACTAACAACTTTCATAGCGAGACGTTACGTCCCTGCTTCGGTCATTATTTCGAACCGTTTTTTAGCTTCCCGCTCCACGTTTTGAGGTGCGGTTTTCATTGGCACGTCTTGTTGAAGCAGAGATCGTGTCCCCTTATCGTGGGATTCTCATCAACACGGGTGTGGGTAATCCAACTGCATCGTCCGCACGACCCTTAGGGAATAGGCGAGTTTTAAGGCGAGTGGGGAGGCGCTTGATATTCGCTACCTTTATAAGAGGATAAAGATCCACTCTTTCACCCACGCCTTCTACCTCTCTGCCCATCCGTTCTCGAGCTCTAGCACCCAAGATTCCATCCTTTCTGCCCCCAAAAAGCACTCCGACCATGTCCGGATCTGGAGCACAGGGCAAGTGGATGGCTTCCTCCGTCACGGAGGGGAACATCATGGAGCTCCGGGAAGCGGGGTACTTGGCCCAGGAAATCGCCCACCAGCTTCCGGCCAAGGGACAGATCGTCCCCACCCCAGAGCCCAATGAGAGGATGGTATTCATCCCCCACCTCATCCATGGGTTAGGATTTCCCCTCCACCCCTTCGTCCGTGGACTCATGTTCTACTACGGGCTAGATTTCCATGATCTAGCCCCGAATTCTTTCCTCAACATCTTGGCATTCATTGTCGTGTGCAAGGCCTTCCTCCGCATCCCACCCCACTTCGGATTATGGCTAAAGATCTTCAATGTGAAGCCGAAAGTGGTGGATGGTCAACATGTAGAGTGCGGAGGTGCCATGGTGAGCAAACTGTCCAACATCACATGGCCCATTGGCACCTTTGTGGAGACCGTCAAAGGGTGGCAATAGCAGTGGTTCTATTTC
The DNA here is from genome assembly GCF_002162155.2 of Triticum dicoccoides. NCBI lineage: Eukaryota > Viridiplantae > Streptophyta > Magnoliopsida > Poales > Poaceae > Triticum > Triticum dicoccoides. Next base: position 480,306,921 of record NC_041388.1, read on the forward strand.
ACAGAGCCCCACGACACCACTTGGGACGCGGCTCCCGAATTCAAGTCCGAGCCCCCAATGCGGCTTACCTCTTGGCTAAACAAGGGCCTGGACTAGGCGTCGTTAGACAAGGTGTCAGCGCTGTAGACGCGCATCAAGAGCATGGTGGACAAGAACATCAAGCTCGTCAATGTGACCCAGGTGATGCTTTTTCACCGGATCCTCCCTTGCCAAAGCCGAACTTGTCATTTGTGGGAGTTCGATCCGGCCAAGCACCAGACCTTGCAGCAGTTCTTCGGCTCCAAGCACGAAGGTATCTGGAAGGTGCTTTTCAAGGCCAATCAGTTGTGGCCGAAGACAACCAAGGACCACAGATACAACCTGACTCATCCAGCCAGTCCGGTAAGTTCTTAATACTTCAAGGTGTATCTCTTCCTGTGCATTCAAGGAAGATGTCTAAGCTTCTCCATTTGTCTTTTCAGGGCTGGATAAAGAGGGTGGAGTGGATCCACTGTCCGGCTCCGCTGCCCAATGACCTATCTATCCCACTTCTGACGAAGATGCTGGTTCCGCCGCCCTACAAGGCTCCGGAGAAGAAGGCCAAGAAGAAGGGCCAGGAGACAAGAAGCGGCCTTCGCCGTAAAGGCACTTCGGACGCAACATCCGAAGACGCCAAAACCAACTCCTCCCCTGCCAAGAACGACGAGGAGGAGGAGGAAAGCAATTCTCCCCCTGAGGGGGAAGGAAGAAAAGGGAGGCCTCCATGGATCTGGAGGCACAGGCAGAGGCGTCCAAGAAAGGGAGGGTCTCCCTTGAGTACAATTCTGAATCAGACACCGATAGCAGCCCTGAGTGGCGTCCAAGGGAAAAGTCCCTGGTCGGATCGTAAGTACTCAAAGGCACTTACGCACATATATATATATCCAGCTCCTTTACTTCGTGGCTTTAACACATTGAATCATGCACTGCAGTCCGGCTCTTGTTCACCTCCAGTGATCCTCATCTTCGGGGAATTCACCGGATCCAAAGGTGATGGACAGCGGGTCGCCTCCGCCGGCCTCCTCCCGCAAGACTACGGACAATGCCGAAGTGTTGTCCCGAAGGACCCTCCCAAGCCAGGGAGAGGTATAGGAGGCCGTCAAGGTGGTTCCTGTCAGGGCCCCGATCCTAAGTCACACCGATCTAGCATGTAACACATCATATCACTTTGTGTCCTCATGCACGGTATTCCCACGGGTGCCACCTTACCTGGCCCGGGACCGTTTGCGCCTTTTGGCTCACGTATATGATAGTGTCGCTAGCATCCATATGAGAGAGAACCCAGGCCAACATGACTAGTCGTGAATCCAAAGTGACACTAACTTACAGGGACAGGCATACATGACCCAACAACGAACATGTCGATCATCAACGTATGAACCCAAGTAGTAGCAAGCTACAAGGACTTAAAGGAACAACGCATGACATTTCCCCGAAGGGACAGGCACAGGAACGAAGAAGGACACATGCCGGCCGGCCTAAGTGTTCCGGAGCAGTAGCAAGCTACCATGGCACAGTGGAAGCACTAGGAGACATTTCCCCATAAGGCTACCAAGAATAAACAACTAGGTGTCGGATCCCACACATAGCAATACACATTACACATACGCATAACATGCAAATATGTGTTGTACAACATGGCATCACAACATAACTCAATAACTCATATAGATAAAGGCCCAGATGAGCCAGCGTAGCATTATATTACAAACAGGGGTCACATGACCCATCATTCAGAGCATACAAGCAACGGAAGCATAATATGTCTGAGTACAGACAACTACAAATGAAAAAGGCTGAGAAGCCTGACTATCTACAAGACCCTCCCAAGGGTACAAGATCGTAGTTGAGGTAACAAGCTACTTGTCGAAGTCCAAGCGGAACTACTAGTGAGACAGATGTCTCATCTGCAAAACATAAATTAAGCAAACGTGAGTACAAAGGTACTCAACAAGACTTACATCAGATCCTATCATGCATGCATTAGTATCAAGAAGGCAATGTGGGGTTTAGTTGCAGCAAGCCAGCTTTGACTTAGTGGCTATCTTGTTCTACGACTATGAGTAAGTTCTTTGAGGTGAGAAAGCGCACACGAGTCCACTAATCACCACATTAATACACTACTATGGATTCATTCCCGTCTCCCTATGAGAAGGCCATCCACAGCACTCACACTTGTCTTGTGCATTTTAAATTATCCACTTCAAGTTGTCTATGTACCATGTAAGCATCCAAGAAGTCCATAACCGCGGACCCAGTTATTCGAATAGATCATGTTAACCCTATAGGGGTGTACTTCTTCACACACGCTCTCGCCACTTACCGCCATGTACATGTCATCTATCTCGGCAACCTTCAAGCGGAAGCCTGGCGAGGGTGTCGGCCATGACCTGACTAACCATGCAAGACTCTAGTCCAGGTTTATCGCCTATTCAGGTTCCATCCGCAAGGAGATCTGGCTAGGGTTTTGCTCACGGCCTCAAACAATGTGAGCAGGGTTCCCAAGCCTACCATCCGGGTGCCACTTGGTACACCGTGCCACCTGTGCCTAGTCTGTCCCAAGCCCACACTGTCGGGTGCCACTTGGTAGAAAAATAACACTACCTACAAACACCAGAAACTAGTTGCGACTCCTAGACAGAGATCAAGTTGGTTAATAAGTCAAGAGGGGTCGAGTTACCGGAACCCAATGTGTGGTAGTAGCTAGTCACTAGATAACATACATATAACTCAGTTCTTAGGGACGGTTCCAGTGAGACAACCCACCATGTACTCTTACATGGCCTCTCACCGCTACCTTTACCAAAACATGTTCACACACTTAACTCTCAGCATCAGAACATAGCATAACACTCCAATTCATTCCCAATGAATCAGACCTGACACACTCTAAGCAATAGCAGGCACGGCATGGTAGGAACACAACATGGCTTCAATCAACTCCTACACATGCTAGTGGGTTTCCACTATTTACTGTGGCAATGACAGGTCATGCAGAGGAATGGGTTCAACTACCGCAGCATAGAGTAGCAGTTGAATCGTTGGTGTCCTAATGCAATAAAAGAGAGCAGGAGCGAGAGAGTGGGATTGTATCGAAATGAACAAGGGCTTTTTGCTTGCCTGGTAGATCAATAGAGGGGCACTGCTTCACAGACAGGTACTCTGGAACACTCTCCGGAGCAGGACCTATCGAGAAGGAACGATGTCGGCAATCAATACACAAGCATATGCAACAATATGATGCATGAACATGGCATGAATATGTGATGTTGTTTGAGCTAATGCAGCTAGCATTCATTTGGATGAAGTCCATTTGAACCAAGAATTCAAATGCAACTCCAAGTTAAGTCTTTATAAATGCCATTTATGTGTTTTCACTTATACAGTAGGTATAAGTTGGTTTGTCATGCATGAAACTAGTACAGATGGATAGATTGATTTTTTCTGATAATTTTTTATATATAAATTATTTCAATCTGAGCCACGGTTGAATTTCTATGAATTTTTGAAGTTTATAACATTTTCTGGAATTTCCTGATTTATTTTAATACCAGAAAATGAACAACTGCGTCAGGATGTCAGTGGCATGATGTCAGCGAGTCAACCGTGGCTGACCAGGTGAAACCTGATGTGTGGGGTCCACACGTCAGTGTCATAGTTAATTAAAAGAGTTAATTAATCTAACTCCAACCCTAAGTAAAAATTAGTCAGGTCCGGGCCCCACCTGTAATTGACCCACACGGGTCAAATCTGGGTCAACAGGGGGGTCAAAACCGGTCAACTCACCGGTGTTTAGCCGCGGGCGAGGCCGAATGTGGCGGAGGGGCATGGGAATCGCCCTTCGGTGACCATTTAGGCGGCGGAGACAACGGACGAGGAGCTGGAGCTCGTCCGCGTCATTTGAAGCAAGCGGGAGGCTGCGGGGGTGCCGGAGCTCACCGGAAACGAGCTCGAGGCTGCGGCCGGAGTTCGGCCGGGTGCGCACGTAGCGTTGTGGTGCACGGCAGGAGCTGCGGAGGGCCTCTACAGCCTCCTGGCGTCACCAGGAGCATGGTGACACGCGCGGTTGTGAGCCGCGGTGGCTCTGCCACGACGGAGAGGAACCACGGCGGCGTGACCGCTCGGGTCCGGTGGGTAGCGCGGCTACGGCGCGCGTTCGACGAACGGAGAGGGGGAAGCGACTGCGGGGCTCATAGAGGATCCGGCGGAGGTGTCAGCGGGCTCGGGGGAGGTCCGACGCGGGGATAAAGGCGGCGGTGATCTCGGGTGGCTAGAGGTGAAGACGACGGCGATGGCGGCATTCCAGGGCCTCCCGGAGCGCATGGCTCGATGTAGACGAAGTAGGCGTCACGGCGGAGCTTGCAGACATGAGGAGAGGGTGAGGGGGAGGCGGTAGCTACGACGGCGGTGAGTTGCGGCGACGGCAGCGCTCGACGGTGAGAGAGAGAGAGATCCAGGGGAGGGGGAGGAACGAGAGAGGGTGAGAGAGGTCCGGGGGCGTGGCGTCGTCCAGGGCGTCCAGGGCGACGAGGGGGTGAGGCAGATAGGTAGGAGGCGTGGCGGCACGGCGGTGCGCACGCGCCGGCCACACGCCCCTGGCCTCCTGGCGGTAGGTTGGGAGTGACTGGCACGGCCAGCTGGCTGGGCTGACCTGCTGGGCCTCGTGAGCTGGCAATTGATAACCCACAAGTATAGGGGATCGCAACAGTTTTCGAGGGTAGAGTATTCAACCCAAATTTATTGATTCGACACAAGGGGAGCCAAAGAATATTCTCAAGTATTAGCAGTTGAGTTGTCAATTCAACCACACCTGGAAACTTAATATCTGCAGCAAAGTATTTAGTAGCAAAGTAATATGATAGTAGTGGTAACGGTAGCAAAGTAATATTTTTGGGTTTTGTAGTGATTGTCACAGTAGCAACGGAAAATTAAATAAGCGAATAGCAATATAGGAAAAGCTCGTAGGCATTGGATCGGTGATGGAGAATTTTGTCCGATGCGATCGATCAGGCAACAATTATAATATAGACACAGAACTAGCTCCAGTTCATCAATGTAATGTAGGCATGTATTCCAGATATAGTCATACATGCTTATGGAAAAGAACTTGCATGACATCTTTTGTCCTACCCTCCCATGGCAGCGGGGTCCTATTGGAAACTAAGGGATATTAAGGCCTCCTTTTAATAGAGTACCGGACCAAAGCATTAACACATAGTGAATACATGAACTCCTCGAACTACGGCCATCACCGGTAATGGTCCCGATTATTGTCACTTCAGGGTTAACGGATCATAACACATAATAGGTGACTACAGACTTCGAAGATAGGATCAAGAACTCACATATATTCATGAAAACATAATAGATTCAGATCTGAAATCATGGCACTTGGGCCCTAGTGACAAGCATTAAGCATAGCAAAGTCATAGCAACATCAATATCAGAACATAGTGGCTACTAGGGATCAAAACCTAACAAAACTAACTCGATTACATGATAAATCTCATCCAACCCATCACCGTCCAGCAAGCCTACGATGGAATTACTCACGCACGGCGGTGAGCATCATGAAATTGGTGATGGAGGAAGGTTGATGATGATGATGGCAACGGGTTCCCCTCTCCGGAGTCCTGAACGTACTCCACATCAGCCCTCCCGAGAGAGTTTAGGGCTTGGCGGCGGCTCGGTGTCGTAAAACGCGATGAATCCTTCTCTCTCATTTTTTTCTCCCCGAACACGAATATATGGAGTTGGAGTTGAGGTCGGTGGAGCGTTAGGGGGCCCACGAGGCAGGGGGCGCACCCCCCACCCTCGTGGACAGGGTGTGGGCCCCCTGACGTGGATTCTTCTTCCAGTATTTTTTATATATTCCAAAAATAATCTCTGTTGATTTTCAAGTCATTCCGAGAACTTTTATTTCTGCACAAAAATAACACCCTCGCAATTCTGCTGAAAATAGCGTCAGTACGGGTTAGTTCCATTCAAATCATGCAAGTTAGAGTCCAAAACAAGGGCAAAAGTGTTTGGAAAGGTAGATACGACGGAGACGTATCAACTCCCCCAAGCTTAAACCTTTGCTTGTCCTCAAGCAATTCAGTTGATAAACTAAAAGTGATAAAGAAAAAAATTACAAACTCTGTTTGCTCTTGTTGTTGTAAATATGTAAAGCCATCATTCAAGTTTTCAGCAAAGATTATGAACTAGCCATATTCACAATAACATTTAGGTCTCATGTTTACTCATATCAATGGCATAATCAGCTAGTGAGCAATAATAACAAATCTCGAATGACAACACTTTCTCAAAACAATCATGATATGATATAACAAGATGGTATCTCGCTAGCCCTTTCTGAGACCGCAAAACATAAATGCAGAGCACCTTTAAAGATCAAGGACTGACTAAACATTGTAATTATGGTAAAAGAGATCCAGTCACAGTCAAACTCAATTAAACTAACAGTAATGGATGCAAATCACAGCGGTGCTCTCCAACTGGTGTTTTTTAATAAGAGGATAATGACTCAACATAAAAGTAAATAGATAAGCCCTTCACAGAGGGAAGCAGGGATTTGTAGAGGTGCCACAACTCAGTTTTGAAATAGATATGAATAATATTTTGAGCGGTACACTTTCATTGTCAACATAACAAACGAGAGATCTCGATATCTTCCATGCTACACAAATTATAGGCGGTTCCCAAGCAGAATGGTGAAGTTTATACTCCCACGCCACCAACAAGCATCAATCCATGGCTTGCGCGAAACAAGGGGTGCCTCCAACTAACAACAAACCTGGGGGAGTTTTGTTTGCAATTATTTTGATTTGATTTGAGCATGGGACTGGGCATCCCGGTGACCAGCCATTTTCTTGTGAATGAGGAGCGGGGTCCACTCCTCTTGAGAATAACCCGCCTAGCATGGAGGATCCATACAGCCCTAGTTGATACATGAGCTATTCGAGCATACAAAACAGAATGTTTATTTGAAGGTTTAGAGTTTGGCACATACAAATTTACGGCAGGTAGATACCGTATATAGGTAGGTATGGTGGACTCATATGGAATAACTTTGGGGTTTATGGAATTGGATGCACAAGTAGTATTCTCGCTTAGTACAAGTGAAGGCTAGAAAAAGACTGGGAAGCGACCAGCTAGAGAGCGACAACAGTCATGAACATGCATTAAAATTAATCAATACCGAATTCAAGCATGAGTAGGATATAATGCACCATGAACATAAATATCGTGAAGGCTATGTTGATTTTGTTTCAACTACATGCGTGAACATGCGCCAAGTCAAGACACTCGAATCATTCAAAGGAGGATACCACCCCATCATACCACATCACAACCATTTTAATAGCATGTTGGCACGCAAGGTAAACCATTATAAACTCCTAGCTAATTAAGCCTGGCATAAGCAACTATAATCTATAATTGTCATTGCAAATATGTTTCTTTGATAATAGGCTGAATCAGGAATAACGGACTGATCATATTTACAAAAACAAGAGAGGTCGAGTTCCTACCAGCTTTCCTCATCTCAATAAGTTCATCATATAATCATCATTATTGCCTTTCACTTGCACGACCGAATAGTGTGGAAAATAATAATAGTGCACGTGCATTGGACTAAGCTGGAATCTGCAAGCATTCAATTCAAGAGAGAAGACAAGGTAATATGGGCTCTTTGTTAGATCAACAATAATGCATATAAGAGCTACTCAACATTTTCATCATGGTCTTCTCCTCTCGACCCCCAAAGGAACGAAAAGAAACAAAAGTATTTACACGGGAAAGCTCCCAACAAGCAAAAGAAGAATGAGAAATCTTTTTGGGTTTGCTTTTAATTACTACTGCTACAGGCATGGAAAGTAAACTAACTAAAATCTACAACTATTTTTTTTGTTTTTCGTAAGGTTTTTCAAACACACAAGAAGAAAGCTTAAAGAGAAAATAAAGTAGCATGGATGATACAATGAAAAAGTATGAGCACCGACAACTGGCATGAGTGTGTGAACATGAATGTAATGTCGGTGAGAGATACGTACTCCCGCAAGCTTAGGCTTTTGGCCTAAGTTGGTCTATGCCTATGGATGGCCTGGTGGATAACCGAAGTTGAAGCTGGGGTCGTACTAAGATGCATCAGCTACTGCCTGAAGAGTTGCAGCATGGAGGCAGGCTGCCTCCGCCCTCCTCTCTTACTCGGTCGCCTCCTCCCTGGTTATAACATATCTCCCTTTTGCCTGAAAGTCAAAGAAAGCAGGAGCAGGGAGAGCGACGTGATAGGTGCGTCGTCTGTCAAAAATTAGTCCGTACTGGAGGAACTGATTGTTCCTCTCAACAAACTGATGACGAACCATGGCATTATAATATAAATAAGCAGGAGGCAACTCAATATCATCTCCACGTATGGGTATCTCAAGAAAATCAGCTAACGGGTTGCATAAATTCCACCAAAGAAATCTCCATCAATACTATTATTATGCAACCTACGTGCAACAATGGCCCCCAAGTTATATTGTCTATCTCCTAATACAGCACTCTTGAGAACACTAAGATCAGGAACACACATGTGACACGCCTCATCCTTGCCATTTATGCATCTACCTATAAAGAGAGCAAAATAATGTATAGCAGGAAAATGAATGCTCCCTATGGTAGCTTGCGTGATTTCTCTAGATTCCCCCACAGTTATACTAGCAAGAAAGTCTCTATATTCATATTTGCGAGGTTCACTAACATTACCCCACTGTGGGAGTTCACAAGAAGTATTAAAATCTTCTAAGTCCATGGTATAAGATTTATCATAAAGATCAAATAGAACAGTTTGAGAATTGCGTGATGATGTAAATTCAAACCTTCTCACAACGGAATCGGTAAGGTAATGGTATTGACGTCACTTATCTGCCACGAAGCTCTCAAGATCGGCGTTATGCACATATGTGTCAAATTCCTCCTTAATTCTTGCCCGACCCATGAAGTCCTCTGACGGCCGTTCATAAGGCCGCACTTGAGCATCCCTTGGTAGTTCATTGTCTGGCTTGCGTATTGCGGGCCTAGGTCCTTGCTTCCTTGAAGAACCACCTTGGTACATTTTCCTCAACATATTTCTTCCTCTGAAAAATTTCTGAAATTTTTAGTAACTTAAAATAAAAGTGAAACAAACTCAACAAAATTGATAGCAACTACTCCTACAAGTGCCTAGAGGATATATCATGCATTAAAACTACTTTTGACCATATAAATTTGACATGCAAGCTCAAGAACATGGTCACCTAAACAGGAAAAAATTGCAATGAATAAAGCACTAGAACAAAAACTAATTGGACCATTGGAGGAGTCACATAGCAAAGAACAATCCCCCAAAGCAGTTTTGTGAAAGGAGCTTTGAGCAAGGAGATCGAAAATGGCATCAAGATGAGCAAGAACTCGGGTTTGAGCTGGCTAGTGATTTTTTTTGGGAGGAAGAAGGAGTGTGTGGTGGCTGGAATAAGTGGAGGGGACCCACATGGGGTCCACGAGGCAGTGGGCGCACCCTCCACCCTCGTGGGCACGTGGCTGCTCCCCCTGCTGTGTTTTCAGTGCCAGATATTCTAAAATATTCTAGAAAAAATCATATTTAAATTTCAGGGCATATGGAGAACTTCTATTTTTGGGGTACTTTTTATTGCATGGATAATTCAGAAAACAGACAGAAAATACTATTTTTGCTTTATTTAATATAAATAACAGAAAGTAAAAAGAGGGTAGAGAGAGTTGTGTTTTCTAAATTCATTCATCTCATGCTCATCAAAAATCCACTAACAAGGTTGATCAGGTCTTGTTAACAAACTCATTTCGAATAACATGAAACCGGAGAATTTTCGAATAACACTAGGTTACCTCAACGGGAATATGCACATCCCCAACAATAAGAATATCAAATTTCTTCTTGACAGTAGGAAGAGGAAATTCAAAACCTCCAATAGTAATTGTTGAAATTTTTCCAATAGAATTGATACTGTGGACTTGAGGTTGTTTCCTCGGAAAGTGTATCGTATGCTCATTACCATTAACATGAAAAGTGACATTGCCTTTGGTGCAATCAATAACAGCCCCTACAATATTCAAAAAGGGTCTTCCAAGGATAATAGACATACTATCGTCCTCGGGAATATCAAGAATAACAAAGTTCGTTAAAATAGTAACGTTTGCAACCACAACAGGCACATCCTCACAAATACCGACAGCTATAGTAGTTGATTTATCAGCCATTTGCAAAGATATTTCAGCAGGTGTCAACTTATTCAAATCAAGTCTATGATATAAACAGAGAGGCATAACAATAACACCGGCTGATGCGGAGCATCCTACGGACATCACCATGCCAAGAGTTCATTCGGCAAGTGACATGTGCGACATCTACTTCACATACATAAAGGTGAATCCTCTCCTTTACACGTGCTCACTTGACCCCTTCGAGGTTGGTATACTACTTGACCCTCCATCGTGCATGCATAGGTATTGTCGGAGCTTCATGGATGACGAGGAGGAGTGCAAGCGCCAAGGATCACCTACACATCCACGAGGGAAGCGTGGAAGAGAAGGAAGAAGAAGCCTGGACAAGTTTCTGGAAAGCCCAGAACTTCCGGCCGCTGCCCGGAACTTCTGGCCACCGGAACCTCCGGCCATCCCGGAGCTTCGGGCCCTGCTGCACCGAAGCCGTCCGAGAGTGTGCCAACTCTCTGGATAGCCCGGACCCTGCCCGGAACCTCCGGCGCCCGGACCTTCCGACCGTCCCCGGAACTTCCGGCCCTGCCTGCGCGCAGACACTCGGGCCGAAGCCCATGTACCCTTTCGCCCCTCACTTACCCCTTCGTGGACCTAGACTATATATACACCTCCACCTCCTCCTAGTTAGGGTTAGCGTTGGTTTAGCTCATTTGAGAGATAGAGCTACGATCATCCATATCGGATCTCCTCCGTGCGAGAGATCGTGGCCTCTTCGGAGAAGATCCCTTTGGATTAAAGCCCCCTTTCTAAGGGAAGATCCCCCCGTGGATTCAAGACCTCCTCACGGAGAAGAACCGGTTACCTCTTGTATCGTCCATTGTTGACTTTGGATCTTGTATCTTCCTTTGTGTTCATGGATCTAGCGCATGTGTGATCATTCTTGTTGGTTTTAGTGTTTCTCTCGTGTTTCCCCTCGTGATTCCCCTCGTTTCACCCTCGTGTTCCTCGTGTTCTTCGTGGGATCCGCTCTTTTCGTGAAAGATCGGGCGATTAGGGTTCCACCCTACATCATCTTGGTATCTAGAGCCAGGTTGATCACGATTTCGGAGCCTCCCCTCTTTGTTTTCTAGCCTTCTTTTGCTTGATTTCATCCTAAATTCGAAAATCCCCACCAAAAATAGCCCCCAATTTTTTTGTGATTTGTTGGTTTGACGATGTTTTGTTGATTTTGATCCATGGATTCGTTGTGTCTCAAGTGGATCTAGCATTCCCCTTCTTTTCCCCCATTTCTATCCATGAAATCTTCCCAATTTTGACCCTGAAAATCGAGTTTTTCCGCCCCCATTCTCAGATTTGGAATTTAGGGTTCGTCCCGGAAGAAATTCCACGACCCCCGGAACTTCCGGACTCCCCCGGAACTTCCGTCCCAGCCCCGGAACTTCCGGGCTAAGTAGAAAATTTACCCCAAAAATCCCCAGACTCCCTGCAGTTTTTCCGCGACCCCCGGAACTTCCGGCCACCCCCCCAGAACTTCGGGCCCTAGGCCCGGAACTTCCGGCCTAACCCGAAACATTAGACAGAATTTCAGCATCAGCCTTCTTCACCGCTTTCATCACAACTTTTCACTCCGAACTCCGATTTGAGTGTTCTTTGGCTCGTTTTGAAGCTATCGACGTGCCCGAGGAACTCACCTTGGTTTCACCACCTTTTGACACCATCAAATTTTTGGAATTTTGGCATCTTTGCCTAGGCCTTCCACCACATCATCCGCTACACCACCACCGACTTCCGCAACCTAACCAATTTTGCTCCCCATCGCATATGTGGTTGCTTGAGGAGTGATTTGAGTCTCCTAAGGTGTCTAGGATACTAAGGGATGGTTGATTCTTCACCAACTACCACCACCACCATAACTTCCGCATAGGCTTACCAACCATCACACTTCCGCCACCCCAACCTAACCCAATTTTGTTTGTGTTGTGAGTTGTGTCTCCTAAGGTGTTTCGGCTACTTAGGGACCGTGCTTCCAACTCCGACTCACATAACCCAATAAACCTCGACTTCCGCATTACCTACTCGCATAACCCATCATTGCATTACCGCAATCCCATTTAGCTTCCGCAACACCACCACCGCATCCCGCTACCACCATTTTGACATTTGAGATTTTGAGTTCGCGGTTTTTCCGTTTCCTAAGGTGTTTCGGCTACTTAGGGACGAGTCTCCATCATCTTGGTATGTCCATCAAGATCACCGCCACTCATCATCGACACGGACAGTAACATCCATATCATCTTGGTATCGTGGTATCCCTCCATTGTATATTCCCTCACAATTGCATTGATAATCCCTAGCCCATTTTGTGTTATTTGCCTATCGAGACTAGCCATTTGAGTATTGTTGGCAACGTTACTTGTGCACATTAGTGATCTACACCATACATTGCATACATACCATACCATATCGGTATCATCTTGGTATCATATCATCCTTCGTGCCTCAAGTCTGTTCCCGCATATACATAATAGCTATCTTGGTTTGTGCATTTCGCAAAGTGGCCATACAAAAAAAAGAGAATAAAGCTTTTAAGCAAAGAAAAAGTGTGAACAAAGAGCTTGTAAGCAAGTGCCATATCATCATACCACATTGTCATATAAGATCATCTTGGATCATAACACCGGGAACCATACATATATAGCATACTTGGGATAGAAAGTCGATACATTTTGCATATCATAGGTTGTGCACAAGTGTCATATCTGCCTATAGAGCAATCGTGCTAGCGTATCTCTTGAGTTGTGCAACACGAGCGTTTTCCGTGGATTCCACATTTTGTGCTCATTCCTTGGTTGCACGACCCCATTTATCTATCTGTGTGTGTGTTTCCGTGTGCCACATATTGCTATTGGTCTACTTGTTTCACTTGCGAATTTGTGAATCTCTTTCAACATTATTGACTCTTGCTAACATTTTACATCAAATTTTTGTGCCACTATCCTCACCGAGCTCCACCATAAGCCTTATTTGTGTAGGTGTGAGAAACTGACAAGAATTGGTACCAATTGTGCTATTTCCTTGTCCACATTGGAGTGATCATTGATCCACTTTCAACTTCGGTCAAGGTACATTTGGTATTCATTCTTCTCTTTCTCCACTCATATTGGCTCGAATCTTGTGATGGATAGGCAAGGCATTTCATCTTCGGTCTTCCACAACAACGGCAGCGTGTACAACTACATCAACAACAAGCTTTCCGCACAAAAGGAGGAGCAAGATGCAAGGATGGAGGAGATTCGGACCTTGTTGATCAACCGTTCTTCCCCTTCATCATCCTCAAGGCGGCGACGTTCAAGTCACAAGTCTTCGAAGCGCAAAAATGATGCAAGCGCAAGTCGTCCTCGTCCACATTTCCATGGCGACCACCATCACGTTTGTGATCCACCTCGTCAAGAAGGGCAAGTCACCTCCAAGCAACATGTGCACGATGACGACGAACGACATCTACATCGAGCTAAAGCACGACAACGACAACATCATCATGAAGATGCTCGAGATGTGCTTACCTACAAGTCACAACAAGCCCTACTTCACACCAAGTCCAAACTTCATGACCACAAGAGAAGACCGCGAGACAAGCACCACCAAGACGGAGCTACGGCTACACCAACCACTTTGGCATCTTCGCCAAGCGACTTCAAGGCATCTTCGCCTTCGGATAAGCTCAAGTCCGTGACTTCCACGAGCTACTACGACCTCGACATCGACCACATGATTCCTTTCTATGGGACTCAAGAACCCGAGGAGTATCTCGAGTGGGAGTGTTTGATGGACGACTACCTCAAGCTACATCAAGTCCCTCCCGAAGATCAAGTGAAGTGCGCCACAAGGAACTTCCACGACTACGCGTCCACATGGTGGCTTCACACACCTTCGGAGAGCTACGACATGAGTTGGCCCAAGACGAAGAGAGCTTTGCGGCGAGAGTTTGTGCCTCCAACCTACACGGAACAACTTCAATGCCAATTGGAGAACACCATCCAAGGATCCAAGTCCATCGATGAGTACTTCAAGGAGATGAAGATTGCCTTGCGACGAGCCGGCATGGACGACCCCATTTCGATGAAGTTCCACTTCATTATGGGATTGCACAACGACATCTCCAAGACGATCTTCCTCGAGAACTACAAGTCCCTCGACGACAACTACATTGGTGCTCTCAAGGCGGAACAAGAACTCATGAAGGCCAATATTTCTCTACCCCAAGCTCACTTCGCGACGACCAAGCTCCATGAGAACGAGCATGAGGCTAGTACCACCATGATGTCCAAGCCCGACAAGCTCCAAGATGCTACTCCCAAGTTCGACGCCATCCCTCTTTGTGGCATTGACGATGTCGAGTCCTCCATGACTCTTTTTCAAGACGGTGCGGCGATGAGTACGACTACGGAGACCCTCAAGGACCAAGGTTTGAAGGCGAGCGACAAGGTAGCGAGCAAGGATGATGCTTCCATCTTAGGAGGCGAGAGTGATGATGTGCCATCTTCGGCCTTCATCCATGGCGAGAGTGATGTTGTGCCATCTTCGGCCTTCATCCACGACGACGACTACGAGATGGTTGAGCATGGGATTTTCCCTTCGACCTCGGCAACATGTGATGACTTGAGTGACTTTAGCCACCATATTGAGAGTGAGAGTGATTTCACCACTAGCCCCATATATGATGTGTTTCCACTATTCCCATGTGAGGAGAGCCACAACCCCCACCTCTTGAGTGAGATGAGTGACTCCACCATATGTGAGTTTGAGTGCACCTATTTTGAGGGAGTGAGTGAACCACCACATAGAGAGAGAGTGATAGTTGATAGGTCATGTGAGGCCACTATGATTTCTAACGACTTAACCTCTACCTCTATTGTGTCTTCTCATTTGGTGCTAGGTCCCATCTATGATGACGCGCCGATTCGCGATGACTTCGTCCTCCCTTTGGACAAGACGATGGCCATGGTGGAATATGATGCACCCCCCACATGGTTCCATCAAGATGAAGATGACCACCATTTGGTCTTTCCCACCTCACCTACACCACTAGAGTGGAATGAACAAGGTAACATAGGTGAAGGTGATGCTCTAGTCCCACTAGTGGACATTCTTGACGTTGATTGCTTGCATGATGTTGATCAACTTATTTCCATGCTTCATGCTAGTGTGACTTCCCCATGCGATGATTTACCCATTTATGATGAGTATGATGATTTCCATGTGGAGTCTATTAGTTGTGATGCCATGTTACATAGTATTTCTTGTGCTAATTCTCTCGGTCACATCATGTTTGACAATCTGCTTGACTTGTCATATGCTATGCATGAGATCCATCATATGTCATATTTGCAATCTCATCGTAGTGACTATGCATATGCTATTAAAATGAACCCAATTTGCACATATGGCATATATGACAAGCCCATGGTTATTGGCATTTGTTTTTCTTGTGATGATATTGATATGCTCCCATTGCATCATTTATCCCATATGCCATGCCATGAACACCTAGCTTTGGATATGAATTGTTTTGGATGTTGTCCATTTTCTCCATGTGATCTTTCCATATTGCTCGTGAGGAGACCCCCATAGTTTCCTCATACATTTTAGGAGATTTTGATTCATCCCATCCATTGCATGATCCCAATACTTATGTGCACAATGTGCTTCCCATGAATAAACATGCTATTGATGTGCCATATACTTGTATGCTCAATTTGTTTCCCCATCATGTTATACACAATAACTATTCTTTCATGATGGATGACATGTTCTTATAACATGCATCAAATTTCTTTGAGCGATGCTTATCTTGTGCTAACTTCTACGTGCAAATACACATCATGATGGATGATGTGTACATTTACCACGCGCACAATTTCTTTGGTTTGTGTCTCTTTTGTGTAGGTACCCATGAATACTTGTCAACCTCGCAATCCCACGAGTTGACAAAACGAGCTCTAGAGAGCAATGATGACTTGGGATCCCATGGATTGCATTTCCTGCCGCTCTCTTCACGCGAAATCTTCGCGCATTTATTCTATATGTCCCTCACATGGTTATGGATTATTGTTCATTACATATTATTTACCCATCTTGCCATGTTCACTTTGCATGATATACTCATTCCTATGCTTTTGCCATGCATTTGTGACCCATGCTTTGCATTACACATGATGATTGATTCTCATACTTGTATGTGTATTTGCAAGCTTGGTGGAGATATT
Organism: Triticum dicoccoides; assembly: GCF_002162155.2. Taxonomy (NCBI): domain Eukaryota; kingdom Viridiplantae; phylum Streptophyta; class Magnoliopsida; order Poales; family Poaceae; genus Triticum; species Triticum dicoccoides. The sequence continues at coordinate 480,323,423 of NC_041388.1, forward strand.
GCTTGATATTGCTATGTTTTCTTTGTACCCCATGCCTATGATGATACTTTCATCTTGCTTTTCGTTCGTGCTTGCGATATGTCATGTGCATTGCCTATGCCTATTATTTGCTCTCATGACATGATTGCCATGATTTACTCTAGTATGTTGCATCTTCGCACTACTAGCTTGCACGACTTGATTACTATGCTTGACTTGATTGCCTCACACATGATGAACAATTGCTCTTTCTATTGTGTTGAGTGCCACACTATATTCACTACAACCCATGCACATTATGCTTGGATTGTCTTGCACTTGACCCATGTGTTTAGACACTTCATTTTACTTGGTGTTGTGAATGATTCATATGCCTACCATCGACCTTACATTGAGCAATTTGTGAATGCTTGCTATGAACTTGAGGTAGATGCTTCTTCTCTTGTTACACATATTTGCATCACTACCTCACATTTACATGCTTGTTTCCATGATGTCCTTCTTTGTGCTCAATTTATGTGCTTACATGCCATGTCACAATCCTTTGTCACACCATATGCTATGCTTGATGACAACACTTGTTGGGTGAATCACCTCTTGAATGCTTGGTTTTGCACTAACGCTAACTGCATTTGTTTTTCCAAGTGTTTGTTCTCCTTGCTCCTTTTGAAGGAATCATGAGACGATGCAACATTGGAGAGTGCCCATTTCAAGTTTCAAGATGACGAGAACTTGGTGATCGACCACTACTAGACGGCGACGCCATCTCTTTCCCATGGTGATTTGGATTTCGATCCGAGGTCGGATCTTTCCCGAGGGGGAGGGGATGATGCGGAGCATCCTATGGACATCACCATGTCAAGAGTTCATTCAGCAAGTGACACGTGCGACATCTACTTCACATACATAAAGGTGAATCCTCTCCTTTACACGTGCCCACTTGACCCCTTCGAGGTTGGTATACTACTTGACCCTCCATCGTGCATGCATAGGTATTGTCGAAGCTTAACGGATGACGAGGAGGAGTGCAAGCACCAAGGATCACCTACACCATCCGCGAGTGAAGCGTGGAAGAGAAGGAAGAAGAAGCCTGGACAAGTTTCTAGAAAGCCCAGAACTTCCGGCCGTTGCCCGGAACTCCCGGCCACCGGAACCTCCGGCCATCCCGAAGCTTCCGGCCCTGCTGCACTGAAGCCGATCGAGAGTGTGCCAACTCTCTGGATAGCCCGGACCCTGCCCGGAACCTCCGGCGCCCGGACCTTCCGACCGTCCCCGGAACTTTCGGCCCTGCCTGCGCGCAGACACTCGGGCTGAATCCCATGTACCCTTTCACCCCTCACTTACCCCTTCGTGGACCTAGACTATATATACTCCTCCACCTCCTCCTAGTTAGGGTTAGCGTTGGTTTAGCTCATTTGAGAGATAGAGCTACGCTCATCCATATCGGATCTCCTCCGTGCGAGAGACCGTGGCCTCTTCGGAGAAGATCCCTTTGGATTCAAGCCCCCTTTCTAAGGGAAGACCCCCCCGTGGATTCAAGACCTCCTCACGGAGAAGAACCGGTTACCTCTTGTATCGTCCGTTGTTGACTTTGGATCTTGTATCTTCCTTCGTGTTCATGGATCTAGCGCATGTGTGATCATTCTTGTTGGTTTTAGTATTTCTCTCGTGTTTCCGCTCGTGATTCCCCTCGTTTCCCCCTCATGTTCCTCGTGTTCTTCGCGGGATCCGCTCCTTTCATGAAAGATCGGGCGATTAGGGTTCCACCCTACATCACCGGCTCCAAGATCACATAAAGCAGTTTTAACATAGCTTCTTTTAATGGAGCATGGTATAGTTGGTACTCCTGGATCTCCAAGTTTCTTTGGTATTCCACCATTAAAAGTATAATTAGCAAGCATGGTGGAAATTTCAGCTTCCAGTATCTTTCTTTTATTAGTAACAATTTCCTTCATATATTTGGCATAAGGGTTCATTTTAAGCATATCAGTCAAACGCATACGCAAAAAGATAGGTTTAATCATTTCAGCAAAGCGCTCAAAATCCTCATCATCCTTTTTCTTGGATGGTTTAGGAGGAAAAGGCATGGGTTTCTGAACCCATGGTTCTCTTTCTTTACCGTGCTTCCTAGCAACAAAGTCTCTCTTATCATAACGTTGATTCTTTGATTGTGGGTTATCAAGATCAACAGCAGGTTCAATCTCTACATCATTATCATTGCTAGGTTGAGCATCAACATGAACATCATCATTAACATTATCACTAGGTTCATGTTCATTACTAGATTGTGTTTCAGTATCAGAAATAGAAATATCATTGGGATTCTCAGGTGTGTCAACAACAGGTTCACTACAAGCATGCAAAGTCCTATCATTCTTCTTTTTCTTCCTCTTAGAAGGACTAGGTGCATCAATATTAATTCTCTGAGAATCTTGCTCAATTCTCTTAGGATGGCCCTCGGGATACAAAGGTTCCTGAGTCATTTTACCACCTCTTGTGATAACTCTAACAACATTATCATTTTTCTTATTATTTAATTCATTGAGCAAATCATTCTAAGCTTTAAGTACTTGTTCTACTTGAGTGGTAACCTAGAAGCATGTTTACTAATAAGTTTAAGTTCACCTTTAACATTAGCCATATAATCACCCAAGTGTTCAACCATATCACCATTGTGTTTCAATTGTCTACCAACATAAGCATTGAAGTTTTCTTGTTTAACCATAAAGTCATCAAACTCATCCAAGCATGGGCTAGCAAACTTAGTAAATAGGATTTCACATTTATCGAATCTATAGAGAGAATTTAACTTTACTACTTGCGTCGGGTTATCAAGACCATGTATTTCTTCAATAGGTGGTAAATTCTTAACATCTTCAGTTTTAATACCTTTTTCTTTCATAGATTTCTTTACCTCTTGCATATCTTTAGGACTGAGAAATAGAATACCCCTTTTCTTAGGAGTTGTCTTAGGAGTTGGTTCAGGAAGTGTCCAATTATTTTCATTAGTCAACATATTATTCAATAGCAATTCAGCTTGATCAACAGTTCTTTCCCTGAAAACACAACCAGCACAACTATCTAGGTGGTCTCTGGAAGCATCGGTTAGTCCATTATAAAAGATATCAAGTATTTCATTTTTCTTAAGAGGATGATCAGGCAAAGCATTAAGTAATCGGAGAAGCCTCCCCCAAGCTTGTGGGAGACTCTCTTCTTCAATTTGCACAAAATTATATATTTCCCTTAAGGCAGCTTGTTTCTTATGAGCGGGGAAATATTTATCAGAGGAGTAATAAATCGTATCCTGGGGACTATGCACACAACCAGGATCAAGAGAATTAAACCATGTTTTAGCATCACCCTTTAATGAGAACGAAAACAACTTAAGGATAAAGTAATAGCGAGTTTTCTCATCATGTGTAAAGAGGGTGGCTATATCATTTAATTTAGTAAGATATGCCACAACAGTTTCAGATTCATAGCCATAAAAGGGATCAAATTCAACCAAAGTAATTAACTCAGGATCGACAAAGCAATCATAATCCTTATCAGTAATAAAGATAGGTGAAATAGCAAAAGCAGGGTCATATTTCGTTCTAGCATTCAAAGATTTTTCTTTAAGCTTAGCTATTAATTTCTTAAGATCAGATATGTCATTGCAAGCTAAGAAGTCTCTAGCAGTTTCTTCATCGATAACATAACCCTCAGGAACAACAGGCAATTCATATCTAGGGGGGAATCTTCATCATCACTTTCATCAATATTATCAGTTTCAGTAATTTCATTCTCTCTAACCCTAGCACGTTGTTCATCAAGAAATTCACCTAGTGGCATAGTAGTATCAAGCATAGAAGTATCATGCAAAGCAGAAGTGGCATCATCAATAACATGCGACCTATCAGAATCAATAGCATGTGTAGGTGTCGCAAGTTTACTCAAAACAGAAGGTGAATCAAGTGCAGATCTAGATGGCAGTTCCTTACCTCCCCTCGTAGTTGAGGGGAAAATCTTGGTTCTTTGATCTTTCAATTTCTTTATAGTGATAAGCAGATATAAACCCAAGTGACTCAAAGAATAGAGCTATGCTCCCCGGAAACGGCGCCAGAAAATAGTCTTGATAACCACAAGTATAGGGGATCGCAACAGTTTTCGAGGGTAGAGTATTCAACCCAAATTTATTGATTCGACACAAGGGGAGCCAAAGAATATTCTCAAGTATTAGCAGTTGAGTTGTCAATTCAACCACACCTGGAAACTTAATATCTGCAGCAAAGTGTTTAGTAGCAAAGTAATATGATAGTAGTGGTAACGGTAGCAAAGTAATATTTTTGGGTTTTGTAGTGATTGTAACAGTAGCAACAGAAAAGTAAATAAGCGAAGAGCAATATAGGAAAAGCTCGTAGGCATTGGATCGGTGATGGAGAATTATGTCGGATGCGATCGATCATGCAACAATTATAACATAGGGTGACACAGAACTAGCTCCAGTTCATCAATGTAATGTAGGCATGTATTCCGGATATAGTCATACGTGCTCATGGAAAAGGACTTGCACGACATCTTTTGTCCTACCCTCCCATGGCAGCGGGGTCCTATTGGAAACTAAGGGATATTAAGGCCTCCTTTTAATAGAGTACCGGACCAAAGCATTAACACATAGTGAATACATGAACTCCTCAAACTACGGTCATCACCGGTAATAGTCCCGATTATTGTCACTTCGGGGTTAACGAATCATAACACATAATAGGTGACTATAGACTTGCAAGATAGGATCAAGAACTCACATATATTCATGAAAACATAATAGGTTCAGATCTGAAATCATGGCACTCGGGCCCTAGTGATAAGCATTAAGCATAGCAAAGTCATAGCAACATCAATCTCAGAACATAGTGGATACTAGGGATCAAACCCCAACAAAACTAACTCGATTACATGATAAATCTCATCCAACCCATCACCGTCCAGCAAGCCTACGATGGAATTACTCACGCACGGCGGTGAGCATCATGAAATTGGTGATGGAGGAAGGTTAATGATGACGATGGCGATGGATTCCCCTCTCCGGAGCCCCGAACGGACTCCAGATCAGCCCTCCCGAGAGAGTTTAGGGCTTGGCGGCGGCTCCGTATCATAAAACGCGATGAATCCTTCTCTCTCATTTTTTCTCCCCGAACACGAATATATGGAGTTGGAGTTGAGGTCGGTGGAGCATCAGGGGGCCCACGAGGCAGGGGGGCGTGCCCAAGGGGTAGGCGCGCCCCCACCCTCGTGGGCAGGGTGTGGACCCCCTGACGTGAATTCTTCTTCTAGTATTTTTTATATATTCCAAAAATAATCTTCGTTGATTTTTAGGTCATTCCGAGAACTTTTATTTCTGCACAAAAATAACACCATGGCAATTCTGATGAAAACAGCGTCAGTCCGGGTTAGTTCCATTCAAATCATGCAAGTTAGAGTCCAAAACAAGGGCAAAAGTGTTTGGAAAAGTAGATACGACGGAGATGTATCAGCAGTCCACTGGGCCGGCCAGGTTAGTCCATGTAGTTCCTCCCTTTCTAATTTTGTTTCTGTTTTCTATTTCTGACATCTGTTTTAATTTGGTTTTGAACCAAATTAATTTTGCTGCTTCTGATAAATTTTGTAGGGACTAAATGAAAAAAATTCCAAAGCCCCTCACAATTTTCCAGAATTATTGGACATATATAATATATAACATATATATATCCAATGCAAATAATTATTGCATTTGTTTAGTTCCAAATGCCCAAAATAAATATTTATTAGATCCCAAAAATATTGGTTTGAATTTTACCTGTGACCAATATTTTCACAGAGAAACATGAACATTTTCTTAGACCTATTTGGAGCAATTTTTATCTTGGTCATTCCCAGAAATGATTTCTGAGGCTTTCACATATCCCCAATTCAAATTTAAATAGAATTTAGACATGATGCAAACATGAAGGCTAGCCTAGGTCATACTAGAACTAGGGATGTGACAGTGCCAGAGGGTGATACCTCGGGCACCGGACACATGGGGGAGTAGACCCCCTGGACACTGGCGATGGGGGTCATACCCAATTCGGCCCCCAGCCGAATACTATTCTGGAGGCCCGTACGACTCCGGAGTCAGGTAAGCAGCCTCCATCGGAAGAAGGAGGTGCACCTATTCCGCCGGTGACCTCTGTCCATCCAGAGGCACGGAATACTCTACTAGAAGCGCTTCAAGGTGCTTCCATTGTAGAAGAACACCGTATTCTAATGGGTACGGTGGTTGAGAGGGTTCAGTCTGCTAAGAGTGGACTAACTAAAGCCTGCGCCAGCCTTCTAATAGGCTTTGAGGTATGTGATGTAATTATGCAAAATAATGCCATAGTACAGACAGTAGCCCCTGAGACTCTGTCCGGTGTTCAAAAATAAAGGCCGGACAGAGGATCGAATAATTTTCGCAGGAGACTAATCATATATGTCTATGTGAATAAGCAGGCGTCGATGCTGGCTGCGACTTCCCATTCTGCTGAAGTCTCCAAACTGAAATAGAGTCTGGAGCAGGTCGGTGAAGAGCTCGGCCGTGTCAAAAAACAACTAGAGGACAAGCAAGGTATGCAATGGCCTATTCAGATCTAAAATGATATGAATTGTTTGTGTTGATTATGTTATTATGATGTTTCATAGGAGCTGCGATCGAGGTGGAGTCCCTCAAGAACATGCAGGCCGAGGCCTAGAAGAAAGCGGAGAAGGAACAAGCCGCACACAAAAAACACGAGTCAAGGGTCGGGAAGGTTCAGTAGGAGCTCAAGGACGCCATAAATAAATGTGAGTCCTTGGACGCAAGATTGCGGACCAAGAGTCTGAACTTGCTAAGGCCCGCCAAAGCGCACAAGAGGCCCGGGTTGAAGCCCAGGGCACCCTCCGGGAAATCCAGGAGGCCAAGCAGATTACAGCAGGTAAGGCCTTTATTATGCAGAGCAAATTTGTGAAGAAAAGGTACCTCTTACTGACCCGGATTTAGAGTTCTCCAGGAGCATTTGCGGATCTGCCTCATAGTGTTGTTGATCCTGTGGAGTTCTTTCGAGCCGAAGAGGGGAGCTCAATGGAGAAGCTGTTCTGGTCACAATACCTTGTGCTAGAGCATCCGGTGCCCCTTAGCGATCAGCTGAAACAGTTGACCGAACTGCAGAAGGTGGACGGATTGGCCATGAAGGATTTGATAGTCCGTCTATGGCCTGCCGAAGCCATACCCAGCAGCCACTTCGGGCTTGTGAAGCGGCTGGTCGATGCCTGCCCTCGGCTTGATGCCATAAAGTGTTCGGTCAGTATTGAAGGTGCATGGATGGCCTTCGCCCGTGTCAAGGTACAATGGGCAAAGATGGATGTCGTCAAGCTTGCGACCGAGGGACGACCAGTGGGCAAAGAGAATCGCAAGCCAGAGCAGTATTTTGATGATGTAATGGAAGGATCCCGCATTGTAGAGGGCCAGTGTGCGAAGGATATTATCTTTGAATGAATGTATTCGTGTTATCCGGCCCTGTATTATGGAACAAAGCATATATGTAATATATTGTTTGTTTGTTTTGAAAATATTTCCTCCTGTGCGGCCATTTTATTAAATCTGAGAGTTGGCCAGTCGTTCGCTTTAGCCCCCATGTAGGTAGTACGGGGGTGTTCGGGTTGGAACCTAAACACACTTGACCCAAGAGTTTGGTCCTTGAAGGAGGTGTTTAGTGCAGCGAACCAGGCAATCAGACTATGTGGCTTGATCACCCTCACTTATCCATAGGAGTTTGACAATATGAGTGTAGGCGCAGCTCCTAGTTAGTATTTGTTTATCCGAACTAGGGCGATGTAGACACCTGATCGGATGGAGGCCGATCCATCGCTTGATGCGGAAACAATCACAAGAGATTTATGTTTAGCCACCGAATAGCTGACCAGCTCTCGCCGCATCATGAGAGTCAGTTTTCGGCTTTCTCTACTGAGGTGTTTATCCAGATGAACCAGAAACACAATCGCAGTAGTTCTCCCTTTACTACCCTAGCCGATAAGATGGAATGTAGGGTAGCAAGCACATGAGCCGAGCAACCCAACTATTGACCAAAGACATGATTCAGAGCTGATGCATATAATGCTATATTCGGGGCGCCGAATTATACTGTAAAAAGTGTTCGGACTTGTTGCATAAATATGGGGCGCAATGGATCCCCTGGCGAGTTAAGTCGTACCAAAGTGTAGGGTGCAATCGATGAAAATAGTGAAATATAATGAAGGAGTAAGCCAGTGCCACATATGTTGGGCCGCAAACTATTTCCATTATAATCTGATTGATATGTCAAAGCGTATTTGTACAAATAATGTGATAAGCGACAGGGCTATTTAACATGCCGAGACCAAGTGGAAGCTGCGTGCGGGTCCTGAAAACAGGCAAAGTGATCGTCAAGAAGATCATCTAGATATCCTGCCACATGTCTATGTTGCTTGCCTCCTTGGTATGTTTATCCTTCGAAAGGATCGATGATCAGGCCGCCATGAGGGGCATGTGGAAAAGAAACTTGGAAGGGATAGAAAGAGAAGGGAAAGTATGAGTTCCCCTATAAGGTCGAGTTGTATTGTGGAACATGATCGATTTATGACTCCGTCTTTGCCCATGGTATTTCTAGTGCGTAGTTATGTACACGCGGTACGTACGCCGCAATTCGGTCGGGACTGAGACGGAGGCCGAATTGCTAGTCGAACTCCTGACGAGCAGGACTATCATGCTGCGGAGTAATCCGGACTCGTTTAATAGTGTTCGGGGGCTTGGCCGCTGAATTGATGTTTTGCTTGATAAGGCCGCCTTGTACTTCCGCTGCCAGGGACGCGGTGTGCTCCTCGGTACGAAGGGAGCGTTCCATGTTTCCGTTGACTGTTATGACACCGTGTGGTCTGGGCATCTTGAGTTTGAGATAGGCATAGTGTGGCACCGCATTGAAGCGAGCAAATGCGGTTCGTCCGAGCAGTGTGTGATAGCCACTGCGGAAGGGGACGATGTCGAAGATCAAGTCTTCACTTTGGAAGTTGTCCGGCGATCCAAAGACGACTTCCAATGTGATTGAGCCCGTGCAACGGGCCTCTACACCTGGTATTACTCCTTTAAAGGTAGTTTTTGTGGGCTTGATCCTTAACGGATCGATGCCCATCTTGCGGATTGTGTCCTGATAGAGCAGGTTAAGGCTGTTGCCACCATCCATGAGGACTCGCGTGAGGTGGAATCCATCAATGATTGGGTCAAGGACCAGTGTAGCTGAGTCGTCGTGACGAATACTGGTCGGATGGTCCCTGCGATCGAAAGTGATCGGGGCTTGCCATTGCTATTTCTGGCTTCAGAGGGGCCAAGGTCGCTTTGCACTGTTGCTGCTATGGGCTAGCCAACTATCTTCGCCCATGCAAATGCGGGTCATAAGTGCCGTGAGGGCTGCCATGGACTTCGGCTTTTCTTGGCCAAGGTGTCGGGCGAGTCATTCGTCGCGAATGCTATGCTTAAAGGCCATTATGGCTTCAACATCCGGGCAGTCGACGATCTGGTTCTTTTTGGTTAAGAACCTAGTCCAGAATTTCCTGGCCGAATCTCTGGGCCATTGAACTATGTATCTTAGGTCATCGGCATCCGGAGGTCGGACGTATGTACCCTGGAAGTTGTCGCGGAAGGCGTCTTCCAAGTCCTCCTAGCTGCCAATGGAGTTTTCTGGCAGGCTGTTTAACCAGTGTTGAGCTGGTCCTTTGAGCTTTAGTGGGAGGTATTTGATGGCATGAAGATCATCACCGCGAGCCATATGAATGTGGAGAAGAAAGTCCTCAATCCATACTCCGGGATCTGTTATTCCATCATATGATTCGATATTCACGGGTTTAAACCCTTCTGGGAATTCGTGCTCCATTACTTCGTCAGTGAAGCAGAGGGGGTGTGCAGCACCTCTATATCGGGCCAAGTCGCGACGCAGCTCGGATGGAGTCCATCTGCGGTTTTCGGCCCGGAGGTGGTTATGCTTGTCGCGCCCGGCTAGATAGCCGTCCTCGCGCATCGGGGCACGCCCCCGTGATCCGTAGATCGATCTAGTCTGACCTGCTCTATTTTCCAAGTCCTTCCATAGGTCGTATGTATATCCCCCGAGTTGTTGTGTCTCTACTTTTTCGGCGAGGTAGTATGGGCTGGTGTTCGGCTTGATTTGATGTTTTGTCACGGCCACGTGGTGGCCGGTCGGCCGCGTTACGTGCTGATGGTATGGGCTCCAGCGCCTCGTCGTCGAATTGGTGCAGCAGCTTGCCCTTCGGGTAACTCTTGGTTTGGCACCCGAGGCCGTATTCCTCGGCTGCCAGGACATTAGTCCACCTGTGGTTGAGCAGATCTTGGTCAGCTCGAAGCTGCTGCTGCTTCTTTTTCAGACTCCTTGCAGTGGATATTAGCCGGCACTTGAAGCGCTCTTGTTCAATGGGTTCCTCAGGTACGATAAAGTCTTCGTCGCCGAGGCTCACCTCATCCTCGGAGAGTGGAAGATAATTACTATCCTCTGAGTCTCCGTTTATAGCCTGTTCAGCCGGGCTAATTTTCCCACCTTCCCGATCGTCCTATCCAGAAGTTGGCTCGACAGGGTCTTCTTGGTCTTCGGCATCGTCCGGAGTATTGATGTCTCTGGTGCCAGTATTGTTGTCTTTTCCACGACGTGATTTAGAGCGGTGCCGCTGATGTCGGTGCTTTGGTTGAGTCTCAGGAGGTGTATCCTCAACTGGATTTTTCTCGTTATCGCCGTTACCCTCTTTGGGTGTATCCACCATGTACCCATCATACGAAGAGGTGGTCGTCCAGCGTCCGGTAAACGGTGGATTTTGGGCCTGCTCTTCCCCGACATCATCGTCCATACCGTCGATGTCTTCGGAGCCATAATCTAGCATGTCAGTTAAGTCCTCGATAGTGGCTATGAAGTGGGTGGTGGGTGGGACGTAAAATTCCTCGCTCTCAGCCCCTAGTCTAGGCTGAGCGTAGTTCGGACGTTGCCCCTGTATAATGATGAGGGGTCGCATTAAGTCCAGAGCCTCATTTAAAGGCGATGTTCGGCCAGGGAGAAGAGAGTTCATGGAGTACGGCGGGAAGGAGACTTCTTGGCCAAGCTCACACGATGCTGACTCCGAGGGTTCGGAGCCAGGGTTCGGAGAAGAGTCCGGCTTCATGATGATTGTCGATGACGCTGTTTCCTCCGGCTCTCCCATACTAGGCTTAATAGCCACAGAGAGTCCGGTGGGCTCGAGAATCCCGTCTTCGGACCTAGTGACCCGCTCCGGATTTCAGGCCAGAGCGGAGGTTGGGGTCGTGAACCCTTGGAAGATCAAGTCTCCTCGGATATCAATGACATAATCCAGATTTCCAAAACTAATCTGGTGACCTGGGGCATAGCTGTCGATCTGCTCTAGATGGCCAAGTGAGTTAGCCCGCAGTGCAAAGCCGCCGAACACAAAGATCTGGCCGGGGAGAAAGACCTCCCTCAGGGCTGCATTGTTGTAGATGACTGATGGAGCCATCGATCCTTCCGACGACGACACAGCGAAACTCTCAATGAAAGCACCAATGTCGGTGTCAAACCCGGCAGATCTCGAGTAGGGGGTCCCGAACTGTGCATCTAAGAATTATGGTAACAGGAGACAGGGACACGATGTTTACCCAGGTTCGGTCCCTCTTGATGGAGGTAATACCCTACATCCTGCTTGATTGACTTTGATGAATATAGGGGTTACAAGAGTTGATCTACCACGAGATCGTAATGGCTAAACCCTAATTGTCTAGTTTGTATGATTATGACTGCCTCTACGGACAAAACCCTCCGGTTTATATAGACACCGGAGGGACCTAGGGTTGTACAGAGTCAGTTTACAGAGAAAGGAATCTTGATATTCGCACGCTAAGCTTGCCTTCCACGCCAAGGAGAGTCCCATCCAGAAACGGGGAAAGTCTTCCATCTTGTATCTCCATGGCCCATTAGTCTGACCCATATCACATAGCCTGGAGGCCCGAGGACCCCTTAATGCAGGACTCCCTCACATAGCACTATAGGTGGAATAGAGTGGTGGTTGTGGAGAAGACAAAAAGGAGGAAGATGGTCTCACATCAACTAGGCATATCAATGGGCTATGGAGATGTCCATCAATAGATATCAATGTGAGTGAGTAGGAATTGCCATGCAACGGAAGCACTAGAGCTATATGTTTACGAAGCTCAAAACGAAACTAAGTGGGTGTGCATCCAACTTGCTTGCTCATGAAGACCTTTAAGGAAGCCCATCGTTGGAATATACAAGACAAGTTCTATAATGAAAAATTCCCACTAGTATATGAAAGTGACAACATAGGAGACTCTCTATCATGAAGATCATGGTGCTACTTTGAAGCACAAGTGTGGTAAAAGGATAGTAGCATTGCCTCTTCTCTCTTTTTCTCTCATTTTTTTGTTTTTTTTGTTTTTTTGGCATTTCTCTTTATTTTCTCACATGGGACAATGCTCTAATAATGAAGATCATCACACTTTTATTTACTTACAATTCAAGAATTACAACTCGATACTTAGAACTAAATATGACTCTATATGAATGCCTCCAGTAGTGTACCGGGATGTGCAATGAATCAAGAGTGACATGTATGAAAGAATTATGATCGGTGGCTTTGCCACAAATACAATGTCAACTACATGATCATGCAAAGCAATATGACAATGATGAAGCGTGTCATAATAAACGAAATGGTGGAAAGTTGCATGGCAATATATCTCGGAATGGCTATGGAAATGCCATAATAGGTAGGTATGGTGGCTGTTTTGAGCAAGGTATATGGTGGGTTTATGGTACCGGCGAAAGTTGTGCGGTACTAGAGAGGCTAGCAATGGTGGAAGGATGAGAGTGTGTATAATCCATGGACTCAACATTAGTCATAAAGAACTCACATACTTATTGCAAAAGTCTATTAGCTATCGAAACAAAGTACTACACGCATGCTCCTAGGGGGATAGATTGGTAGTAAAAGACCATCGCTCGTCCCCGACCGCCACTCATAAGGAAGACAATCAAAAAATATCTCATGCTCCAACTTCGTTACATAACGGTTCACCATACGTGCATGCTACGGGACTCACAAACCTTAACACAAGTATTTCTCAAATTCACAACTACTCACTAGCATGACTCTAATATCACCATCTTCATATCTCAAAACAATCATAAGGAATCAAACTTCTCATAGTATTCAATGCACTTTATATGAAAGTTTTTATTATATCCCTCTTGGATGCCCATCATATTAGGACTAAATTCATAACCAAAGAAAACTACCATGCTATTTAGAGACTCTCAAAATGATATAAGTGAAGCATGAGAGTTCAACAATTTCTTCAAAATAAAACTACTGCCATGCTCTAAAAAGATATAAGTGAAGCACTAGAGCAAACGACAAACTACTCCAAAAGATATAAGCGAAGCACAATGAGTAGTTGAATAATTATGTAACTATGTGAAGACTCCTCATAAATAAAATTTCAGATCTTAAGTACTTTATTCAAATAGCAAGAAAAACAAAATAAAATGACATTGCAAGGATAGAACATATCATGTAAAGAAGCAAAAACTTAGGCTCAACCAAAACTGACCGATAGTTGTTGAAGAAGAAAGGTGGGATGCCAATCGGGGCATCCCCAAGCTTAGATGCTTGGGACTCCTTGAAATATTGACTAGGGATTCCTTGGGAATCCCCAAGATTGAGCTTTTGTGTCTCCTTAATTCCTTTCATATCGCGGTTCCCTAAATCTTAAAAAAAACTTCATCCACACAAAACTCAAGAAAACTCGTGAGATAGTTAGTATAGATCCATGCTAAACCTTATCATTCTCTACTATAGAAAATCACTAACTATAATTTGACATTGCATACTAAATGCCTCTGCATATTTAAAACTCCTATCCTCAAATAGAATCATTAAACACGCAAACATATGCAAACAATGCAATCATAACAGCAATCTGTCTAAACAGGATAGTCTGTAAAGAATGCAAGAAGAATCATACTTATTTAACTCCAAAAATTATGAAAAATTACCACACTGTAGATAATTTGTTGATACTCATTGTGTAAAAATTTCAAGATTTTATCATGTTCTGACTATTCATAAATATTCAAAATATAACAGCAAACTTTCTGTTTTTAAAACAGCAACACATGGAGTTGCAAAATAAGCATGGTAAAGGCTACACTTGACTTTTTATTGAACTAAAAGATGAAAATAATACTCTAAATAACAGCAAGCGAATCCTTATAAAAGAAAATGACGCTTCAAGCAAAACACATATCATGTGGTGAATAAAAATATAGCTCCAAGTAAGGTGAACGAAGACGAAAGAGGGGATGCCATCCGGGGCATCCCCAAGCTTAGGCTCTTGCCACTTCTTATTCCATAGTCCATCAAATCTTTACCCAAAACTTTAAAACTTCACAACACAAAACTTAACAGAAAACTTGTAAGCTCCGTTAGTATAATAAAGCAAATAACCACTTAGGTACTGTCAAGACAAGATTCATAATTTTTCTCACATGATGACTACTGTACCCTATCATTTCTACAATTTATATTAAGTAATATAAGCCATAGAAACTAGAAAACAAGCACACTACGTGATGTGGAGCATCCCAAGATCATCCCCATGGACGCATCCACACCTCCAACGGCACCACTTGGACCAATGACACGAGGCCGAGCCAAAGCTATCGAACATGAGGTGAACTCACTCCTCTCCGAACTTCCACTTTCTATGCATGAGACATGGCTACTACCTAAGTCCGAGGTGTTGTGCATGATTAGGTACCAAGAGGGTCCTCCCAAAGATGCGCATGAAGATGGACAAGTCCCCAAGTCCAGGGATGAGGAGAACCAACGGAAGGAGCCAAGAACATCTCCCAGGCCCCGGACATCCGGCCACGGCCCCGGACATCCGGCCCCTGGAACGCCTTCCTCTACATCTGCTCAACCACCAAGTACCTACAGGCCCCGGACATCCGGCACTTCCCGAGGTCCTGGATATCCGGCACCCTTCCCGGAAATCCGGACCCCCCGAACCCGAGAGCAACATGGCCAGCTTCACCAGCCCGGACATCCGGCCTCCACAGCCCGGACATACGGCCCTCCGCGAACGCCCGGACATCCGGCCTGACGCCCGGACGTCTGGCCTCCCTGTCTACGCACAGTAAAGGGCTGAGGCCCGTGTATCCCCTTCTTTACCCTAGACTATATATACTCTATCCCGTACAACTTTCTAGGGTTAGCGTTGGTTTAGCTCATTTTGTGAGATAGAGCTTCGCTCGTCCATCCGGATCTACTCCATGAGAGAGATTGCGGCCCCTCTTCGGAGAAGATCCACCTGGATTCAAGACCTCCTCGCGGAGAAGATCCACTTGTGGATTCAAGACCTCCTCGCGGAGAAGAACATCAAGACCTCCTCACGGAGAAGAACCGGCTACCCTTGTATCGTCCTTAGTTGTCTGTGGATTCATGTATCGTTCTATGTGTCCAAGGATCTAGCACATGTGTGACTTGTTCTTGTTCGTTTGAGTGTTCCTGTTGTGTTTCCCCTTGTGTTTTCCCTTGTTTTCCCTCGTTCCCCTCTTTGTGTTCCTCGTGTTCTTCGCGAGATCTGCTCCTTTCATGAAAGATCGGGCGATTAGGGTTCTACCCTACATCATCTTGGTATCTAGAGCAAGGTTGTTCACGATTTCGGAGCCTCCCCGTTGTGTTTCTAGCCTAATTTTGTTGTTTTTCGTCCTAATTCGAAAATTCCCCACCAAAAATAGCCCCAAAATTTTTTTGTGATTTGTTGGTGTGTTGAGATTTTGTTGGTTTGGATCCGTGGATTTGCTTTGTTTTGGGTGGATCTAGCTTCCAATCCTTTGCCCCCTAATTTCCATCCACAAATTCCTCCGAAATTTCGCCCGGATTTCACCTCCCCACGCGGTGTTCATCCCGTTCATCCCCGGATCTAGAGCCCGGACATCCGGCCCGTAGAGCCCGGACATCCGGCCCCAACCCGGACATCCGGCCTTCCACCCGGACATCCGGCCCCTGGCAGCAACATCTCCAGCCACCGCCCCGTTTTCCGCCCAATTTCCACCAAATTTTGTTTCGGTACCCACCATATACCAAATATACTTCCGCATACCTCCACCACTTCCGCATAACCCAACCATTTTTGGATCGTTTCACTCTCCGACACAATTGCTACTTCAAGGTTTGAGAATTTGAGTTGCGGTACCGTATCCTTTTGTGTTTCGGCTATTTAGGTACGGTTCGACATCGACATCACCGCCGCTCATCTTCGCCACAAACGCGTCATCAACAATGACCACCTCGACTATGACTTGGTATTCGTGCCACCATTGTGACACCATACCGGAAGCAAGACCGGTAACCTCATCTTGGTATTGGACATATCATTCTTGCCATTACATTGATAGCCATCATAGCCTTACTCCTTTGCGTTGCTTACCCATCGAGACTAGCCATTGAGTATTGTCGGCAACGAGACTTGTGCACATTAGCAATCATACTTCCCATAGCATACATACATCATTGTTGCATATCTTGGTATCATCTCTTATGTCACAAAGTTGTCATCGCATACTCATTTGCTATCTTGGTTCGTCAAGCATTGCATGCGAAAAGAGCTCAAACATCAAAGAGCCAAACAAGCTTTTAAGCAAAGAGAAAGATAAGCAAAGAGCTTTTAAGCAAGAACCATAGCATCTTACAACATTAAGATTGTCATATTCGATCATTTTGGATCATATCATAGCAACACCTTGCATAGAACATATTTGGGATAGAAGTCGTTGCATTTTTGCTAAGTAGGTTGTGCACAAGTTCTTGTATCCGCTTATTGTGCAATCGTGCTAGTGTCTCTCTAGTGTTGTGCAACAAGAGCATTTTTGTGGATTCCACATTTTGGCTCACCCTTGGTTGTACAACCCCACTTATCTTTTTGTGTGTGTGTTTCCGTGTACCTTATATGCTTGGTCTACTTGTTACATTGCATCTTGCGAATCTTTTCCAACATTATTGAAGCTCACTTACAATTGCATCAAATTTTGTGCCACCATCCTAACCAAGCTCCACCAAAAGCTTTTACTTGTGTAGGTGTGAGAAACTGACAAGAACTCATACCAATTGTGTTATTTCCTTGTCCCGCATTGGAGTGATCCTCGATCCACTTTCAACTTTGGTCAAGGTACATTTGGTACTCGTTCTTCTCTTTCTACCACTCACATTTGTCTTGGAAGGATGGACAGGCCGAGTACTTCTACCAACCTACTCTTCATGGAGCAAGACGACGACATGAACTCCTTCATCACCAAGAGTCACCTCTTTGGTGCACAATGTGCTTTGCATCAAGAGCAACAAGCTATGAGTGAACGCATCGACAACCTTGCCCCCGACTTGCGACTTTCCGAGCAACGTACAAGGGACTACTTCGACCACAAGCTCGAGGATCACAAGCAAGAGAATGACGCAAGGATGGACGAAATTCATGCTTTGTTGCTCAACCGCTCGTCTTCCACTTCAAGAAGGAGTCGTTCAAGCCGCCACTCCGACTTCACCCTCTCCGGTTCAAGTACACCGACATCGAACACTCTTAGTTGAGCCGCGCGCACCGACCGTCAAGCAAGCCTCAATCCCCTACGAGACACCGACTCTCAAGAGCGCCGACAACGTCAAACTCAAGAGGCCTTTGCGCTAGCACGAGAACGGCAACGACAACGCCAACATGAAGAGGAAGAGCGAGTGCGTCTACACCAAAATGCCCAAGATGCTGAGGCACAATGTCAAGAACAACAACTCCGTTACGCTCAAGCACTTGCAGCGCAACAAGATCTACGCGATTCAAGTCGAGCCGTTGCCGACCGAAGCCGACAAGCCCGTGAAGAAGATGAAGCACATCGCGAAGAAATTCAAGAACAAAGATTTCACGCTCACGTGCATCGTCAAGTTCCACTTCGAGCTCGCGAAGATCCTCCACAAGCTCGCCAACACCATCACGTTCATCGAGAGCATGACGACAATGGAAATCCTCCACGACAAGAGCAACATGAGGATAACAACCCTCCGCGCCAAGAGCACCATGAGTTGAACAATCATCTACAACAAGGGCGTCATCGTCCCCGACCCCAACACAATGAAGAGCAACGCTACGGCAAGCTCAAGTTCACCGTGCCCAAGTTCAACGGAAGCAATGATCCAGAAGAATACCTTTCATGGGCATTGAAGGTTGACAAGATCTTCCGTTTGCACAATTTTGAAGAAGAGAAGAAGATCGCGATGGCATCCCTTGAGTTCCAAGATTATGTCCTCATTTGGTGGGAACAAATCATAGAGCGCCGAGAGGCAAGAGGTGAACCACCCATCACTACTTGGGCTCAAATGAAGGATGTCATGAGAGCACGCTTCATACCTACCTACTACAATCGCGATCTCTTCAAGAAACTCCAACAACTCAAGCAAGGAACAAAGAGCGTTGAAGAATACTACAAGGAGATGGAGATTGCAATGATAAGAGCCAATGTCACGGAAGATGATGAGCAAACAATGGCACGTTTCTTGAACAGACTCAATCACCCTATCAAGAAGATCACCGACTTCCAACCAAACTCAAATCTCATCGAGCTAGTGCACCAAGCTACCAAAGCGGAACGCCAAGTGCAAGATGATTTCAAGTATGCCAAGTTCTCATCCAAGTCCTACGGGTTCTCCAATAACCAAGCTTCAACGACTCCCACACCGACTACAAGACCTTCTACTTCCAACATCGACAAGTTGACTTCCAAGAAAGCTTCGTCAACTACAAGCCATCCTCCTACGAGCAACTTCAAGCCGAGAGCTTCTTCATCATCAACCCAAACCGATGAGACCATCAAGACGAGTTCCTTCAAGTGTTTCACTTGCGGAGGCCGAGGCCACAAGTCCTACGAGTGCACCAACAAGGGAACCATGGTCTTCAACGACGATGGCACTTATGACTCCATGAGCGAAGGCGAAATGGAAGCCTTCGAGCAAGTCGCCATGCATCGCCAAGTGAACAATGAAGAAGAACAAGTCTTTTGTGATGAAGACTCAAGTCTCGCACTTGTTGTCTCCAAAGTCTTGACTCTCCAACATCACCAAGAAGAAGACCAACGATGCCACATATTCCACACCAAGGCCGGCGTCAATGGACGATCCGTCAAGGTCATCATCGATGGAGGGAGTTGTCATAATCTCGCAAGTGAATAACTTTGCTCCAAGCTCCAATTGCCCAAGACGAAGCATCCACATCCATACAAAGTGCAATGGCTTAGTGACTCCGACACTATCCAAGTCGAGCACCGAGTACAAGTCTCCTTCAAGATCGGTGCCTACGAAGACACCTTGGAGTGCGACGTCGTTCCAATGACCGTTTGTCATCTTCTCCTTGGACGGCCATGGCAATTCCATAAAGGAGTCGTACACAATGGCCGAACGAACTACTACATCTTCAAGATGAAGGGAAAGGAGTACATCCTCCGTCCAATGTCGCCAAGTCAAGTGATCGCCGACAAGCAAGCCACCCATCATGGAGATCATAATGAGAGAGCGAGCCACCAAAAAGGAAGTGAGCGCCACAAGCTAAAATTGAGTGCCTCCACGATGAGCGAAAACAAGAACCTAGTTCTATTTGCCACCAAACGTGAGATGAGAGAAGTGCGTGAGAACCCATCTAGTGTCCTACACTACGTCCTCATGTGCAAGGACAATGCATCACAAACTAACACTTCTCACACTCTTCCTCTAGTGTTGTCTACTCTTTTGCAGGAATTTCAAGATGTTTTTCCCGATGAGCTACCTCTGGGTCTACCTCCTCTACGAGGCATTGAGCACCGAATCGACCTCATCCCTGGAGCACCTCTTCCGAACGAAGCTCCATACCGTGTCAACCCCGACGAAACAAAAGAAATACAAAGGCAAGTAAAGCATCTCATAGACCATGGACATGTGCGTGAAAGTTTGAGCCCTTGTGCCGTTCCGGTCATTCTTGTGCCAAAACGTGATGGTAGTTTTCGCATGTGCTCCGATTGTAGACCTATCAATGCTATCACCGTTCGCTATAGGTATCCCATTCCACGCCTAGATGATATGCTTGATGAGCTTAGCGGTGCCACTATATTTTCCAAAATTGATCTTAAGAGTGGTTACTATCAAATCCGCATACAAGAGGGTGATGAATGGAAACCGCCTTCAAAACCAAGTTTGGTTTGTATGAGTGGTTAGTCATGCCTATGGGTCTTTCGGAAGCACCGGACACTTTTATGCGCCTCATTAATCATGTATTTCGCCCTTACATTGGTATATTTGTTGTGGTCTACTTTGATGACATCCTTGTGTTTAGCAAATCTATCAAAGAGCATGTCACCCATGTCTACACCGTTTTGCAAACTCTTAGAAAAGAGCGCCTCTATGCTAATATGGAGAAATGCCTTTTTGGTGTTGACAAGCTCGTTTTCTTGGGTTTTGTTGTTTCTTCTAAGGGTGTTCATGTTGATGAGTCCAAGATTAATGCTATTAAGACTTGGCCGCAACCAACCAACTTGCATCAAGTGCGTAGTTTTCTTGGCCTTGCAGGTTTCTATCGTTGCTTTGTGAAGGATTTTAGCACCATTGCTTCGCCTTTGCATGCTTTGAGCAAGAAGAATGCGCCTTTTGTTTGGGGACCATCCCAAGATACTGCATTCAATGAGCTTAAGAATTTGCTTACTCATGCTCCCGTGCTTGCTTTACCCAACTTCGACAAGCCTTTTGAAATTCATTGCGATGCTAGTGGTAATGGCATTGGAGGTGTGTTAACACAAGAGAAGCGCCCCATAGCTTACTTTAGTGAGAAACTTTCCAGAGCGCAACTCAATTATCCCATCTATGACAAAGAGCTATATGCTTTAGTCCGCGTTTTGCATGAATGGGAACATTATCTTCGTCCCCATGAGTTTATCATTCATACCGATCATGAGACTCTCAAGTATCTTAAGGGACAAACAAAGTTGAACAAGCGTCATGCTAAATGGAGTGAATTTATTGAGTCTTTTCCCTATGTCATCAAGTACATCAAGGGTAAAGAAAACATAGTAGCGGATGCTCTTTCCCGCATATGCATGCTTGTCACGCAACTTGAGTTAGATGTCATTGGCTTTGAGCATATCAAAGACTTGTATGAGCATGATGCAACTTTTGCTACTCCTTATGCCAAGTGTTTGTCGAATACATCTTGGGAATGCTATTACATCAAAGACGGCTATCTTATGAGAGATAACAAACTTTGCATCCCCGAGTCATCTCTTTGTTTGTTGCTTTTGTAGGAATCGCATGGAGTAGGATTAATGGGACACTTCGAACGCAACAAGACGTTCGCCACGCTCTCGAAGAGCTACTTTTGGCCAAAGATGTTTCAGGACATCAATCGCTTCACCAACCAGTGTTCTACATGTCGCAAAGCTAAGTCCAAAGCTCAATCTCATGGTCTCTATATGCCTTTACCAATTCCATACCAACCATGGGAAGACATTAGCATGGACTTTGTACTTGGTTTGCCTAGAACTCGAAATGGGAAAGACTCCATACTTGTCGTTGTGGACCGTTTATCAAAAATGTCACATTTTATTCCTTGCCACAAGATAGATGATGCTTCACATGTTGCTAATCTCTTTTGTAGGGAAATTTTGCGCCTCCATGCTGTGCCAAAAACCATTGTCTCGGACCGCGACGTCAAGTTCCTTAGCTACTTTTGGAAGACCCTATGCGCCAAGCTCGGAGTCAAGCTACTCTTCTCCATGGCGTACCATCCTCAAACCAACGGCCAAACAGAGGTGACAAACTGCACACTCTCCGCTCTACTTCAAGTACTCATCAAGAAGAACATCAAGGAGTGGGAGGAGTGTCTACCCATCGCCGAGTTCGCCTACAACCGAGCAAGACACTCTACAACCGGCAAGTCCCCTTTCGAGGTCGTCTACGGATTCAACCCTTTGTCACCATTGGATATTCTACCTCTACCACTCCAAGAGCGGATCAATTTGGACGCAAGTGCAAGAGCGACCCATCTCAAGAAGGTGCATGAAGATACAAGAAACACCATCGAGTGCCAAGTACAACACCTTGCGACCAAGCTCAATGTCAACAAGCACCCTATGATATTCAACATTGGAGACCTCGTGTGGTTACACCTTAGCAAGGACCGCTTTCCCCAAGAACGCAAGTCCAAACTTTGACCACGCGCGGACGGACCATTCAAGGTGCTTGCACGCTACAACAACAACGCTTACAAGATCGACATTCCTTGTGACAAGTACTCCGTGAGCGACATCTTCAACATCAAAGATCTCTCGCCCTACCATGGTGATGAGGTTTCCGATCCGAGGACGGATCTTCCCCAAGGGAGGGGAGATGATGCGGAGCATCCCAATATCATCCCCATGGACGCATCCACACCTCAAACGGCACCACTTGGACCAATGACACGAGGCCGAACCAAAGCTATCGAAGATGAGGTGAACTCACTCCTCTCCGAACTTCCACTTTCTATGCATGAGACATGGCTACTACCTAAGTCCGAGGTGTTGTGCATGATTAGGTACCAAGAGGGTCCTCCCGAAGATGCGCATGAAGACGGACAAGTCCCCAAGTCCACGAATGAGGAGAACCAACGGAAGGAGCCAAGAACATCTCCCAGGCCCCGGACATCCGGCCCCTGGAACGCCTTCCTCTACAGCTGCTCAACCACCAAGTACCTACATGCCCCGGACATCCGGCCCCGCAAGCCCGGACATCCGGCACTTCTCGAGGTCCCGGATATCCGCCCCCTGCCCGGAAATCCGGACCCCCCCCCAAACCCGAGAGCAACATGGCCAGCTTCACCAGCCCGGACATCCAGCCTCCACAGCCCGGACATCCGGCCCGACGCCCGGACGTCCGGCCTCCCTGTCTACACACAGTAAAGGGCCGAGGCCCGTGTATCCCCTTCTTCCCCCTAGACTATATATACTCTATCCCGTACAACTTTCTAGGGTTAGCGTTGGTTTAGCTCATTTTATGAGATAGAGCTTCGCTCATCCATCCGGATCTACTCCACGAGAGAGACTGCGGCCCCTCTTCGGAGAAGATCCACTTGGATTCAAGACCTCCTCGCAGAGAAGATCCCCTTGTGGATTCAAGACCTCCTCGTGGAGAAGAACATCAAGACCCCCTCACGGAGAAGAACCGGCTACCCTTGTATCGTCCTTAGTTGTCTGTGGATTCGTGTATCCTTCTATGTATCCGAGGATCTAGCACATGTGTGACTTGTTCTTGTTCGTTTGAGTGTTCCTCTTGTGTTTCCCCTTGTGTTTTCCCTCGTTCCCCTCTTTGTGTTCCTCGTGTTCTTCGCGGGATCCGCTCCTTTCGGGAAAGATCGGGCGATTAGGGTTGTACCCTACATCACTATGCATCGAAAACAGAATCTGTCAAAAACAAGGCAGTCTGTAGTAATCTGTAACTCCGGAATACTTCTGTAACTCCAAAAATTCTGAGAAATTAGGAAGTCCTAGATAATTTGTTTATTAATCCTCTAAAAAAGGAATCAGTATTTTATCGCGCTTTTGTTAAAAATTAAAACTAATCTCCTGGATGCAAAAGTTTTTGTTTTTCAGCAGGATCAAATCAACCATCACTGTAAGCTATCCCAAAGGTCTTACTTGGCACAAACACTAATTGCAACATAAAAAACACCATCATAACAAAGTCTAGATGAATTATTTATTACTAAGCAGGAACAAAAAGCAAATAACAAAAACAAAATTGGGTTGCCTCCCAACAAGCGCTATCGTTAACACCCCTAGCTAGGCATGATGATTTCAATAATGCTCACATAAAAGATAAGAATTGAAACATAAAGAGAGCATCATGAATAATATGACTAGCACATTTAAGTCTAACACACTTCCTATGCATACGTATTTTGTGAGCAAACAATTTATGGGAACAAGAATCAACTAGCATCGGAAAGCAAAGCAAGCATAACTTCAAGATTTTAAGCACACAGAGAGGAAACTTGATATTATTGCAATTCCTCCCTCATAATAATTTTCAGTAGCATCATGAATGAATTCAACAATATAACTATCACATAAAGCATTCTTTTCATGAGCCACAAGCATAGAATTTTTATTACTCTCCACATAAGCAAAATTCTTCTCATGAATAGTAGTGGGAGAAAACTCAACAAAATAACTATCATGTGAGGCATAATCCAATTGAAAGTTAAAATCATGATGAAAAGTTTCATGGATATAATTATTCTTTATAGCATATGTGTCATCACAATAATCATCATAGATAGGAGGGATGCTTTCATCATGATAAATTTGCTCATCAAAACTTGGGGGACAAAAAATATCATCTTCATCAAACATAGCATCCCCAAGCTTGTGGCTTTGCATATCATTAGCATCATGATCTCCATCATCGTATCTTCATGAAGTTGACTCGCCAACTATTACTTCTACTACTATGGCTAACGGTTAGCAATAAAGTAAAGTAATTACATGGCGTTTTTCATTGACACACAGGTCATACAAATTAAGACAACTCCTATGGCTCCTGCCGGTTGTCATACTCATCGACATGCAAGTCATGATTCCTATTACAAGAACATGATCAATCTCATACATCACATATATATAATTCATCACATCCTTTTGGCCATATCACATCACATAGCATACCCTGCAAAAACAAGTTAGACGTCCTCTAATTGGTGTTGCATGTTTTACGTGGCTGCTATGAGTTTCTAGCAAGAACGTTTCTTAACTACGCAAAAGCCACAACGATGATATGCCAATTGCTATTTACCCTTCATAAGGACCCTCTTCATTGAATCCAATCCGACTAAAGTGGGAGAGATAGACACCCGCTAGCCACCTTATGCATCAAGTGCATGTTAGTCGGTGGAACCAGTCTCACATAAGCATATGTGTAAGGTCGGTCCGGGCCGCTTCATCCCACGATGTTGCCGAATCAAGATAAGACTAGTAACGGTAAGCAAATTGAACAAATCATCGCCCACAACTACTTTGTGTTCTACTCGTGCATAGAATCTACGCATAGACCTAGCTCTGATGCCGCTCTTGGGGAACGTAGTAATAATTCAAAAATTTCCTACGTGTCACCAAGATCAATATAGGAGATGCTATCAACAAGAGAGAGGGAGTGCATTTTCATACCCTTGAAGATCGCTAAGCGGAAGCGTTACAAGAACACAGTTGATGGAGTCGTACTCGCGGCGATTCAAATCGCGGAAGATCCAATCAAGCGCCGAACGGACGACGCCTCCGCGTTCAACACATGTACATCCCGGGGACGTCTCCTCCTTCTTGATCCAGCAAGGGGAGAGGAGAAGTTGAGGGAGAGCTCCGGCAGCATGACGGCATGGTGGTGGAGCTTGCAGTTCTCCGGCAGGGCTTCGCCAAGCACTACGGAGGAGGAGGAGGTGTTGGAGAGGGGGAGGGCTGCGCCAGGAAAGGGGTTGCTGCTGCCCTCTCTTTCCCTCACTATATATAGGGGGAAGGGGCTAGGGTTTCCCTAGGGGCGGCGGCCAAGGCAGATTGGATCTCCCTAGGGAAATACTAGGGAGACTTGCCCCCCAAGACAAGCCAGGTGGAGGCTTGCCTCCCAAGCTAGGTGGAGGCGCCCCACCTCTCCAAGTTACGTGAGATGAGGTGGGAGGGGCGCACAGCCCCTTAGTGTTGGAAATATGCCCTAGAGGCAATAATAAATTAGTTATTATTATATTTCCTTGTTCATGATAATCGTTTATTATCCATGCTAGAATTGTATTGATAGGAAACTCAGATACATGTGTGGATACATAGACAACACCATGTCCCTAGTAAGCCTCTAGTTGACTAGCTCATTGATCAATAGATGGTTACGGTTTCCTGACCATGGACATTGGATGTCATTGATAACGGGATCACGTCATTAGGAGAATGATGTGATGGACAAAGACCCAATCCTAAGCCTAGCACAAGATCATGTAGTTCGTATGCTAAAGCTTTTCTAATGTCAAGTATCATTTCCTTAGACCATGAGATTGTGCAACTCCCGGATACCGTAGGAGTGCTTTGGGTGTGCCAAATGTCACAACGTAACTGGGTGGCTATAAAGGTACATTACAGGTATCTCTGAAAGTGTCTGTTGGGTTGGCACGAATCGAGACTGGAATTTGTCACTCCGTGTGACGGAGAGGTATCTCTGGGCCCACTCGGTAGGGCATCATCATAGTGTGCACAATGTGATCAAGGATTTGATCACGGGATGATGTGTTATGGAACGAGTAAAGAGACTTGCCAGCAACGAGATTGAACAAGGTATCGGGATACCAACGATCGAATCTCGGGCAAGTATCGTACCGATAGACAAAGGGAATTGCATACGGGATTGATTAAGTCCTTGACATCGTGGTTCATCCGATGAGATCATCGTGGAACATGTGGGAGCCAACATGGGTATCCGGATCCTGCTGTTGGTTATTGACCGGAGAACGTCTCGGTCATGTCTACAT
This sequence comes from Triticum dicoccoides, assembly GCF_002162155.2. Lineage (NCBI taxonomy): Eukaryota > Viridiplantae > Streptophyta > Magnoliopsida > Poales > Poaceae > Triticum > Triticum dicoccoides. The sequence continues at coordinate 480,350,058 of NC_041388.1, forward strand.
GGTTCCCGAACCCGTAGGGTCTACACACTTAAGGTTCGGTGATGCTAGGGTTATAGAGATATTAGTATGCGGTAACCCGAAAGTTGTTCGGAGTCCCGGATGAGATCCCGACGTCACGAGGAGTTCCGGAATGGTCCGGAGGTAAAGAATTATATATAGGAAGTGCTATTTCGGCCATCGGGACAAGTTTCGGGGTCACCGGTATTGTACCGAGACCACCGGAAGGGTCCCGGGGGTCCACCGGGTGGGGCCACCTGCCCTGGGGGCCACATGGGCTGTAGGGGGTGCGCCTTGGCCTAAATGGGCCAAGGGCACCAGCCCCAAGAGGCCCATGCACGAAGAGAAGAGGGAAAGGAAGAGTCCTAAAGGGGGAAGGCACCTCCTAGGTGCCTTGGGGAGGAGGGACTCCTCCCTGGCCGCACCCTTCCTTGGAGGAAGGGCCAAGGCTGCGCCTCCCCCCTCTCCCTTGGCCCTATATATAGTGGGGGGGAAGGTAGGGCAGCCCAACCTATGACCTGGCGCCTCCCTCTCCCTCCCATGACACATCTCCCTCCTCCCGCAGCGCTTGGCGAAGCCCTGTTGGAATCCCGCTACTTCCACCACCACGCCGTCGTGCTGCTGGATCTCCATCAACCTCTCCTGCCCCTTGCTGGATCAAGAAGGAGGAGACGTCGCTGCTCCATACCTGTGTTGAACGCGGAGGTGCCGTCCGTTCGGCGCTAGGATCATCGGTGATTTGGATCACGACGAGTATGACTACATCAACCCCGTTCTCTTGAACGCTTCCGCTCGTGATCTACAAGGGTATGTAGATGCACTCCTCTCTCTCGTTGCTAGATGACTCCATAGATTGATCTTGGTGATGCGTAGAAAATTTTAAAATTCTGCTACGTTCCCCTACAGTGGCATCATGAGCTAGGTCTATGCGTAGTTTCTATGCACGAGTAGAACACAAAGTAGTTGTGGGCATTGATTTTGTTCAATATGCTTACCGTTACTAGTCCAATCTTGATTCGGTGGCATTGTGGGATGAAGCGGCTCGGACCGACCTTACACGTACTCTTATGTGAGACTGGTTCCACCGACTGACATGCACTAGTTGCATAAGGTGGCTAGCGGGTGTCTGTCTCTCCCACTTTAGTCGGATCGGATTCGATGAAAAGGGTCCTTATGAAGGGTAAATAGCAATTGGCATATCATGTTATGGTTTTTGCGTAGGTAAGAAACGTTCTTGCTAGAAACCCATAGCAGCCACGTAAAACATGCAAACAACAATTAGAGGATGTCTAACTTGTTTTTGCAGGGTATGCTATGTGATGTGATATGGCCAAAGGATGTGATGAATGATATATGTGATGTATGAGATGATCATGTTCTTGTAATAGGAATCACGACTTGCATGTCGATGAGTATGACAACCGGCAGGAGCCATAGGAGTTGTCTTAATTTATTTATGACCTGCTTGTCAACATAAACGTCATGTAATTACTTTACTTTATTGCTAACCGTTAGCTGTAGAAGTAGAAGTAATAGTTGGCGAGACAACTTCATGAAGACACGATGATGGAGATCATGATGATGGAGATCATGGTGTCATGCCGGTGACGATGATGATCATGGAGCCCCGAAGATGGAGATCAAGAGGAGCAAATTGATGATGGCCATATCATGTCACTATTTGATTGCATGTGATGTTTATCATGTTTATGCATCTTATTTGCTCAGAACGACGGTAGTAAATAAGATGATCCCTCATTAAAATTTCAAGAAAGTGTTCCCCCTAACTGTGCACCGTTGCGAAAGTTTGTCGTCTCGAAGCACCACGTGATGATCGGGTGTGATAGATTCTTACGTTCGAATACAACGGGTGTTGACGAGCCTAGCATGTATAGACATGGCCTCGGAACACATGCAAAACACTTAGGTTGACTTGACGAGCCTAGCATGTACACACATGGCCTCGGAACACAAGAGACCGAAAGGTCGAGCATGAGTCGTATAGAAGATACGATCAACATGAAGATGTTCACCGATGTTGACTAGTCCGTCTCACGTGATGATCGGACATGGCCTAGTTGACTCGGATCATGTAATCACTTAGATGACTAGAGGGATGTCTATCTGAGTGGGAGTTCATAAGATGAACTTAATTATCCTGAACATAGTCAAAAGGTCTTCGCAAATTATGTCGTAGCTCACGCTTCAGTTCTACTGTTTAGATATGTTCCTAGAGAAAATTTAGTTGAAAGTTGATAGTAGTAATTATGCGGACTAGGTCCGTAAACTGAGGTTTGTCCTCATTGCTTATAGAAGGCTTATGTCCTTAATGCACCGCTCAGTGTGCTGAACCTCGAACGTTGTCTATGGATGTTGCGAACATCTGACATACACATTTCGATAACTACGTGAAAGTTCAGTTAAACGGCTTAGAGTTGAGGCACCGAAGACGTTTTGAAACGTCGCGAAACATATGAGATGTTTCGAGGGCTGAAATTGGGATTTCAGGCTCGTGCCCACGTCAAGAGGTATAAGACCTCCGACGATTTTCTTAGCCTGCAAACTAAGGAGAAAAGCTCAATTGTTGAGCTTGTGCTCAGATTGTCTAAGTACAACAATCATTTGAATCAAGTGGGAGTTGATCTTCCAGATGAGATAGTGATGTTTCTCCGAAGTCATTACCACCAAGCTGCTAGAGCTTCGTGATGAACTATGATATATCAGGGACATATATGATGATCCTTGAGATATTCGCGATGTTTGACACCACAAAAGTAGAAATCAAGAAGGAGCATCAATTGTTGATGGTTTGTGAAACCACTAGTTTCAAGAAGGGCAAGGGCACGAAGGGATACTTCATGAAACGGCAATTCAGCTGCTGCTCTAGTGAAGAAACCCAAGGTTGAACCCAAACCCGAGACTAAGTGCTTCTGTAATAAGGGGAATAGCCACTGGAGCAGAGTTACCCTAGATACTTGGTAGATAAGAAGGCTGGCAAGGTCGATAGAAGTATATTGGATATACATTGTGTTGATGTGTACTTTACTAGTACTCCTAGTAGCACCAGGGTATTAGATACCGGTTCAGTTGCTAAGTGTTAGTAACTCGAAATAATAGCTACGGAATAAACGGAGACTAGCTAAAGGTGAGCTGACGATATGTGTTGGAAGTGTTTCCAATGTTGATATGATCAAGCATCGCACGCTCCCTCTACCATCGAGATTGGTGTTTGCGTTGAGAATAGACATGATTGGATTATGTCTATCGCAATACGGTTATTCATTTAAGGAGAATAACGGTTACTCTGTTTATTTGAATAATACCTTCAATGGTCTTGCACCTAAAATGAATGGTTCATTGAATCTCGATCATAGTGATACACATGTTCATGCCAAAAGATATAATATAGTAATGATAGTACCACCTACTTGTGGCACTGCCACTTAAGTCATATCGATATAAAACGCATGAAGAAGCTCCATGTTGATGGATCTTTGGACTCACTCATTTTTGAAAGGATTGAGACATGCGAACCATGTTTGTTGGTAGATATGCATGAAGAAACTCTATACAGATGGATCGTTTGGACTCACTTGATTTTGAATCACTTGAGACATGCAAATCATACCACATGGGCAAGATGACTGAAAGCCTCGTTTTCAGTAAAATGGTACTAGAAAGCAACTTGTTGGAAGTAATACATTTTTGATGTGTGCAGTCCAATGAGTGCTGAGGCGTGTAGTGGATATCGTTATGTTCTTACTTCACAGATGATTTGAGTAGATGTTGAGTATATTTACTTGATGAATCACGAGTCTGAATTATTGAAAGGTTCATGTAATTTCAGGGTGAAGTTGAAAGATCATCGTGACAAGAGGATAGAATATCTATGATATGATCATAGAGATGAATATTTGAATTACGAGTTTGGCACAGAATTAAGACATTGTGGAAATTGTTTCACAACTAATACAGCCTGGAACACCATAGTGTGATGGTGTGTCCGAACATCATAACTGCACCCCATTGGATATGATGCATACCATGATGTCTCTTATCGAATTACCACAATAGTTTATGGGTTAGGCATTAGAGACAACCACATTCACTTTAAAAGGGGCACCACGTAATTCCGATGAGATGACACCATATGAACTATGGTTTAGGGAAACCTAAGCTGTCATTTCTTAAAAGTTTGGGGCTGCGACGCTTATGTGAAAAAGTTTCAGGCTGATAAGCTCGAACCCAAAGCGGATAAATGCATCTTCATAGGACACCCAAAACAGTTGGGTATACCTCCTGTCTCAGATCCGAAAGCAATAAGGGATTGTTTCTGGAATCGGGTCCTTTCTCGAGGAAAAGTTTCTCTCGAAAGAATTGAGTGGGAGGATGGTGGAGACTTGATGAGGTTATTGAACCGTCTCTTCAACTAGTGTGTGGCAGGGCACAGGAAGTTGTTCCTGTGGCACCTACACCAATTGAAGTGGAAGCTTATGATAGTGATCATGAGACTTCAGATCAAGTCACTACCCAACCTCGTGGGATGACAAGGATGCGTACTACTTCAGACTGGTACGTAATCCTGTCTTGGAAGTCATGTTGCTAGACAACAATGAACCTACGAGCCATGGAGAAGCGATGGTGGGCCCGGATTCCGATAAATGGCTCGAGGCCATAAAATCCGAGAGAGGATCCATGTATGGAAACAAAGTGTAGACTTTGACAGAACTACTTGATGGTCGTAAGGCTCTTAGGTACATATGGATTTTAAAAGGAAGACGGACAATGATGGTAAGTATCACCATCAAGAAAGCTCGACTTGTCGTTAAGATGTTTTCCGACAAGTTCAAAGAGTTGACTGCGGTGAGACTTTCTCACTCGTAGCGATGCTAAGAGTCTGTTGGAATTATATTAGCAATTACTGCATTATTTATGAAATCTTGCAGATAGGATGTCAAAACATTGTTTCCTCGATGATTTTTTTGAAGAAAGGTTGTATGTGATACAACCGGAAGGTTTTGTCAATCCTGAAAGATGCTAATAAGTATGCAAAGCTCCAGCAATCCTTCTGAGGACTGGAGTAAGCATCTCGGAGTTGGAATGTATGCTTTGATGAGATGATCAAAGATTTTGGGTGTATACAAAGTTTATGCGAAACTTGTATTTCCAAAGAAGTGAGTGGGAGCACTATAGAATTTCTGATAAATATATGTTGTTGACATATTATGGATCAGAAATGATGTAGAATTTCTGGAAAGCATATAGGGTTATTTGGAAAGTGTTTTTCAATGGAAATCCTGGATTAAGCTACTTGAACATTGAGCATCAAGATCTATAAGGATAGATCAAAACGCCTAATGGTACTTTCAAATGAGCACATACCTTGACATGATCTTGAAGATGTTCAAGATGGATCAGTCAAAGAAGGAGTTCTTGCCTGAGTTGTAAGGTATGAAGTTAAGACTTAAAGCTCGACCACGGAAGAAGAAAGAGAAAGGACGAAGGTCGTCCCCTATGCTTTTATCATAGGCTCTCTACAGTATGCTATGCTGTGTACCGCACCTGAAGTGTGCCTTGCCATGAGTCAGTCAAGGGGTACAAGAGTGATCCAAGAATGGATCACAGGACAGCGGTCAAATTTATCCTTAGTAACTAGTGGACTAAGGAATTTTCTCGATTATGGAGGTGGTAAAAGAGTTCGTCGTAAAGGGTTACGCCGATGCAAACTTTGACACTAATCCAGATTATTCTGAGTAGTAGACTGGATTCGTATAGTAGAATAGTAATTTGGAATAGTTCCAAATAGAACGTGGTAGCTGCATCTAGGAGATGACATAGAGATTTGCGAAGTACATACGAATCTGAAAGATTCAGACCCGTTGACTATAACATCTCTCACAAGCATAACATGTTCAAACCCAGAACTCATCAAGTGTTAATCACATGGTAATGTGAACTAGATTATTGACTCTAGTAAACTCTTTGGGTGTTAGTCACATGGGGATGTGACCTTGAGTGTTAATCACATATCGATGTGAACTGGATTATTGACTCTAGTGCAAGTGGGAGACTGTTGGAAATATGCCCTAGAGGCAATAATAAATTAGTTGTTATTATATTTCCTTGTTCATGATAATCGTTTATTATCCATGCTAGAATTGTATTGATAGGAAACTCAGATACATGTGTGGATACATAGACAACACCATGTCCCTAGTAAGCCTCTAGTTGACTAGCTCGTTGATCAATAGATGGTTACGGTTTCCTGACCATGGACATTGGATGTCATTGATAACGGGATCACATCATTAGGAGAATGATGGGATGGACAAAGACCCAATCCTAAGCCTAGCACAAGATCATGTAGTTCGTATGCTAAAGCTTCTCTAATGTCAAGTATCATTTCCTTAGACCATGAGATTGTGCAACTCCCGGATACCGTAGGAGTGCTTTGGGTGTGCCAAACGTCACAATGTAACTGGGTGGCTATAAAGGTACATTACATGTATCTCCGAAAGTGTCTGTTGGGTTGGCACGAATCGAGACTGGGATTTGTCACTCCGTGTGACGGAGAGGTATCTCTGGGCCCACTCGGTAGGGCATCATCATAATGTGCACAATGTGATCAAGGAGTTGATCACGGGATGATGTGTTACGGAACGAGTAAAGAGACTTGCCGACAACGAGATTGAACAAGGTATCGGGATACCAACGATCGAATCTCGGGCAAGTATCGTACCGATAGACAAAGGGAATTGCATACGGGATTGATTAAGTCCTTGACATCGTGGTTCATCCGATGAGATCATCGTGGAACATGTGGGAGCCAACATGGGTATCCAGATCCCGCTGTTGGTTATTGACCGGAGAACGTCTCCGTCATGTCTACATGGTTCCCGAACCCGTAGGTGTTGGGGAACGTTGCAGAAAACAACAATTTTCCTACGGTTTCACCAAGATCCATCTAGGAGTTCATCTAGCAACGAGTGATTAGATGCATCTACGTACCTTGTAGATCGCGAGCGGAAGCGTTCAAAGAACGGGGATGAGGAAGGCGTACTCGGCGTGATCCAAATCACCGGAGATCATAGCGCCGAACGGACGGCACCTCCGCGTTCAACACACGTACGGAACAGCCACGTCTCCTTCTTCTTGATCCAGCAAGGGGGAAGGAGAGGTTGAGGGAGATGGCTCCAGCAGCAGCACGACGGCGTGGTGGTGATGGAGCTGCAGTACTCCGGCAGGGCTTCGCCAAGCACTATGGAGGAGGAGGAGGTGTTGGAGAGGGAGAGGGAGGCACCAAAGATCAAGGTAAGAAGTCCTCCATCTCCCCCACTATATATAGGAGGGCCAGGGGGGGCGCCGGCCCTAGGAGATCTAATCTCCTAGGGGGGTGCGGCCAAGGGGACGAATCCCTCCTCCCCAAGGCACCTAGGAGGTGCCTTCCCCTCCTAGGACTCTTCCTCCTTGAAACCCTAGGCGCATGGGCCTCTTGGGGTTGGTGACCTTGGCCCATGTAGGCCAAGGCGCACCCCCTACATCCCATGTGGCCCCCCGGGACAGTTGGCCCCACCCGGTGGACCCCGGGGACCCTTCCGGTGGTCCCGGTACAATACCGATGACCCCGAAACTTGTCCCTATGGCCGAAATAGCACTTCCTATATATAATTCTTTACCTCCAGACCATTCCAGAACTCCTCGTGATGTCCGGGATCTTATCCGGGACTCCGAACAACATTCGGGTTACTGCATATACATATCCCTACAACCCTAGCGTCACCGAACCTTAAGTGTGTAGACCCTACGGGTTCGGGAGACATGTAGACATGACCGAGATCGCTCTCTGGTCAATAACCAACAGCGGGATCTGGATACCCATGTTGGCTCCCACATGCTCCTCGATGATCTCATCGGATGAACCACGATGTCGAGGATTCAAGCAACCCCGTATACAATTCCCTTTGTCAATCAGTATGTTACTTGCCCGAGATCTGATCGTCGGTATCCCAATACCTCGTTCAATCTCGTTACTGGCAAGTCACTTTACTCGTACCGTAATGCATGATCCCATGACCAGACACTTGGTCACTTTGAGCTCATTATGATGATGCATTACCGAGTGGGCCCAGTGATACCTCTCCGTCATACAGAGTGACAAATCCCAGTCTTGATCCGTGTCAACCCAACAGACACTTTCGGAGATACCCGTAGTATACCTTTATAGTCACCCAGTTACGTTGTGACGTTTGGTACACCCAAAGCACTCCTACGGTATCCAAGAGTTACATGATCTCATGGTCTAAGGAAAGGATACTTGACATTGGAAAACTCTAGCAAACGAACTATACGATCTTGTGCTATGTTTAGGATTGGGTCTTGTCCATCACATCATTCTCCTAATGATGCGATCTCGTTATCAATGACATACAATGTCCATAGTCAGGAAACCATGACTATCTGTTGATCAACGAGCTAGTCAACTAGAGGCTTACTAGGGACATGTTGGTGTCTATTATTCACACATGTATTACGATTTCCGGATAACACAATTATAGCATGAATAAAGACAATTATCATGAACAAGGAAATATAATAATAATGCTTTTATTATTGCCTCTAGGGCATATTTCCAACAGTCTCCCACTTGCAGTAGAGTCAATAATCTAGTTACATTGTGATGAATCGAACACCCATGGAATTCTGGTGTTGATCATGTTTTGCTCTAGGGAGAGGTTTAGTCAACGGATCTGCTACATTTAGGTCCGTATGTACTTTACAAATATCTATGTCTCCATCTTGAACATTTTCACGAATGGAGTTGAAGCGACGCTTGATGTGCCTCGTCTTCTTGTGAAACCTGGGCTCCTTGGCGAGAGCAATAGCTCCAGTGTTGCCAAGGAAGAGCTTGATCGGCCCCGACGCATTGGGTATGACTCCTACGTCGGTGATGAACTCCTTCACCCAAATTGCTTCATGCGATGCCTCTGAGGCTGCCATGTACTCCGCTTCACATGTAGATCCCGCCACGACGCTTTGCTTGCAACTGCACCAGCTTACTGCCCCACCATTCAAAATATACATGTATCCAGTTTGTGACTTAGAGTCATCCAGATCTGTGTCGAAGCTAGTGTCGACGTAACCTTTTACGACGAGCTCTTCGTCACCTCCATAAACGAGAAACATTTCCTTAGTCATTTTCAGGTACTTCAGGATATTCTTGACCGCTGTCCAGTGTTCCTTGTCGGGATTACTTTGGTACCTTCCTACCAAACTTACGGCAAGGTTTACATCAGGTCTGGTACATAGCATGGCATACATAATAGAACCTATGGCTGAGGCATAGGGGATGACACTCATCTCTTCTATATCTTCTGCCGTGGTCGGACATTGAGCTGAGCTCAATTTCACACCTTGCAACACAGGCAAGAACCCCTTCTTAGACTGATCCATATTTAACTTCTTCAATATCTTATCAAGGTATGTGCTTTGTGAAAGACCTATGAGGCGTCTTGATCTATCTCTGTAGATCTTGATGCCTAATATATAAGCAGCTTCTCCAAGGTCCTTCATTGAAAAACTTTTATTCAAGTAGGCCTTAATGCTGTCCAAGAGTTCTATATCATTTCCCATCAAAAGTATGTCATCTACATATAATATGAGAAATGCTACAGAGCTCCCACTCTCTTTCTTGTAAACACAGGCTTCTCCATAAGTCTGCGTAAACCCAAACGCTTTGATCATCTCATCAAAGCGAATGTTCCAACTTCGAGATGCTTGCACCAGCCCATAAATCGAGCGTTGGAGCTTGCACACCTTGTCAGCATTCTTAGGATCAACAAAACCTTTCGGCTGCATCATATACAATTCTTCCTTAAGGAAACCATTAAGGAATGCCGTTTTGACGTCCATTTGCCATATTTCATAATCATAGAATGCGGCAATTGCTAACATGATTCGGACGGACTTTAGCTTCGCTACCGGTGAGAAAGTCTCATCGTAGTCAACCCCTTGAACTTGTCGATAACCCTTAGCGACAAGCCGAGCTTTATAGATGGTCACATTACCATCCGCGTCTGTCTTCTTCTTAAAGATCCATTTATTTTCTATGGCTCGCCGCTCAACGGGCAAGTCAGTCAAAGTCCATACTTCGTTTTCATACATGGATCCTATCTCGAATTTCATGGCTTCTAGCCATTTGTCGGAATCCGGGCCCGCCATCGCTTCTTCATAGTTCGAAGGTTCACCGTTGTCTAACAACATGATTTCCAAGACAGGGTTGCCGTACCACTCTGGTGCGGAACGTGTCCTTGTGGACCTTAGAATTTCAGTAGGAGCTTGATCAGAAGTATCTTGATCATCATCATTAACTTCCTCTCTAGTCAGTGCAGGCACCTCAGGAACATTTTCTTGAGTTGCGCCATTTTTCGGTTCAAGAGGTAATACTTCATCAAGTTCTACTTTCCTCCCACTTACTTCTTTCGAGAGAAACTCTTTCTCTAGAAAGGACCCATTCTTGGCAACAAAGATCTTGCCTTCGGATCTGAGGTAGAAGGTATACCCAATAGTTTCTTTAGGGTATCCTATGAAGACGCATTTTTCCGACTTGGGTTCGAGCTTTTCAGGTTGAAGTTTCTTGACATAAGCATCGCATCCCCAAACTTTTAGAAACGACAGCTTAGGTTTCTTCCCAAACCATAATTCATACGGTGTCGTCTCAATGGATTTCGACGGAGCCCTATTTAAAGTGAATGCGGCAGTCTCTAAAGCATAGCCCCAAAAAGATAGCGGTAAATCGGTAAGAGACATCATAGATAGCATCATATCTAATAGAGTGCGATTACGACGTTCGGACACACCATTACGCTGAGGTGTTCCAGGCGGCGTGAGTTGTGAAACTATTCCACATTTTCTTAAGTGTGTGCCAAACTCGTGACTCAAGTATTCACCTCCATGATCTGATCGCAGGAACTTGATTTTCTTGTCACGTTGATTCTCAACCTCACTCTGAAATTCCTTGAACTTTTCAAAGGTCTCAGACTTGTGTTTCATTAAGTAGACATACCCATATCTACTCAAGTCATCAGTGAGGGTGAGAACATAACAATAGCCACCGCGAGCCTCAACGCTCATTGGACCGCACACATCAGTATGTATGATTTCCAATAAGTTGGTTGCTCGCTCCATTGTTCCTGAGAACGGAGTCTTGGTCATTTTACCCATGAGGCATGGTTCGCACGTGTCAAATGATTTGTAATCAAGAGACTCTAAAAGTCCATCTGCATGGAGCTTCTTCATGCGTTTGACACCTATGTGACCAAGGCGGCAGTGCCACAAGTATGTGGGACTATCAGTATCAATCTTACATCTTTTGGTACTCACACTATGAACATGTGTAGCATTACGCTCGAGATTCATTAAGAATAAACCATTCACCATCGGAGCATGACCATAAAACATATCTCTCATATAAATAGAACAACCATTATTCTCGGATTTAAATGAGTAGCCATCTCGAATTAAACGAGATCCTGATACAATGTTCATGCTCAAAGCTGGCACTAAATAACAATTATTAAGGGTTAAAACTAATCCCGAAGGTAAATGTAGAGGTAGCGTGCCGACGGCGATCACATTGACCTTGGAACCATTCCCGACGCGCATCGTCACCTCGTCCTTTGCCAGTCTCCGCTTATTCCGCAGCTCCTGTTTTGAGTTACAAATGTGAGCAACCGCACTGGTATCAAATACCCAGGAGCTACTACGAGTACTGGTAAGGTACACATCAATTAGATGTATATCACATATACCTTTCGTTTTGCCGGCCTTCTTGTCCGCTAAGTATTTGGGGCAGTTCCGCTTCCAGTGACCACTCTCCTTGCAATAAAAGCACTCAGTCTCGGGCTTGGGTCCATTCTTTGGCTTCTTCCCGGCAGCTTGCTTGCCGGGCGGGGCAACTCCCTTGCCGTCCTTCTTGAAGGTTTTCTTACCCTTGCCTTTCTTGAACTTAGTGGTTTTATTCACCATCAACACTTGATGTTCCTTTTTGACTTCTACCTCTGCTGATTTCAGCATTGCAAATACTTCAGGAATGGTCTTTTCCATCCCCTGCATATTGAAGTTCATCACAAAGCTCTTGTAGCTCGGTGGAAGCGACTGAAGGATTCTGTCAATGACCGCGTCATCCGGGAGATTAACTCCCAGCTGAGTCAAGCGGTTATGCAACCCAGACATAGTGAGTATGTGCTCACTGACAGAACTGTTTTCCTCCATCTTACAGCTGAAGAACTTGTCGGAGACTTGATATCCCTCGACCCGGGCATGAGCTTGGAAAACCATTTTCAGCTCTTCGAACATCTCATATGCTCCGTGTCTCTCAAAACGCTTTTGGAGCCCCGGCTCTAAGCTGTAAAGCATGCCGCACTGAACGAGGGAGTAGTCATCGATACGTGCCTGCCAAGCGTTCATAACGTCTTGTTCTGCAGGGAGAATAGGTGCGTCACCTAGCGGTGCTTGTAGGACATAATCTTTCTTGGCAGCTATGAGGATGATCCTCAGGTTCCGGACCCAGTCCGTGTAGTTGCTGCCATCGTCTTTCAGCTTGGTTTTCTCTAGGAACGCGTTGAAGTTGAGGACTACGTTGGCCATTTGATCTACAAAACATATTGTAAAGTTTTTAGACTAAGTTCATGATAATTAAGTTCATCTAATCAAATTATTCAATGAACTCCCACTTAGATAGACATCCCTCTTCTAGTCATCTAAGTATAACATGATCCGAGTTAACTAGGCCGTGTCCGATCATCACGTGAGACGGACTAGTCAACATCGGTGAACATCTTCATGTTGATCGTATCTTCTATACGACTCATGCTCGACCTTTCGGTCTTCTGTGTTCCGAGGCCATGTCTGTACATGCTAGGCTCGTCAAGTCAACCTAAGTGTTTGCATGTGTAAATCTGGCTTACACCCGTTGTATGTGAACGTTAGAATCTAACACCCGATCATCACGTGGTGCTTCGAAACAACAAACTGTCGCAACAGTGCACAGTTAGGGGGAACACTTTCTTAAAATTATTATGAGGTATCATCTTATTTACTACCATCGTTCTAAGTAAACAAGATGCAAAAACATGATAAACATCACATGCAATCAAATAATAAAAGTGACATGATATGGCCAATATCACATAGCTCCTTTGATCTCCATCTTGGGGCTCCATGATCATCTTGTCGCCGGCATGACACCATGATCTCCATCATCATGATCTCCATCATCGTGTCTCCATGAAGTTGCTCGCCAACTATTACTTCTACTACTATGGCTAACGCGTTTAGCAATAAAGTAAAGTAATTTACATGGCGTTTATCAATGACACGCAGGTCATACAAAAAATAAAGACAACTCCTATGGCTCCTGCCGGTTGTCATACTCATCGACATGCAAGTCGTGATTCTTATTACAATAGCATGAACATCTCATACATCACATATAGATCATTCATCATTCATCACAACTTTGGCCATATCATATCACAAAGCACTTGCTGCAAAAACAAGTTAGACGTCCTCTAATTGTTGTTGCAAGTTTTACGTGGCTGAAGTAGGGTTCTAGCAAGAACGTTTTCTTACCTACGTGAAAGCCACAACGTGATTTGTCAACTTCTATTTACCCTTCATAAGGACCCTTTTTATCGAATCCGCTCCAACTAAAGTAGGAGAGACAGACACCCGCCAGCCACCTTATGCAACTTGTGCATGTTAGTCGGTGGAACCGGTCTCACGTAAGCGTACGTGTAAGGTTGGTCCGGGCCGCTTCATCCCACAATACCGTTGAAACAAGATAAGACTAGTAGCGGCAAGAAAGTTGACAACATCTACGCCCACAACAAATTATGTTCTACTCGTGCAAGAAGAACTACACATAGACCTAGCTCATGATGCCACTGTTGGGGAACGTTGCAGAAAACAAAAAAATTCCTATGGTTTCACCAAGATCCTTCTAGGAGTTCATCTAGAAACGAGTGATTAGATGCATCTACGTACCTTGTAGATCGCGAGCGGAAGCGTTCAAAGAACGGGGATGAGGAAGGCGTACTCGACGTGATCCAAATCACCGGAGATCCTAGCGCCGAACGGACGGCACCTCCGCGTTCAACACACGTACGGAACAGCCACGTCTCCTTCTTCTTGATCCAGCAAGGGGGAAGGAGAGGTTGAGGGAGATGGCTCCAGCAGCAGCACGACGGCGTGGTGGTGATGGAGCTGCAGTACTCCGGCAGGGCTTCGCCAAGCACTATGGAGGAGGAGGAGGTGTTGGAGAGGGAGAGGGAGGCACCAAAGATCAAGGTAAGAAGTCCTCCATCTCCCCCACTATATATAGGAGGGCCAAGGGGGGGCACCGTCCCTAGGAGATCTAATCTCCTAGGGGGGTGCGGCCAAGGGGAGGAATCCCTCCTCCCCAAGGCACCTAGGAGGTGCCTTCCCCTCCTAGGACTCTTCCTCCTTGAAACCCTAGGCGCATGGGCCTCTTGGGGCTGGTGCCCTTGGCCCATGTAGGCCAAGGCACACCCCCTACAGCCCATGTGGCCCCCCGGGACAGGTGGCCCCACCCGGTGGACCCCCGGGACCCTTCCGGTGGTCCCGGTACAATACCGATGACCCCGAAACTTGTCCCGATGGCCAAAATAGCACTTCCTATATATAATTCTTTACCTCCAGACCATTCCGGAACTCCTCGTGACGTCTGGGATCTCATCCGGGACTCCGAACAACATTCGGGTTACTACATATACATATCCCTACAACCCTAGCGTCACCGAACCTTAAGTGTGTAGACCCTACGGGTTCGGGAGACATGTAGACATGACCGAGATCGCTCTCCGGTCAATAACCAACAGCGGGATCTGGATACCCATGTTGGCTCCCACATGCTCCTCGATGATCTCATCGGATGAACCACGATGTCGAGGATTCAAGCAACCCCGTATACAATTCCCTTTGTCAATCGGTATGTTACTTGCCCGAGATCTGATCGTCGGTATCCCAATACCTCGTTCAATCTCGTTACTGGCAAGTCACTTTACTCGTACCGTAATGCATGATCCCGTGACCAGACACTTGGTCACTTTGAGCTCATTATGATGATGCATTACCGAGTGGGCCCAGTGATACCTCTCCGTCATACGGAGTGACAAATCCCAGTCTTGATCCGTGTCAACCCAACAGACACTTTCGGAGATACCCGTAGTATAACTTTATAGTCACCCAGTTACGTTGTGACGTTTGGTACACCCAAAGCACTCCTATGGTATCCGGGAGTTACACGATCTCATGGTCTAAGGAAAGGATACTTGACATTGGAAAACTCTAGCAAACGAACTATACGATCTTGTGCTATGTTTAGGATTGGGTCTTGTCCATCACATCATTCTCCTAATGATGTGATCTCGTTATCAATGACATCCAATGTCCATAGTCAGGAAATCATGACTATATGTTGATCAACGAGCTAGTCAACTAGAGGCTTACTAGGGACATGTTGGTGTCTATTATTCACACATGTATTACGATTTCCGGATAACACAATTATAGCATGAATAAAGACAATTATCATGAACAAGGAAATATAATAATAATGCTTTTATTATTGCCTCTAGGGCATATTTCCAACAGTAGGGTCTACACACTTAAGGTTCGGTGACGCTAGGGTTATAGAGATATTAGTATGCGGTAACCCGAAAGTTGTTCAAAGTCCCGGATGAGATCCCGGACGTCACGAGGAGTTCCGGAATGGTCCGGAGGTAAATAATTATATATAGGAAGTGCTATTTCGGCCATCGGGACAAGTTTCGGGGTCACCGGTATTGTACCGGGACCACCGGAAGGGTCCCGGGGGTCCACCGGGTGGGGCCACCTGCCCTGGGGGACACATGGGCTGTAGGGGGTGCGCCTTGGCCTATATGGGCCAAGGGCACCAGCCCCAAGAGGCCCATGCGCCAAGAGAAGAGGGAAAGGAAGAGTCCTAAAGGGGGAAGGCACCTCCTAGGTGCCTTGGGGAGGAGGGACTCCTCCCTGGCCGCACCCTTCCTTGGAGGAAGGGCCAAGGCTGCGCCTCCCCCCTCTCCCTTGGCCCTATATATAGTGGGGGAAGGAAGGGAAGCCCAACCTAAGCCCTAGCGCCTCCCTCTCCCTCCCATGACACATCTCCCTCCTCCCGCAGCGCTTGGCGAAGCCCTGTTGGAATCCCGCTACTTCCACCACCACGCCGTCGTGCTGCTGGATCTCCATCAACCTCTCCTGCCCCCTTGCTGGATCAAGAAGGAGGAGACGTCGCTGCTCCGTACGTGTGTTGAACACGGAGGTGCCGTCCGTTCGGCGCTAGGATCATCGGTGATTTGGATCATGACGAGTACGACTCCATCAACCCCGTTCTCTTGAACGCTTCCGCTCGTGATCTACAAGGGTATGTAGATGCACTCCTCTCTCTCATTGCTAGAAGACTCCATAGATTGATCTTGGTGATGCATAGAAAATTTTAAAATTCTGCTACGTTCCCCTACACTTAGTGGGCTGATGTACCCCTCCCCTTGTCCCATAAGGCCCCCAACGCTTGTCGGGGCCTCCGAAACCCCTTTCGGTCATACTGGTCGTCACCTGGTACCCCCAAAACAATTCCGGACTCCAATACCCTTCGTCCAATATATCGATATTCACCTCCGGACCATTCTGGAGTTCCTCGTCACGTCCGGGATCTCATCCGGGACTCCAAACAACCTTCGATAACCACATACTATTTCCCATAACAACTCTAGTGTCACCGAACCTTAAGTGTGTAGACCCTACGGGTTCGGGAACCATGCAGACATGACCGAGACATCTCTCTGGCCAATAACCAACAGCGGGATCTGGATACCCATGTTGGCTCCCACATGTTCCATGATGATCTCATCGGATGAACCACGATGTCGGGGATTCAATCAATCTCGTATACAATTCCCTTTGTCCATCGGTATGTTACTTGCCCAAGATTCGATCGTCGGTATCTCTATACCTTGTTCAATCTCATTACCGGCAAGTCTCTTTACTCGTTACGTAACGCATGATCCCATGGCTAACTCCTTAGTCACATTGAGCTCATTATGATGATGCATTGCCGAGTGGGCCCAGAGATACCTCTCCGTCATACGGAGTGACAAATCCCAGTCTCGATTCGTGCCAACTCAACAGACACTTTAATTCGGAGATACCTGTAGTGCACCTTTATAGTCACCCAGTTACGTTGTGACGTTTGATACACCCAAAGCACTCCTACGGTATCTGGGAGTTGCACAATCTCATGGTCTAAGGAAATGATACTTGGCATTCGAAAAGCTCTAGCGAACGAACTACACGATCTTGTGTTATGCTTAGGATTGGGTCTTGTCCATCACATCATTCTCCTAATGATGTGATCCCGTTATCAACGACATCCAATGTCCATGGTCAGGAAACCACAGCCATCTATCGATCAACGAGCTAGTCAACTAGAGGCTTACTAGGTACATGTTGTGGTCTATGTATTCACACATGTATTACGGTTTCCGGTTAATATAGTTATAGCATGAACAATAGACAATTATCATGAACAAGGAAATATTATAATAACCATTTTATTATTGCCTCTAGGGCATATTTCCAACAGGAACGACACCAGTACCTCAACACAGAATTAGATAAACGGGGGAGTGTAGGAGATGTGGGAACAAATACATTATTCGACATAAATGCAATAGATTGTAGAGGAAAAGGAGTAAGTTGTGCATAGTTCTGCTAATGCTCTTGAAGAAAATTTGTTCATACATATCCCTACAGTGATTATATCCATAGAGGACACTAGAAGTAATTCTAACTTTTATTCATCAAAACTTCACTTTAAGGGCCAACTGTGTTATCTTACCTGCTACTATAAGGAATATTTCAGTGGCTAGATAACACAAATTGTTGTCCTCGAGTGTTGTTTCACAATTGCTAACCACAAATTGCATCTAATATGTGAGGTATAAGGGCCAACTGAATTATGCAATGACTTTTAACACTTGCAAAATCTCAGACACATTTGACGAAAGAATAGTTAACACTAACATATTTCATAGATTGAATATCTTAGTGGCATTAAGTTCCTCCATGTCGGTGTCAAAACCGGCGGATCTCGGGTAGGGGGTCCCGAACTGTGCGTCTAGGCCGAATGGTAACAGGAGGCAAGGGACACGAAGTTTTACCCAGGTTTGGGCCCTCTCGATGGAGGTAAAACCTTACGTCCTGCTTGATTAATATTGATGATATGGGTAGTACAGGAGTAGATCTACCACGAGATCAGAGAGGCTAAACCCTAGAAGCTAGCCTATGGTATGGTTGTTGATGTGTATGTTGTCCTACGGACTAAAACCCTCCGATTTTTATAGACACCGGATAGGGTTAGGGTTACATAGAGTCGGTTACAATGGTAGGAGATCTGAACATCCGTATCGCCAAGCTTGCCTTCCACGCCAAGGAAAGTCCCTTCCGGACACGGGACGGAGTCTTCAATCTTGTATCTTCATAGTCCTGGAGTCCGGCTGAAGGTATAGTCCGGCCATCCGGACACCCCCTAATCCAGGACTCCCTCAGTAGCCCCCGAACCAGGCTTCAATGACGCTGAGTCCGGCGCGCAGATTGTCTTCGACATTGCAAGGCGGGTTCTCCTCCAAATTCCATGTACCTGTTGAATAAAGTCCGGTTTCTTGTAGATGTTGCGCTCCTTGACTTCTGCGCCCAATAATGGCCGCTCCCCATGTGTCAAACGAATATGAAAGGTCTGAGTGTTTTTACATTCACACCCCTATCCGCGTAAACAAGCCGACCTATTTAAGGAGACGAGGATTTAGATCCAAACCACACCTTCCCCCTTCGCGAGTTTTCATCAGAGCGCACTCGACAAAGATCCATTCCACCATGGCCAGCCGTCGCGACTCCTCCTCCCGCCCTTCCAGCCCTAAGCCTGGATATTGGGAAAGATGCTCCATCACGCATAGCGAGTTAGTGACGCTCCAGACCAAGGGATTTCTCCCCCCGGCCTATATGATCCCGGTTCGAGCCGGTCTTGCCGTCTATAACAGCGGAGAGCGCCCCTAATCCCTCCAAAGGAGAGCGGGTGTGCCTCGTCCCTTATTTAATAAGGGGGATCGGATTTCCAATCCATCCATTTCTCCGGGGGCTGCTAGAGTTCTACGGCCTCCAGCTACATCATCTCACACCTGCCCCAGTATTGCATATCGCGGGCTTTGTAGCCCTCTGCGAGCTGTTCTTGGGTGTTGAAGCTCATTTCGGACTGTGGAGGGAGCTATTTTGCCTCGTGCCCCGTTCCAAGAAGGGGTCGCCGGGACCGGCTATCTGTCCGGAACCCCAAAGAAGGCGTCCGAAGACTGGCCCTCGGAATGGTTTTACATAGAAGATGTCCCGCTGCCGGATCCT
The DNA here is from genome assembly GCF_002162155.2 of Triticum dicoccoides. NCBI lineage: Eukaryota > Viridiplantae > Streptophyta > Magnoliopsida > Poales > Poaceae > Triticum > Triticum dicoccoides. The sequence goes on from NC_041388.1 coordinate 480,369,543, forward strand.
GTCCGGATCGGCCTCCCTGAATTCAACAATGCTCCTTTAAAGAAGCGCCTAAGCTGGCGCCCACGGAGCCCTCAGAGGGAAAGTGACAGGGACGTTGTTTACCTGATGGGCCGGATAAGATTGTTAGCTCATTCCGGACTAACCATGATCGGGGTCATGACCGCATGCATCATGCGAGGGGTGCAGCCACTATAGTATAGAGGCCACCCCATGTGGGATTTCAACGGGGAGGACGACACCACCCGCTACGGCCATAAGGGGCCGGATTCGGCTGCGGATCTAATAAAGACCTTGTCCGCTTTGTACAAGGGAGAAGAGGAGGATTTTCTCCACGTAGACCCAAAGGGTGGATTTTCCATGTACAATCCTCCAAGCTGGGTGAGTGATCACATATTGCCCATCCATTTTATATCCCCGTTGTTAAATATTTAATCTTAGTGATTTCGACGCAGGAACTGTGCCAGGCTGTTAAAGAAATAAACAGCCCTCCTCCACAACCCGAGGACCCAGGACGGTCCCTCGACCCGGACTCGCAAGAGGATCCGGAGCTTTCGGGGGATCTGATTGATGGAGTGTTCCATCAATTGAGCAAGGACAACGCCCTGGTGGCCATTACGGCCGATTATCCAGGGCTAATCCCGGCCTCCCAGAAACGGGAGGCCGAACCTACGGCGACAAGCCAACGAGGGGCCGCAGGGCCCCGTGGGCAGAAAAGAGGTGCAGTCCGGACCGGGGCGTCAGCGCAAAGGTATGGCGCACCCCCTTATCCTAGGTGTCGTACCTTCAGGGCATATTAACACTTGTGCCCTCTTCAGGACAAAGAGACCTCGCCGAACTATATTCGGAGAGACCGCCAATCGCGCCTCCACCAGCCAGGCTCCAAAGCCTGGCCCGGAAGCGGGGCCGAACACAAGGCGCGCACCGAACGCTCCTCCGACGGAGGATGTGGACAGGTTGTCTGCCACCAACTCTGAGGTAGAGAATGCCATGAACCACAGGCGTCACCGGACAATTCTTCGCGACGCTTGTTTCTCCCAAGAGGCGTTACATGCCTTTAAGTCGGGAGATGCATACCTCCGTGCCGCTCAAAATGGTCTAACCAGAGCCACGGAGCAATATGTAAAAGACATACGGGTAAGAAAATTTTGGTAATTATATATATACCAGTAGCCCCCGAGACTTGAAACAGTTAAAATAACTGATTTAAGGATCATTTGTTATGCATGTTCTTACAGAAAAGAATTCCCTACTGTCCAAGGAGCTGGAAGAGTGCAAAGCCCAACTTGAGGCCGCACTAGCCGCGGCAGGGGAGCCTAAGGAGGCCCCCTCTGGTAATATACACTTTGAAAGATAAGTATTTTGCGAAGCACGGCTTTGGTGCGAATCTGACAAATGAAATTGCAGATGGCACCGGATTGGATCCGGAAAGGCAACACCTCCTACGCCAGCTAAAGGCTGGTGAGAGGGTGCTGTTAAAGGTGATGGGGGAGAAGAACGATCTCCGAGATGCCAACACCAAGCTGGGCGTCGAGCTAAAAGATGTTCGTGCCCAGCTGTCAGACTCCGTGAAGGAGAATCAGCGGCTTCGGCACGGCATATTTAGTAAGTTCTTGAACGAACCTTTTGAAAGAAAGTTCGGCGGGGAAGTCGACTAACAGAGCAATGTCTGTAGGTGTGCTGACAGGCCGTCCTGCAGAGGAGATGCCCGGTTCTACGGGTGACCTTCTTCCCGAGCTCTCGCAACTGCTCGATCGAGTTTGGCAGGCAATGCGAGGCGTCGCCCAGGCCCTGTGGCCATCCATCTCCATGCCCGAAGGTCTTGGAGAGCTTGCGGAGAAGCTAAAAGGAGCACGGCGGTGCTTCCTATTGTGGAAGATATCAGCATGCCGTCAAGGCGCTAGGGAGGCCTGGGCCATGGTGAAGACGCAGTACGCAAAGGCTGACCCCAACCACATGGTCGAGGTCGGTCCTATAGGGCCCGATGGGAAGGAGATCCCAGTAAGCTTAGTATACGGCCAAGTAGAGTTGGCCGCAAAGTATTCCCAACAGGACTGTAAATTAGACAACCTGTTAGATGGTATTGAAGAGGAATACGATCAATCAAAATGACTATGTAATTTAGTTGATATTTATAATGCCTTCTAGACGGATTGTAGATCATTTGTCATGGCCGACCTTTTCGCTTCAGCCTCGGGACCTGACGGTCCGGAGTGTGTCCGAATTCCCATGCGGTTATATAGGAACCGGGGAATGCATGGAGACCAGGCGTAGGGGTCATTAGTGCGTGAACAGACAAGTGCCCGACTAGTTATGTTATATTACATGGTTAGTAAGAAACATCTTCCAGGGAGAATAGTTCCGTTAGGGGTTCCTTTCCCTGGGAGGCATGCCCTAAGGTGCATGTCCATGCTGCGAAAAGAAACGCAATAAAAACATCTGAGGGCGTATAGATAAAAATAAAAAAGATCATCTTTAGTTCACCGACCGAATATTCCCTTAAGAACGCTAGCTTTCGGCTTCACCCAGTCTGAGGTACACGTCCGGCTGACCCGGCAGTAACAATCGCAGAGGTGCTCCCTTTACCACCTAGCCGAACAATCGGGAACGTAGGGGTAAGCACAGGAGCCAGGCAACCCAGCTTGGCCAAAACTTAAGTCATATCGATGCATATAATGGTGAATAAAAGGTACATGCGGAAGTGTGACGCATGTGTTGGGCATGAAGCCCGTATGAATAAGCTTCTGTTTAAAGAAGCCCCCAGGTTTAATGAGCGCGGATGGCGCGTCACTTTATGAGCCTTTAAGGGATATAAGAGAGAGAGAGAAGAAGAAGAGAAATGCAAGACAGAAAATATATAAAAAATGGACAGAGGAAGGAGACGAACATAGAGTCCAGCGCTAGGCATAGAATCTTCGGAGACGGGCTGCGTTCCATGGGTTCGGCTCGAGTCGGTTATCTGATGCATCTCGCAGGCGGTACGCTCCACCAGTCAGGACTTGGTCAATTATGAAGGGACCTTACCACTTGGGCTTGAGTTTGTCCTTTTTCTTGTCCGGTAGTCATAGAACTAATTCGCCAACGTTGTAATTTTTGGCCCGTACTTCTCTGCTTTGGTATCTTCAAGCTTGCTGTTGATAGAATGCGGAACGGGCTTTTGCCACGTCACGCTCCTCCTCCAATGCGTCTAAGCTGTCCTGCCGATCGAGCTCGGCTTCTCTTTCTTCGTACATGCGCACTCGAGGTGAGTCATGAATTATGTCGCAGGGCAAAACTGCCTCTGTGTCGTACACCATAAAGAATGGTGTGTATCCGGTGGTGCGGTTCGGCGTGGTCCGCAGCCCCCGGAGTACGGAGTCGAGCTCCTCTACCTAGTGCGTGTTAGATTCCTTGAGGGACCGCACTAATCTGGGTTTAATGCCGCTCATGATAAGACCATTTGCACGTTCGACCTGGCCATTAGTTTGTGGGTGATAGACGGAAGCATAGTCGAGCTTGATGCCCATGTTTTTGCACCAGAGTTTTACCTCGTCGGCCGTGAAGTTCGTGCCGTTATCGGTGATGATGTTGTGGGGAACGTTGTAATGGTGTACGACCCCGGATATAAAGTCTATCACCGGTCCGGATTCGGCCGTCTTAACAGGCTTGGCTTCTATCCATTTGGTGAATTTATCCACCATGACCAGTAAGTATTTTTGCTTATGGGTGCCGCCTTTAAGGGGTCCAACCATGTCAATCCCTCAGACCGCGAAGGGCCAAGTAATGGGGATAGTTCGGAGGGCGGTGGGTGGCATATGGCTTTGGTTTGCAAAGAGCTGGCAACCGGTGCATCGTTGGACTAAGTCCTGAGCGTCTGCCCGGGCCGTCGGCCAATAAAAGCCTGTACGGAAGGCCTTGCTTACAAGGGACCGAGCTGCAGCGTGATGACCGCCCAGTCCGGCATGAATTTCAGCCAGGAGGTTCCGCCCCTCCTCTTCGGAGATGCACCTTTGAAGGACTCCGGTAGTGCTTTTCTTATAAAGCTCTCCCTCGTGGACTCTGTAGGCTTTGGATCGCCGCACTATGCAGCGTGCCTCATTTTGGTCCTCGGGGAGTTCCTGCCTAGTGAGGTAGGCGAGGAATGGTTCTGTCCACGGGGCGATGACGGCCATTATTACGTGGGCTAAAGGTGTTATTTCATTGGCAGAGCCTCCGATTGTGTCAGAATGTTCGGTGTCGAGCGGTACAGTTGGGTCCGGGGTGTTATTGTTCGGCTCCCCTTCCCATACTACGGATGGCTTGAACAACCTTTCCAAGAAGATGTTGGGGGGACTACATCACGTTTTGCGCCGATGCGTGCCAGGACATCTGCCGCCTGATTATTTTCCCGGGCTATATGGTGAAATTCAAGCCCCTCGAACTGAGCTGACATTTTTAGGACGGCGTTGCGGTAAGCTGCCATTTTTGGATCCTTGGCATCGAAGTCTCCATTCATTTGGGATATTGCGAGGTTCGAGTCCCCGCGCACCTCTAGGCGTTGAATGCCCATGGATACTGCCATCCGGAGACCATGTAAAAGGGCCTCATATTCGGCTGCGTTGTTGGAGTCCGTGTACATAATCTGGAGTACGTATTGAACTGTGTCTCCTGTGGGGGACGTCAAAACGACGCCAGCCCCCAGTCCGGCCAACATCTTGGAGTCGTCGAAATGCATGATCCAATTTGAATATGTGCCGTGCTCTTTAGGGAGTTCGGCCTCCGTCCATTTTGCGACGAAGTCGGCCAAGACTTGTGACTTGATGGCTCGTTGTGGCTTATAAGTTATGTCGAACGAGAGGAGCTCAATGGCCCATTTTGCAATCCGGTCCGTTGTGTCACGGTTGTTTATAATATCGTTAAGTGGTACTTCCGAGGCTACTGTTATTGAACACTCTTGAAAGTAGTGTCGTAGCTTCTGGGATGCCATGAATACCATGTATGCGATCTTTTGATAATGCGGGTACCGTGATTTGCAAGGAGTGAGGACAGTGGACACATAATAGACCGGCTTTTGAAGGGGGAATCTGTGTCCGTCCGCTTCTCGTTCGACAACGAGCACTGCGCTTACAACCTGATGTGTTGCTGCAATGTATAATAGCATTGGTTCGCCAATATTTGGCGCGGCCAGGACTGGGTTTGTTGCAAGTATGGCTTTTATCTCCTCGAGTCCGGTCGTGGCTGCATCCGTCCATTCGAAGTGTTCGATGCGCCGAAGGAGGCGGTAAAGGGGTAGGGCCTTTTCTCCCAAGTGGGAGATAAAGCGGCTTAGAGCCGCCACGCATCCGGTTAACTTTTGTATTTGTTTGAGGTCCTTTGGGATATCCAGTTGCGACAGAGCTCGGATCTTGGCTGGATTTGCTTCAATTCCTCTACCGGATACAATGAACCCCAAGAGCTTTCCGGCTGGAATGCCGAAAACGCATTTTTCCGGGTTGAGCTTGATGTCGTATGTTCGGAGGTTATCAAATGTGAGCCTCAAGTCTTCTACTAGAGATTCGACATGTCTTGTTTTGACGACCACATCATCTACATATGCCTCCACTGTTTTGCCGATCTGGCTTGCCAGACATGTCTGAATCATGCGCTGATATGTTGCGCCGGCGTTTTTGAGCCCGAAGGGCATTGTGTTGAAGCAGAATGGGCCATATGGTGTGATAAATGCCATTGCGGATTGGTCGGATTTTGCCATCTTGATTTGATGGTAACCGGAATATGCATCAAGGAAACACAACGAATCGTGTCCTGCAGTAGCGTCGATAATTTGATCGATGCGGGGGAGGGGGAAGGGGTCCTTTGGGCAAGCCTTGTTAAGATCTTTAAAATCAACGCATAGGCGCCAGGATTTGTCCTTCTTTGGTACCATCACCAGGTTTGCTAGCCAGTCCGAATGTGTTATATCTCTGATGAATCCGGCCTCCAATAGCTTTGCTAGCTCCTCTCCCATAGCCTGTCTCTTAGGTTCGGAAAAACGCCGAAGAGCCTGTTTGACAGGTTTGAATCCTGTTTGGATATTTAAGCTGTGCTCGGCCAGCCTGTGTGGGATTCCTGGCATGTCTGAAGGGTGCCAGGTGAAAATGTCCCAGTTTTCTCATAGGAACTCTCGCAGTGCGGCGTCTACATCAGGGTTTAACTGTGCCCTGATGGAAGCTGTTTTATTTGGGTCCGTTGGATGGACTTGGAATTTGACTATTTCGTCCACCGGTTTAAAGGAGGTGGACTTGGATCTTTTATCGAGTACCACATCGTCCCTATTCACCGTAGAGCGCAGCGCAGTCAGTTCCTCAGCCGCTAGGGCTTCGGATAGTGCCTTGAGGGCCAGTGCGGCTGTCTTGTTTTCGGCGCGGAGTGCTATGTCCGGATCACTAGCGAGAGTGATGATCCCGTTAGGCCCGGGCATTTTGAGCTTCATGTACCCGTAATGGGGTATTGCTTGGAAGATTGTAAATGCTTCCCGCCCTAGCAGAGCATGATAACCGCTGCTGAACAGAGCCACATGGAACGTGATCTCTTCAGACCTGTAATTATCGTACGTGCCGAACACCACATCTAGTGTGATTTTTCCTGTACAGCGCGCTTCCCGACTGGGGATTATTCCTCTAAAGGTTGTGCTGCTTCGCTTAATGCGGTTCCAGTCTATTTCCATTTTTTGAAGGGTTTCCTCGTAAATGAGGTTCAATCCACTGCCACCGTCCATGAGTACCTTGGTAAGACGAAAGCCATCCACTATTGGGCTGAGGACCAATGCGGCTGGTGCTCGGGCTGTTCGGAATTTAGGTTCATCACTGGCGTTAAAGGTAATAGCCGTGTCACTCCATGGGTTTATTGTTGCTACTTGGTAGACTTCGGCAAGGCTGCGGAGTGTCCTTTTTCGCATATTATTTGATGCGAAAGTCTCGAAGACTGTTAAACCGTATGGGTGTCTCTGGGGTGGCTTTCTGTGGCCTCCGGAATTAGGAGGTTTTCGCCAATTTTGGCCACCTGCCGGAGTATCCAACATGCTCTAAGGCTGTGAGTTGGTGTGGCGTCCTCTGTACTGTGAATTTTACAGGGTCCGTTAAGCCATCCTTCCAGTACGGTTCCATGCCCTATAAAGGGTTTTTGCTTTTTGGTGTTTGACCTGGGTGTCTGGTTATGCTGCACCCTTTTATTTCGGACTGGGTTTGTATTTAGGGCCGGATTGTCCCAAAATTTTATTTTGGTTTTCCAGGCGCTTTCCATCGCACAATACTTTTGTACAATGGACGCCAAGTCAGCGAAGCGTGTGATATCACGGCGACTTATGGCATTGAGTATTCCCTTGTCCGTGCAATTATTGCAGACGATTAAGATTGCGTCTTCCTCGCGGCAGTCCCTTAGCCTGTTCTTAACCAGGAGGAATCTAGCCCAGTAATGATGTATTGTTTCGTCGGGCTCTTGCCTGATTTTGGATAGATCGCTTATGTTGGGGTGGGTGGGTGGAGTTAAATCCGAAGCCTCACCCTGTCTGAGGCTCAGAGGCCGAGGAATTTCTGAACTCGAAAATTTGGATCCTTGGGTGTTGTCCATTGAAACCAGCCCGTCGCCTGACTCTAAGTTCAGGTCTTGAGTGATATCCTCCCCTCCGCGGGTATCCGGCTTGGAGGGATCGGGAATCCGGACGTAGCGAGTCCTTAAGATAGACGAAGGGTCGCCGCACTGTCCCTCTACCACGGCAACGTGATGGGTGACTTGGGGAGAGTTAATCTCTCTCAGATCGGTTTTAGGCCCAATCTGGTCGTAATCCGTAGCGACTCCCAGGGCAGCGAAGCGATCCAAGAGCTCATTTATGGAGGAAAGCTCCATTGGATCTAACTACTCGGCGAGTTCCGAACTGACATGAAGATTGTTTTCGATGGCTCGGGAGGTCATCATCGGCGCAGAAACCGAACAGGCGGTCATAAGAAAACCACCTAGCCGGAGGGTTTGGCCGACAGCCAAAGCTCCCTTAGCAACGGTGCCGTCTTTAAAGATGGGGCGACGCATCCTTCCTGATGGCGACAACACAGAGGAACTCTCAATGAAAGCACCAATGTCGGTGTCAAAACCGGCGGATCTCGAGTAGGGGGTCCCGAACTGTGCGTCTAGGCCGGATGGTAACAGGAGGCAAGGGACACAAAGTTTTACCCAGGTTCGGGCCCTCTCGATGGAGGTAAAACCCTACGTCCTGCTTGATTAATATTGATGATATGGGTAGTACAAGAGTAGGTCTACCACGAGATTAGAGAGGCTAAACCCTAGAAGCTAGCCTATGGTATGATTGTTGATGTGTGTGTTGTCCTACGGACTAAAACCCTCCGGTTTATATAGACACCGGATAGGGTTAGGGTTACAATGGTAGGAGATCTGAACATCCGTATCGCCAAGCTTGCCTTCCACGCCAAGGAAAGTCCCTTCCAGACACGGGACGGAGTCTTCAATCTTGTATCTTCATTGTCCTGGAGTCCGGCTGAAGGTATAGTCCGGCCATCCGGACACCCCCTAATCCAGGACTCCCTCACTCCATATCCCCTAGAACTAGGGGATTACTCGAACATGGAGACAACATATATTATCATTATGCTCATGGTAATGAAAGAAGAATGATCAATGTAACACACATATGAATCCACAATAGGGTTCGGGATACAACTAGACGAAGAGAGAAGTCAATGGCGAAGATGTGGATGATGATGACGAGGGTTGACGTCGTAGTCTCCTTGATGGAGGCAATAGTCTGGCCATTCCCTTTTGCTGATTCCCCCTTCGGGTCCCTTCTAGGGGTGAGGTTTTCTGCTTATGTATGTGGTTTTGGGGCCTCTCTGTTCGTCCACGTGATCCGATCATACATGGTTGAGTAGTCGACCAGGGGGAGGCTGTGTCGTATGGTATGACTGCTGGTACGAGCGGGTGCGGTCGTACCTCATACCATCTTCTCTTCTAGAATGCTTGGGTTTCTTCCCACCTGTTTGTAGCTTTGTAGTGAAGGCTTTTATCATGTCAATTAGGACAATTTCCACCAAAAAATAGGTGTTTTCTGATAACCCACAAGTATAGGGGATCAATTGTAGCCTCTTTCGATAAGTAAGAGTGTCGAACCCAACGAGGAGCTAAAGGTAGAACAAATATTCCCTCAAGTTCTATCGACCACCGATACAACTCTACGCACGCTTGACGTTCGCTTTACCGGAAACAAGTATGCAACTAGAAGTACTTTGTAGGTGTTTTTGGGTAAGCTTGCAAGAAAGTAAAGAACACGAAAATAAAAGCTAGGGGCTGTTTAGATAAAGACACAACTAAATTAGTTTTAGTAGAGAGCTTTTGTCAACAAGAAAGTTATTTGTCCCTAGGCAATCGATAACTAGACCGGTAATCATTATTGCAATTTTATTTGAGGGAGAGGCATAAGCTAACATACTTTCTCTACTTGGATCATATGCACTTATGATTGGAACTCTAGCAAGCATCCACAACTACTAAAGATTCATTAAGGTAAAACCCAACCATAGCATTAAAGTATAAAGTCCCCTTTATCCCATTCGCAAACAACCTACTTACTCGGGTCTGTGTTTCTGTCACTCACGGCACCCACCATAAGCAAATCATAAGCATATTGCAAAACCCTACAGCGGGAATCCCTCACGCTTGCGCGACACGGAGAGCACCATAGGACAGCACCAATAATAAAACATACAACTCAAACCAATCACGATCATCAAATAGCCATTAGGACAAAACAGATCTACTCAAACATCATAGGATAGCCATACATCATTGGGAAATAATATATAGCGTTGAGCACCATGTTTAAGTAGAGATTACAACGGGTAAAAGAGAGGTTACACCGCTGCATAGAGGGGGGAAGAGTTGATGATGATGGTGGTGAAGTTGTTGGTGAAGATGGCGGTGATGATGATGGCCCCGGCAGCGCTCCGGCGCCACCGAAAGCAAGGGGGAGAGGGGCCCCCTTCTTCTTCTTCCTTGACCTCCTCCCTAGATGGGAGAAGGGTTTCCCCTCTGGTCCTTGGCTCCCATGGCATGGGAGGGGCGAGAGCCCCTCCAAGATTGGATCTATCTCTCTGTCTCTCTCTGTTTCCGCGTTCTCTCTGGCTCTGTTTCACCGTTTCGTATATATATGGAGATCCGTAACTCCGATTGGCCTGAAAACTTCGCCGTGATTTTTTTCCGAATATTAGCTTTCTTGCGGCAAAAGAAGAGCGTCAACCGCCTTACGGTGGGCTCACAAGGGTAGGGGCGCGCCCTAAGGGGGGGTGCGCCCCCCTGCCTCGTGACCACCTCGGGCACTAGTTCGCATTGATTTTCCTTCCAAATTTTCCATATTTTCCAAAAATAAGATCCGTCCGTTTTTATCCCGTTTGGACTCCGTTTGATATGGATATTCTGCGAAACCAAAAACATGCAACAGACAGGAACTGGCACTGGGCACTGGATCAATATGCTAGTCCCAAAAATAATATAAAAAGTTGCCAAAAAGTATATGAAAGTTGAATAATATTGGCATGGAACAATCAAAAATTATAGATACGACGGAGACGTATCAGCATCCCCAAGCTTAATTCTTGCTCGTCCTCGAGTAGGTAAATGATAAAAAAGATAATTTTTGATGTGGAATGCTACCTAGCATAATCTTGATCATATGTCTAATCATGGCATGAATATTAAGACACGAGTGATTCAAAGCAATAGTCTATCCTTTGACATAAAAATAATAATACTTCAAGCAGACCAACCAAGCAATTATGTCTTATTGAAATAACATAGCCAAAGAAAGCTCATCCCTACAAAATCATATAGTCTGGCTATGCTCCATCTTCACCACACAAAATATTCACATCATGCACAACCCCGATGACAAGCCAAGCAATTGTTTCATACTTTTGACGTTCTCAAACCTTTTCATGATGATGGGGGTTATGTGGAGAAGACAAAAAGGGAGAAAGTCTCACATCAACTAGGCATATCAACGGGCTATGGAGATGCCCATTAATAGATATCAATGTGAGGAGTAGGGATTGCCATGCAACGGATGCACTAGAGCTATAAGTATATGAAAGCTCAAACTGAAACTAAGTGGGTGTGCATCCAACTTGCTTGCTCATGAAGACCTAGGGCATTTGAGGAAGCCCATCGTTGGAGTATACAAGCCAAGTTCTATAATGAAAATTCCCACTAGTATATGAAAGTGATAACTCAAGAGACTCTCTATATAAAGAACATGGTGCTACTTTGAAGCACAAGTGTGGTAAAAGGATAGTAACATTGCCCCTTCTCTCTTTTTCTCTCATTTTTTTGTTTTTTTGGGCCTTCTCTTTTTTTTTTGGGCCTTTCTCTTTTTTTATTATTTTTTTTATTTTTTTCGTCCAGAATCTCATCCCGACTTGTGGGGGAATCATAGTCTCCATCATCCTTTCCTCACTAGGGCAATGCTCTAATAATGATGATCATCACACTTTTATTTACTTACAACTCAATATTACAACTCGATATCTAGAACAAAGATATGACTCTATATGAATGCCTCTGGCGGTGTACCGGGATGTGCAATGATCTAGCGTAGCAATGACATAAAAAAACGGACAAGCCATGAAAACATCATGCTAGCTATCTTATGATCATGCAAAGCAATATGACAATAAATGCTCAAGTCATGTATATGATGATGATGGAAGTTGCATGGCAATATATCTCGGAATGGCTATGGAAATGCCATGATAGGTAGGTATGGTGGCTGTTTTGAGGAAGATATAAGGAGGTTTATGTGTGATAGAGCGTATCGTATCACGGGGTTTGGATGCACCGGCGAAGTTTGCACCAACTCTCGAGGTGAGAAAGGGCAATGCACGGTACCGAAGAGGCTAGCAATGATGGAAGGGTGAGAGTGCATATAATCCATGGACTCAACATTAGTCATAAAGAACTCACATACTTATTGCAAAAAATCTATTCGTCATCGAAACAAACTACTACGCGCATGCTCCTAGGGGGATAGATTGGTAGGAAAAGACCATCGCTCGTCCCCGACCGCCACTCATAAGGAAGACAATCAATAAACACCTCATGCTCCGACTTTGTTACATAACGGCTCACCATACGTGCATGCTACGGGACTTGCAAACCTCAACACAAGTATTTCTCAATTTCACAATTACCCGACTAGCATGACTCTAATATCACCATCCTTATATTGCAAAACTATTGCAAGGAATCAAACATATCATATTCAGCGATCTACAAGTTTTATGTAGGATTTTATGACTAACCATGTGAATGACCAGTTCCTGTCATCTCTCTAAATAGATATAAGTGAAGCAAGAGAGTTTAATTCTTTCTACAAAAGATGTGCCCGTGCTCTAACAAATATAAGTGAAGCAAAAGAGCATTCAACAAATGGCGGTTGTCTAAGTGAAGAGAAACAGGCAATCCAAACTTCAAATGATATAAGTGAAGCACATGAAGCATTCTATAAAGCCATACTCAAAGGATATAAGTGAAGTGCAATGAGAATTCTATAAATCAGCCAAGGACCATCTCATACCAGCATGGTGCATAAAATAAAAATGAAAACCTAAATGCAAAAGACGCTCCAAGACTTGCACATATCGCATGAACGAAACGAATCCAAAAACATACCGATACTTGTTGAAGAAAGAGGGGATGCCTCCCCAGCATCCCCAAGCTTAGACGCTTGAGTCTCCTTGAATATTTACTTGGGGTGCCTCGGGCATCGCCAAGCTTGAGCTCTTGCCTCTCTTCCTTCTTCTCACATCGAGACCTTCTCAATCATCGAACACTTCATCCACACAAAACTTCAACAGAAAACTCGGTAAGATACGTTAGTATAATAAAGCAAATCACTACTCTAAGTACTGTTGCAAACCAATTCATATTTTGTTTTTGCATTGTGTCTACTGTACTATAACTTTTTCATGGCTTAATCCACTGATATAAATTGGTAGTTTCATCAAAACAAGCAAACTATACATCAAAAACAGAATCTGTCTAAAACAGAATAGTCTGTAGCAATCTGGACATTCACCATAATTCTGATACTTGAAAAATTCTACCAAAATTAGGAAACATAAACAATTTGTATAGGAAGACAGTGCAAAAAGAATCAGAACTATTTGACGTTCCAGCTAAAAAGTGTAAAATCGCGCACTACAGACAAAGTTTCTGTCCTGCACCGTACAAACCATCAAGCAAATGTAAACATCCTAAAGGCAAACCTTGGCACATTATTTTTATTTCTAAACTTTATAAAAGCACACAACAGAAATAAATGACTCTCTAAAACTTCCGGGTTGTCTCCCTGGCAGCGCTTTCTTTAAATCCATTAAGCTAGGCATATAGTGCTCAAGTAATGAATCCACCCGGATCCCAAGGTATATCAAAGCCAATTTTAATTAACAATGATTTAGCATTTAGTAGTGAGCACAAGGTAACATATATCATGTAACAACTAAGTCTAACTCTCTTCCTATACATCGGCATGTCATAAAAGAACAATTCATGCACACATAGTGAAGGCCAATGCATAGTATAAATAGTTTCTTGCAATTTTATCATATTGGAAACATAGAGAGGTGGAGATATAGTTCCTCTCTCATAATAATTGCAAGTAGGAGCAGCAAGCACATGCATATTATATTCATCAAAACCATCATGTGCAACAGTAAAAGGCAGCCCATCAATGTATTCCTTAATAAGAGCAAACTTCTCCGATATAGTGTAATCGGGAGAAATCAAAAAGATAATAGGACTATCATGTGTGGGTGCAATAGCAACAATTTCATGTTTAACATAAGGAACTATAGCAAGTTCATCTCCATAAGCATCATTCATATTGGCATCTTGGCCACAAGCATAGCAAGCATGATCAAAAAGGGATATTTCAAGAGAATCAAAGGGATCATAACAGTCATCATAGCAATCATCCTTCGGTAAGCACGAAGGGGAATTAAACAATGTATGAGTTGAAAAGTTACTCTCATTAGAAGGTGGGCACGGGTAGCTAATACGCTCTTCCTCCTTTTGCTCTTCGCTCTCCTCCTCATCTTTTTCATCCAATGAGCTCACATTATCATCAATTTCTTCTTCCACAGACTCCTGCAAAATATTAGTCTCTTCTTGGACAACGGAGTAGTTCTCAATATATGGTTTAACATAAGCATTAGAAGCATAATTATCATAGCAATATTTAAATATGGCAAAAAATTAGATTTGTAAAGAGTAGCATCATACTTTTCAATCAAAGAAGCAATTTCATAAGCACCCTTAAAAGCAACAAATTCTTCAATTTGTTGAACATCATAGTAACTATAAACACCCTTAGCATAAGAAGATACGATTCCATTATCACTAAACAAACATTGGTAGGGAAGGTGTTTCTTAGGGTCTTCAGAACAACAAGTATAATCATATATTTCACATAAATTCCAAGCATAGCATTGCAAACGACGAATTTGACCCAATAAAAGTTTCCCTTTTTCAGATATTCGGTGTCGCACATAAAAAGCATGCTCATCTAAAGATTTGCCCTCAACTAAGCTAGTTGGGGTTCCAGCATGAGCACATAGGGATCGAAGATGATCCAAGTAATAAGCTTCAGCAGTGTGATAGATTTTGAGTGGTTCTTCAACCATTGGTTCAGTAGGTACAACTAATGTTTTTGGTATTTTGCGTTCCCTACCCATGACTAAAGATAGAAAACAACTAAGAATATCAAATAAAAATTACTTGGTGATAAAGCAAACAAGCACACACGAGAATATTCACCCCACGCTATTGCTCCCCGGTAACAGCGCCAGAAAAAGGTCTTGATAACCCACAAGTATAGGGGATCAATTGTAGCCTCTTTCGATAAGTAAGAGTGTCGAACCCAACGAGGAGCTAAAGGTAGAACAAATATTCCCTCAAGTTCTATCGACCACCGATACAACTCTACGCACGCTTGACGTTCGCTTTACCGGAAACAAGTATGAAACTAGAAGTACTTTGTAGGTGTTTTTGGGTAAGCTTGCAAGAAAGTAAAGAACACGAAAATAAAAGCTAGGGGCTGTTTAGCTAAAGACACAACAAAATTAGTTTTAGTAGAGAGCTTTTGTCAACAAGAAAGTTATTTGTCCCTAGGCAATCGATAACTAGACCGGTAATCATTATTGCAATTTTATTTGAGGGAGAGGCATAAGCTAACGTACTTTCTCTACTTGGATCATATGCACTTATGATTGGAACTCTAGCAAGCATACGCAACTACTAAAGATTCATTAAGGTAAAACCCAACCATAGCATTAAAGTAGCAAGTCCCCTTTATCCCATACACAAACAACCTACTTACTCGGGTCTGTGCTTATGTCACTCACGCCACCCACCATAAACAAATCATAAGCATATTGCAAACCCTACAGCGGGAATCCCTCACGCTTGCGCGACACGGAGAGCACCATAGGACAGCACCAATAATAAAACATACAACTCAAACCAATCACGATCATCAAATAGCCATTAGGACAAAACAGATCTACTCAAACATCATAGGATAGCCATACATCATTGGGAAATAATATATAGCATTGAGCACCATGTTTAAATAGAGATCACAGCGGGTAAGAGAGAGGTTACACCGCTGCATAGAGGGGGGAAGAGTTGATGATGATGGTGGTGAAGTTGTTGGTGAAGATGGCGGTGATGATGATGGCCCGGCAGCGCTCCGGCGCCACCGGAAGAAGGGGGAGAGGGGCCCCCTTCTTCTTCTTCTTCCTTGACCTCCTCCCTAGATGGGAGAAGGGTTTCCCCTCTAGTCCTTGGCTCCCATGGCGTGGGAGGGGTGAGAGCCCCTCCGAGATTGGATCTATCTCTCTGTCTCTCTCTGTCTCTGCGTTCTCTCTGGCTCTGTTTCACCGTTTCGTATATATATGGACATCCGTAACTCCGATTGGCCTGAAACCTTCGCCGTGTTTTTTTCTGAATATTAGCTTTCTTGTAGCAAAAGAAGAGCGTCAACCGCCTTACGGTGGGCTCACGAGGGTAGGGGGCGCGCCCTAAGGGGGGGCGCCCCCTGCCTCGTGACCACCTCGGGCACTGGTTCGCGTTGATTTTCCTTCCAGATTTTCCATATTTTCCAAAAATAAGCTCCGTCCATTTTTATCCCGTTTGGACTCCGTTTGATATGGATATTCTGCGAAACCAAAAACAAGCAACAGACAGGAACTGGCACTGGGCATTGGATCAATATGTTAGTCCCAAAAATAATATAAAAAGTTGCCAAAAAGTATATGAAAGTTTAATAATATTGGCATGGAACAATCAAAAATTATAGATATGACGGAGACGTATCATTTTCCGTTGATGCTCCAAATCTCGTGCTTCTTTGGGATCCTAGTGAAATCAGGCAAAAAGGGTGTGCAAAAGCGGCAAAATACGAAATATCCTACAACTAAGATGCAAAAAAAAGGGTAAGAAATGATGCAAAATGCACTCATCATCTCCCCCATGTTTAGAATTTTGCTCATGTGAAAGAGCACCTTGCCTCTTAATCTTGTTTTAGTGATGATGGCAATGTGATTAGTTGGACTAATACCTTCACGAAGTGATTATCAGGTGTTAGGTCCTCTGCATTGATGAA
This sequence comes from Triticum dicoccoides, assembly GCF_002162155.2. Lineage (NCBI taxonomy): Eukaryota > Viridiplantae > Streptophyta > Magnoliopsida > Poales > Poaceae > Triticum > Triticum dicoccoides. Next base: position 480,386,197 of record NC_041388.1, read on the forward strand.
GGATAAGGGAAAGAGGGATCCCAATTCAAAAAGGAAAAAGAGGGACAGTGTGACGCCCCCGATTTGACCGTACACTAATCATACACGCAAATGTGTACGATCAAGATCAAGGACTCACGGGAAGATATCACAACACAACTCTAGACACAAATTAAAATAATACAAGCTTTATATTACAAGCTAGGGGCCTCAAAGGCTCGAATACAAATGCTCGAAGACACAAGAGTCAGCGGAAGCAACAATATCTGAGTATAGACATAAGTTAAACAAGTTTGCCTTAAGAAGGCTAGCACAAACTGGGATACATATCGAAAGAGGCGCGGGCCTCCTGCTTGGGATCCTCCTAAACTACTCCCGGTCATCGTCAGCAGGCTGCACGTAGTAGTAGGCGCCTCCAGTGTAGTAGGAGTCCTCGTCGACGGTGGCATCTGGCTCCTGGGCTCCATCGTCTGGTCGCAGAAATCGGGTATAGAAAGGGGGAAAAGAGGGAACAAAGCAACCGTGAGTACTCATCCAAAGTACTGGCAAGCAAGGAGCTACACTACATATGTATGCTTTGGTATCAAATGGAAAAGGGGTGACATATGTGGACTGAACTGCAGAATGCTAGAATAAGAGGGGGATAGCTAGTCCTTTCGAAGACTACGCTTCTGGTAACCTCCATCTTGCAGCAGAAGAAGAGAGTAGATGGTAAGTTCACCAAGTAGCATCGTGCAGCATAATCCTAACCGATGATCCTCCCCTTGTCGCCCTGTGAGAGAGCGATCACCGGTTGTATCTGGCACTTGGAAGGGTGTGTTTTATTAAGTATCCGGTTCTAGTTGTCATAAGGTCAAGGTACAACTCCAAGTCGTCCTGTTACCGAAGATCGCGGCTATTCGAATAGATTAACTTCCCTGCAGGGGTGCACCACATTTCCCAACACGCTCGATCCCATTTGTCCGAACACACTTTCCTGGGTCATGCCCGGCCTCGGAAGATCAACACGTCGCAGCCCTACCTAGGCACAACAGAGAGGTCAGCACGCCGGTCTAAATCCTATGCGTGCAAGGGTCTGGGCCCATCGCCCATTGCATACCTACACGTTGCGTACGCGGCCGGTGAGCAGACCTAGCCTCCCTTATACAAGAGCAGGCGTTTCAGTCCAACCCGGCGCGCGCCGCTCAGTCACTGACGTCACGAAGGCTTCGGCTGATACCACGACGTCGAGTGCCCATAACTGTTCCCGCGTAGTTGGTTAGTGCGAATAGGCCAGTAGCTAGACTCAGATCAAATACCCAGATCTCGTTAAGCGTGTTATTTTGAAGTAACCGCGAATGCCGACCAGGGCCAAGCCCACCTCTCTCCTAGGTGGTCTCAACCTGCCCTGTCGCTCCGCCTCAAAGTAACAGTCAGGGGCCGTCGGGAACTCGGGCCTACCACTACCTGGATGGAGCCACCTGCCCCTTTAGCCCCCACATCAGAATCACTTGCGGGTACTCAACGAGACGACCTAACTTTAGTCACCACCTATATAGTATGTATATATGTAGGTATTTACCCATGATCAACACCCGACGTGATCACGGCCCGATAGTATAGCATGGCAGACTGACAAGAATGTAGGGCCACTGATGATAATCTAGAATCCTATACTAAGTATTTAGGATTGTAGGTAAAGGTAACAACAGTAGTAGCAAGGACAGGCTATGCATCAGAATAGGATTAACGGAAAGCAGTAACATGGTACACTACTCTAACGCAAGTAGTAGAGAGAAGAATAGGCGATATCTGGTGATCAAGGGGGGGGGCTTGCCTGGTTGCTCTGGCAAGAAGGAGGGGTCGTCTTCGATGCAGTCGAACACACAGACATCGGCAACGGTCTCGGAGTCTACCGGAAAGAAGTAACGGAGGGGAACACAATAAATAACAGAGCAATCAAATGTAACACAAAGCAAGACGCGGCAATACGTTGTGCTAGGGGTGACCTAACGCGGGGATAGGTGATACCAGCGAAGGGGGGAAACATCCCGGGAAAGTATTCCCGATGTTTCGTGTTTTCGGACAGACGGACCGGAGGGGGAAGGTTGCAGGTTTGATATGCTAGGGTTGTGACGCGGACGAACGGGCTGCATATCCGGATTCGTCTCATCATTCTGAGCAACTTTCATGTACAAAGTTTTTCCATCCGAGTTACGGATTATCTTATATTGATTTTTAAAGTTTTAAAACATTTTCTGAATTGTTTTAATTCGAAATTAAATGTTAAATTGCTTACGGGTACACAGAGAGAGTGCCTAGCTATTTGTATGTGAGGCTGACAGTGGGTCCTAGTTGACTGCCCAATCAGCAGTTGACTGGTCCCTGTTGACTGGTCAAAGTGGGCCACTGGGTCCCACCTGCCATTGACTGGGCTAGTCCTAGTCAGTAGTTTGACTGGTCAAAGGGCCCAGTGGGGCCCGAGTGTCATTGAGTGATTTTTTAATAGACTTTTAAACAAAACCGATGAGATTAATTAGGACTGTGGGGTCCGATGTCAGTGGCTGTTAGGGATTTGGTTAGGGGGTTAATGACGTCCACGTCATCATGGTTAACGCGGGCGAGGAGTACCAGTGCGCCGGCGACGGCAGCAACGCGAGAACCCGCCGGGCTTGCGCTACGGGCGTCGGTTCGATGCACGAAGGGGACCGATGGGTAGCTGGTTGTCGACCATGTCGACCGGTGGTCGCAGGGCGGTCGGACTTGGCCGGCGTCGACGGCGGAGTCGACATCCGCGGCGGCACGGGCGGCTGCCGGAACAGGTGTGGTGGGGCGATGCAAGGCGGGCAGCGGGCGCGGGTTGTGCGGGCGGGCCGCTTCGGCTTGGCGAGGGCCGGCGTGGCTAGAGGCAACAGAGCATGCGGGTCAGAGGTGGAGGCGCGGGCGGCGCGCCGGCTTGCAGAGGAGGGCGCGGCGGGCGCCAGCAGAGCAGGTTGCGGGGAGGCACCACGCGGGCGAGGCGCGGCCTGATCACGCGCGTGCGCGTGCAGCAAAGCGCACGGGCGTGGCAAGGCCACGACCAGGGCGGGGCAAGGTGTGGAAGCAGCGCCGTGAGTAGCGGTGACAGAGAGGTCCGTCCATTGCGGGGTCCTAGCTAGAGCGTGAAATTGTCGGAGGGGAGAAAGGGGAAACAAGGCAAAGCTCGCAGTGAGGGCGGGGGACGGATTGAGGAAGCCGAGGACGCAGTGGTGGCGGTGAATCGCGCGGTTGGGGTCGTCGGGGCCGAGGGGTCAACGACGAGGTAGAGGACGGTACGGGGGGCTTCGGGCTCCCACGGGCAACACCAGTCGAAGGAGCGCTCGTCGATGGAGCGGGCGAACTCGGTGTCACGGCGCGGTGAGATCGGGGGGCGCGGGATCGACAGCGATCGTGGCGACGGCGGCTCGTCCACGTGTGAGGGAGAGGATAGCAACGGAAGGAAATGAAGGTGGGGAACTAGGGTTCGTCCACGAGGTTGGGGCGGTCTTATACTCCTCCTGCGCCCCTGTAGCGTCGCGGTGGCGAGTATCCACCGGCGGCATTGCGCATGGACGGCCAGGGCGCGCACACGGCCACTGGTGAACAGGAGGAAGGAGCAGGGAGTTTAGGTGGGCTGTCCTGGTTGTCCTGGTGGCCAGCTGGGCCGATGCCCAGCGGAGGAGGGGGGATTTCTTTTGCTTTTACTTTATTTTTATGTCTTCGTTTTTCTTTTCTTTTTCTTAATTTTCTTTCTACTGTTATATTAAATTTTAGTTCTTATAAAATACATAAGTTGCACCTAGAATAGTATTACTAATTATGCCACTACCGCAATTAACTTTTGCACCTAGCTAAAATAGTTTAGTATTTTGTAAAATATATTAGGAGTATAACTAATTGTTTTGCTGATGTTTTAATCACTTTAGGGTATTTAATTATTTTATAAAGATGTTGTTTCTCCACCAATAATATCCATGATTTATTTGTCACCTTAAGATCATTTTAGTTTTGACTTTTGAAAACTTTAATTGTTTGACCTGACTTTAACTTTGAAATTTGAATGGGATTTGAATCATCGCAAGATTAACAATAGTAATCATGGTGACGTGGCATCATTAGCGGAGGGTTACTGTAGCGTAACTATCCGGGCGTCACAATTCTCCTCCACTACAAGAAATCTCGTCCCGAGATTTAAGAGGTGGAAAACGGGGGAAAGGTCTGGTTACGAAATTCTAACGAATCTTCTCGGTCTTGGTTGCTCTTCTCGAAGAGGTCGATCCATTATGTTGATGTCTCCATTTCTCTGCTTCATGTCATCATGATGAAGTTGGCATCATTTCTTCGAGAATCACATTGTACTTACGAAAGAATGGGGGGTATTCCTTAAGAACGAACCCCTTCAAGGTTGACTAACTGGTAGATAACTTCAGGGAAGGTGGCGGAAAGTAACTCTCGAATTGAAACTTAAGAAGATATCAAGAGCAAAGTAAGAAGGTACCATGAGAAGTTTCGAGCGGGTAGGCAATAGTTCGATGCCTAATCAAAAGGTGAAAGGGGTTCAGAGCAATGAGAATAAGTATTGCGTCTGATACCAGAATAAATCACTAGGCAGGTGGCCCGTGAATTACATATGAAGTCAAGCGCGAGGAATAACTTTGACAACAGGGTGTACTGGAGAGTTAGGTTTCGATCCTGGGACCTGTGGGTTATGGGCCCACCATGTGGGTTAAAAGTAGGAAGGGCGGAGTCGTCTTGCGAGATCATGCAAGCAAGGCATGTCATGGGGTAGCCTGTCGATTATGTCGGCAACAACGTCGGTACCAAGGGCGAGGGACGAAGAGAACCATTTTCCTGCTCATTAATTCAAGGCGGACCAATAGGCAAAGTTCTCGTCCATCGGTGGTTACCGGGAGGTCATCAACAAAAGGAACAGGGTCTTACTGACAGAATTGCACACCGGGGTATTTACATAAGCAGGGGAATATTGTTGCTTAGATCATATGGATCACAAGAAAGGTTAAACCAAACAATGGAAAGGAAAATATGATTATCAGATCAAACAGAACAATGGAAAGGAAAGTGTGTTTAAACACATATTTCAAGGGTATATCCTTCCCAAGGATGAACAGAGCATGACATCCATGACATGATAGAAGTACAAAACCATTTAGGTAAAGGGGGAGGAATTTCATGACATTACCCAAACAACAACGTTTGAATAACTGATAAGGAAATTTTTGCATTGTGTTTCAAATGTTCTTATTGACGATAGGAGTAGCACAGACATGCTTCGAGATAGCATTGACATGACCTTCAAGCAAAGGTCAGTCTTTGGATACACGAAAGATTCATCAGGAGCAACTGGTAGAATAAGTCTTACAATTTCCTCATAGAAGAGTGTTTAACCTGGATGAAAAGGAAACTAAAACAATAGAGCCTCCGGCCAGGTGTGCTAGGCATGACATCACCTTACCGGGTCATATTAAGACCAATGTTATAACTCTTGAAAATATATTCCAACCATCATATCTGACCAAGATTTAGATCTGATTGGTGTCAGGATATCTCAGACTCAGGATGCCTGAGAAGAAAAAGGCGTGACACAAATTGACGAGATGACATTTTAAGATCCTCGGGAAATGAACTATGGAAGCGAGTTCTGAAACAAGAGTTCGTCATTAAACCAAGGAAATGACGAGGGGGTGGCTGATGGACTCAGCGACAATTCCTCAAGTTTTACTAAAAGATGGATTTGCACAATTATATGAACAAGGAGATAACATTTGTCAGATCAAATGATATAATGAGGTATTCTCGAGGAAAACATACACAATTAAACATTGGTAGAAGGTGCACCCGAAATATGGTCTTAGGTAGCATAATCAATGTTAGAATGGTGACTTAATGAACAAAAGAGTTAGAATGAAACTATCGATCATTCACTTCAAAGCAATAGGGTTGCTAGAAGTTTTGACTTCACACATCATATTTAAATGGCTTGTATCCTGGTTAGAAACAACACGGGGACCAAGATATGAACGGAGATGGCGAGAAGTATTACTATATCAAGAATTCTTAAGAAGTGGTAAAATTCTCACGACATCCTTGGCATAAAAGGTGGTAATATTCCAAGGTAAAGAAGAACAAATGCTGGATAGCACGGACCTCCAGGTATAACACAAAACACGAACAAGTTTGTGTTGGAGGGGAAGCAATAATGTTGTCGGTGATAACACAATTCATCGAGGGGCAAGGATGGTACTTGTCATCATGAATTCGATTGATATTCTGGAAGGAGTCAAAATGTTGATGATGATCACGACAAATTTTGTCGAGAGGCTCCATGAATATGTAATCGATCGGCGATGACATCAAGTCAAAGGAATGATGCAGTGAAAGGTTAATGGATCCAAGGGTACGGCACAAACTCCAAACCAAGCTTGCTGTCCAAAGCGAAATGGTATGATGATGAAGATCGACATAAGCTTAGCTCATCATCAAAAGTTGTGCTCCGGGATTAAGAACCAGGTAGCACAGTTAAAATCAGCACGATACTGATATAGCCGATTAGGCTAGAATTGACGTGATCAAGTACAAACTCGTAAGTAAAGAAGATTACTAATAGTTGTTTAATCACGATGCGGACTCGATTCAGTTATCGGTGTCCTTGAGCGTTTAATGACCCAAAGCCCGTGAAAAATTTGAATCAATGAGAATGTAGTACTTGATGGAGAACTCATAAGAAGTTATGCAGTTCCATGATAATCTCGAGATACCAGGGGGTAATACTCGACGACAGATCAAAGTAGGGGTTGGACTAGGGTAATGCTCTGCAGAAGACAAGTGCTCAAACTTGCACAAGAAATGGAATCAAGGAGAAACATGGTCGGAACCACGTCCACAGATACAAGATGAACTTATAACAAGGGGATAATTATTTTAAGAGAAGCTTCCATGATAGGATCTACATCGTGTCCATGGGCATGAACACAAAGGTTCAAGGTCGACTCCCACTTGTTCAACGCATAACCTTTCATTCACCTCTCGTATTACGAAATTGACATTAGTTATTGAAAATTTTACCTGGTGCAATACCAGATAAGTATGACCCATGAAATCTTTCAGGTTCACACGGATTAGGAAAGGTGTAGGTTCAACCCATCATGGCATCGTAGGAACATATACCACAAACTTCGGAGTAATAACACAAGCTCGAAAGCAGAGCATGGTTGGTCAATCAGAGGATAGGATTTACCAATGGAAAAATAAATCCCAAAGTGATTGAATATGAAGGACGCTATCGGATAAAATCCAACAAAGGATCTGGTGGTCCTCAAGGGATCTGATGTGAGCATCGGTACTCGACCAGAGGAAGAAACAATGCAAGGAGATCAGACTTTAGAAACAACTGACTAATTCAAGGCTCAAATGCAAAGGAATTATTAATTCCAAGACAAGGGATCATAAACAATGCTTTGATCAGGGATGGATAAGTTGAATAGCCTTAGGGGTACAATCGATGGCAATTTGATTGGTCGAACTCCAGCTCATGCTTAACATGACGTCTGAGCCGACAGGATGAATTATAGGATCTGATTGAGGATTGCGAGCATTCGCAACATATTGAATCAATGGACTCAAAATGATAGTGACAAATGCTGCCAATAAGATTACTATACTTATGGGTTTAACCATAATGCAAGCCAGCAAGAATTTCAAGAGCAATAAGTTGCTAAGGATTTTCGGAAGATCGAATATTATTTTGAAGACCTTAGTGAAACACATAATCAACTGGGAATGGGCGGATACTTGATAAGTGCGAGAAAGTATTCGTAGGGGTCTTCAGGTTGCAAAGGACTGCAAGGGCAGTGGCACAAAATATTCTCAGAACAATAGAGACGATTTCAGGGTATCTTGTAATAACAAGATCAACGGGGGATGGTTGTATGAATGGCAAGTATACATCGCTATCCATAGGGGTCTATCGATGGAAGGGAATTGCAAAAGCGATGGCACAAAGTCGCAAGAGAACATCGTAGAGTATCTTCAGAACCTTCTGGTGTAGCAGGCGATCATCTGTAATAAGGGGCTCTTCAGGTGGAGGTGATCATGAGATCCTAATGTTAGAGTTAGTAAAACCATTTTAACCCGAGTAGAAGAGAGTTCAGAGTCCCAGAGTAAGGATTGAGAAGTAAAAGATCCTAATACCACCCAAATGGTGACGTGGGTCCGTAAGACACACAACCATGTTAGTAAAAAGTTTTGTAATGTCTAGACTCGACTTCGGCCCAAGAGTGTGGAAGGGGGATTCCTACAGGCAGTCAGCTCTGATACCAACTTGTGACGCCCCCGATTTGACCGTGCACTAATCATACACGCAAATGTGTACGATCAAGATCAAGGACTCACGGGAAGATATCACAACACAACTCTAGACACAAATTAAAATAATACAAGCTTTATATTACAAGCCAGGGGCCTCGAAGGCTCGAATACAAATGCTCGAAGACACAAGAGTCAGCGGAAGCAATAATATCTGAGTACAGACATAAGTTAAACAAGTTTGCCTTAAGAAGGCTAGCACAAACTGGGATACAGATCGAAAGAGGCGCAGGCCTCCTGCCTGGGATCCTCCTAAACTACTCATGGTCATCGTCAGCAGGCTGCACGTAGTAGTAGGCGCCTCCAGTGTAGTAGGAGTCCTCATCGACGGTGGCGTCTGGCTCCTGGGCTCCATCGTCTGGTCGCAGCAATCGGGTATAGAAAGGGGGAAAAGAGGGAACAAAGCAACCGTGAGTACTCATCCAAAGTACTGGCAAGCAAGGAGCTAAACTACATATATATGCATTGGTATCAAATGGAAAAGGGGTGACATATGTGGACTGAACTACAGAATGCCAGAATAAGAGGGGGATAGCTACTTCTTTCAAAGACTACGCTTCTGGTAACCTCCATCTTGCAGCAGAAGAAGAGAGTAGATGGTAAGTTCACCAAGTAGCATCGTGTAGCATAATCCTAACCGATGATCCTCCCCTTGTCGCCCTGTGAGAGAGCGATCACCGGTTGTATCTGGCACTTGGAAGGGTGTGTTTTATTAAGTATCCGGTTCTAGTTGTCATAAGGTCAAGGTACAACTCCAAGTCGTCCTGTTACCGAAGATCATGGCTATTCGAATAGATTAACTTCCCTGCAGGGGTGCACCACATTTCCCAACATGCTCGATCCCCTTTGTCCGGACACACTTTCCTGGATCATGCTCGGCCTCGGAAGATCAACACGTCGCAGCCCTACCTAGACACAACAGAGAGGTCAGCACGCCGGTCTAAATCCTATGCGCGCAGGGGTCTGGGCCCATCACCCATTGCATACCTACACATTGCGTACGCGGCCGGTGAGCAGACCTAGCCTCCCTTATACAAGAGCAGGCATTCTAGTCCAACCCGGCGCGCGCCGCTCAGTCGCTGACGTCACGAAGGCTTCGGCTGATACCACGACGTCGAGTGCCCATAACTGTTCCCGCGTAGTTGGTTAGTGCGAATAGGCTAGTAGCCAGACTCAGATCAAATACCCAGATCTCGTTAAGTGTGTTATTTTGAAGTAACCGCGAATGCCGACCAGGGCCAAGCCCACCTCTCTCCTAGGTGGTCTCAACCTGCCTTGTCGCTCCGCCTCAAAGTAATAGTCGGGGCCGTCAGGAACTCAGGCCCACCACTACCTGGATGGAGCAACCTGCCCTTTAGCCCCCACATCAGAATCACTTCCGGGTACTCAACGAGCCGACCCGACTTTAGTCACCACCTATATAGTATGTATATATGTAGGTATTTACCCGTGATCAACACCCGACGTGATCACGGCCCGATAGTATAGCATGGCAGACTGACAAGAATGTAGGGTCACTGATGATAATCTAGCATCCTATACTAAGTATTTAGGATTGCAAGTAAAGGTAACAATAGTAGTAGCAAGGACAGGCTATGCATCAGAATAGGATTAACAGAAAGCAGTAACATGCTACACTACTCTAATGCAAGCAGTAGAGAGAAGAATAGGCGATATCTGGTGATCAAGGGGGGGGCTTGCCTGGTTGCTCTGGCAAGAAGGAGGGGTCGTCTTCGATGCAGTCGAACACACGGACATCGGCAACGGTCTCGGAGTCTACCGGAAAGAAGTAACGGAGGGGGAACACAATAAATAACAGAGCAATCAAATGTAACACAAAGCAAGACACGGCAATATGTTGTGCTAGGGGTGACCTAACGCGGGGATAGGTGATACCGGCGAAGGGGGAAACATCCCGGGAAAGTATTCCCGGTGTTTCGTGTTTTTGGACAGACGGGTCGGAGGGGGAAGGTTGTAGGTTTGATATGCTAGGGGTGTGTGGCGGACGAACGGGCTGTGTATCCGGATTCATCTCGTCGTTCTAAGCAACTTTCATGTACAAAGTTTTTCCATCCGAGTTATGGATTATCTTATATTGATTTTTAAAGTTTTAAAACATTTTTTGAATTGTTTTAATTCGAAATTAAATGTTAAATTGCTTACGGGTACACAGAGAGAGTGCCTAGCTATTTGTATGTGAGGCTGACAGTGGGTCCTAGTTGACTGCCCAATCAGCAGTTGACTGGTCCCTGTTGACTGGTCAAAGTGGGCCACTAGGTCCCACCTGCCATTGATTGGGCTAGTCCTAGTCAGTAGTTTGACTGGTCAAAGGGCCCAGTGGGGCCCGAGTGTCGTTGAGTGATTTGTTTAATAGGCTTTTAAACAAAACCGATGAGATTAATTAGGACTGTGGGGTCCGATGTCAGTGGTTGTTAGGGATTTGGTTAGGGGGTTAATGACGTCCACGTCATCATGGTTAACACTGGCGAGGAGTTCCAGTGCGCCGGCTACGGCAGCAACACGGGAACCCGCCGGGCTTGCGCTACGAGCGTTGGTTCGATGAACGAAGGGGACCGATGGGTAGCTGGTTGTCGACCACGTCGACCGGTGGTCGCGGGGCGGCCGGACTTGGCCGGCATCGACGGCGGAGTCGACATCCGCGGTGGCACGGGCGGCTGCCGGAACATGCGCGGTGGGGCGATGCGAGGCGGCCAGCGGGCGCGGGTTGTGCGGGCGGGCTGCTTCGGCTTGGCGAGGGCCGGCGTGGCTAGAGGCAGCAGAGCATGCGGGTCAGAGGTGGAGGCGCGGGCGGCGCGCCGGCTTGCAGAGGAGGGCGCGGCGGGCGCCAGCAGAGCAGGTTGCTGGGAGGCCTCACGCGGGTGAGGCGCGGCCCGATCACGCACGTGCGCGTGCAACAAAGCGCACGGGTGCGGCAAGGCCACGACTAGGGCGGGGCAAGGTGTGGAAGCAGCGCCGTGAGTAGCAGCGACAGAGAGGTCCTGTAACGCCCCAAGACCGGAGCTTCAGATGCCTTCCAGGGTTTCCGGGTTTCGTCATGTGTTTTTTGTTTTGGTTCGTTGCATCATGTGCATTGCATCATGTCATCATGCCATCATTTTCTCAAAGCCAACTAAAAACTCACTTAAGTATTTCATGGATCTTCGCTCCATTTAAATCGAGGGAAGGGTGACTTCTCTTTATAACATATCCTCCCGATATTAGGGAGCTACTATAAATATTTGCATTCTTGTGGAATTACTTTGACACACTTGCAATGTAACTCTCAAGTCTTTTCTGCTTCGAGTTGCTCCTCAAACCTTGCCATATATTTCTTTCATCATTTTCCAGAGCTCCACCAAAAATCCGAACATTTTTGGACCTTCCTAACCCTCACTTCCTATTCGAACCATTTGATTTTAAATCAAATGAGTTTGAATTTAAACTTTCAAAAATGCCCACTCCATTTTTCTTGGAACATGCGCATTTTTTGCGAGTCCGGGAAATTTATTCCCGTGCCCAAACTCTTTCTCTACCTTTTTCTTTTCTTCCCTTTTCTTCCTTTTTCTGTTGTTTTTGAATAGAGAAAATAGAGGGAGAGAAGAGCCCAGCCTCTCAGGCCTGCCAGGCCTGCCCTTTTGCCTTAAGGCCCAGCTGGCCCCCTCCTCTCTAGTGGGCCTCCCTAGGCCCACAATCGCGTCGGCCTCCAAGGCCCAACCTTCTTCCGAGGCCAGCCCGCACGCCCCCGTAACCCTAGGCCTCGATCCCACATCTCCCTCTCCCTCGATTCCTTCCCTCGCGCCGCCAGGAGAGGAGACACCGCACTCGATCCCCATCTCATTCGAACCTCCCCGTCTCCCTCGATCCCATCTTCCTATCACTCTCTCCTCTCGATCCCTCCAGGACCTGCAGCCTCTCTCTCTCTCTCGGGCCACGGCGCTCGAGCTCCACCTCCTCGTCCCCATGCCTACTACAGTAGAGCAGGAGCTCCGGCGCCCGCCGTCCTCCCCGAGCAGCCAAGCCCCGCCATGGCTGCGCCCCCTGCTGCTGAGGCCCTACCGCCGAGTTCCTTCTGCTCCCTCCGGCGACCCCACCGTCCGACTATCGCCCTGCCTCTCCTCCTGCTTCTTCGCGTCGCCCTCAACCCGCCTAGAGGTCGCCGCCGATAGCAGCAGCTGTTGCACCCTCTCGTTGTCGAGACTCGTCGTCCCCGCGCTCCTGCCGTCTTGCCTGACGGGGAGAAGCTGCCTCGTCGCCGGCCAGAACAAGCCATTCCCGACCTCCTCGCGCCTAATCCAGCAGTGTCGTGGCCTCGCCTCTGCTTCGTGGTCGCGTTGACCTGAGGTCGTCCTCCCCGACGCCCTTGCTGCTGCTAGATCATCTTGGTGCAATCAGGAGTACCATGGCCTCCGCCGAGACCCTCGGAATCGTCAAGATCGCCAAGTGCAGGATGACCTGCGAAGCCCCCTGGACTCCATGTACCACAACTGTTGTTTTCCATTTCATCTCTGTCGAGACCAAGAGGACGCCAAGTACCAGGATGGCGACAACCCGTCAAGTTCATCTACGTGTGTGTACCACTACACCGGAGACCTTGGATGCGCCAAGTTCCACTACAAGATGTACCACTACCGTCGCACGAACCGAGATCGGCAAGTCCGAAGACCCTAAGTACCACAACAGCTCCGAAGTGATTCCAAATTCCGTCAAGTTTCCTATACCGATGACTCGAACGACTACAAAAGTGTACCACTACCATCGAATCGCGAAGACTCCGTGGACGTCAAGTTCCGTGTCGTGACCCCAAACACTTACGAAAACGTTGTACGACTACTTCCGTGGCCGAAGACCCGTGTACAACTACCGTCGCTGAAGGCCGTCGAGTGAACGTCAACCCACATCGTGTATTTGACCAAGTTTGATGACGACCTCCGAGAAACTCGGATTCGCCAAGTTCTACTACCGTCGCCCTCGGAAACCTTGGATTCGTCAAGTACCTCTCCGAAAACGAACGTGTACCACTACTTCCCTCGAAGACCCGTGAACGACTACTTCCACTACGAACTCGTTCCGCCCGAAACGCATGCTTCGAAGGTATAACCCCGAGACGATGTCTGTGAACGAATGCTTGCGATGGTTGAGATGCTCATGCTTTCTTCGTGCTCGAATTGTCGGTGCACGTTGCCCCTCTTTTGCCTTGTCACCGTCGTCGACCCGTGGGAACCCGGTAACCGGGATCACCCCACCATCTTTTGCACGCTCCTGCCACACTTTCTTTTGCACCGATGTCTCAATGATTTGTCGGAACCGGAACGTTGCCGTGGCACCGTTTCGTTATCGTCGTCGTGGCACCCCTTTTGTTTTCCGCCACGATGACAAATGCTTCATAATGCTCTTGTTAACATTTTCATAAAACCTCCATAAAACTTGCACATGTCATCCGCATCATGATAACAACATTAAAATGTTTAAAATTGTTGTTGCATTAAATTCTAAGTCATATGGGGATTTACCGAATTTGTTGTTTGTTATATCCGGCCCCATTTAAATTGTTTAGATGGTATAGTTTTGTTATGCTTCACCTCTTGCCATGTTTAAACAACATTTAATATTGTTGAGTACATAACCGGGAGAGAACTAATAATTGATGTGGTGTTCCATCAATATGCAACGAAGTTGCATATTGAGCTCCACTTAGTTTGTAGGATTGCTCGTGCACTTTGCCATGCCATGCTTCATTAAACCGGACATGCATCATACTTGATTGTGCATCATGCCATGTTTATGTGATGGTTGTTTACTATGTTGTTTGCTTCTTTCCAGGTTACTTCTCGCGTTAGCTTCAGTTTCATTCCGGAGTTGTGAGGATTCGTTCATCTACGTCTGTTTGTCTTCTTCTTGGACTCGTTCTTCTTCCTTGCGGGATCTCAGGCAAGATGACCATACCCTCGAAATCACTTCTATCTTTGCTTGCTAGATGCTCGCTCTTTTGCTATGCCTTTGCTGCGATACCTACCACTTGCTTATCATGCCTCCCATATTGCCATGTCAAGCCTCTAACCCACCTCGTCCTAGCAAACCGTTGTTTGGCTATGTTACTGCTTTGCTCAGCCCCTCTTATAGCGTTGTTAGTTGCAGGTGAAGATTGGAGTTGTTCCTTGTTGGAACATGGATATTTGTTGGGATATCACAATACCTCTTATTTAATTAATGCATCTATATACTTGGTAAAGGGTGGAAGGCTCGGCCTTATGCCTGGTGTTTTGTTCCACTCTTGCCGCCCTAGTTTCCGTCATACCGGTGTTATGTTCCTTGATTTTGCGTTCCTTACACGGTTGGGTTATAATGGGAACCCCTTGACAGTTTGCTTCGAATAAAACTCCTCCAGGAAGGCCCAACCTTGGTTTTACATTTGCACTAACACCTATCACCTTCCCTTGGGTTCTGCACACATCTTGTGAACCTGAATATCTTCAGTCCCACGAACTTTCATATTTTTTCTATTTTTTAATATTTTTTTGAATTTACTGCTCGCATGCGTACAAAATTTATGTTTTCCTTTGACACGAGCTCCCGGAGTGTCCGAACGGCATGAAAATGTGCACGCGCCTTGCGGACATGACTATCTTCGATCCCACCAAATTTCATATTTTTTTGATTTTTTTGCTATTTTTTCAGGACGGTCAAAGACCTTTGACCGGACGGTAACGGCAGAGAAGGGCATTTCTATAAGTGAAACTAACGGCGGAGGGGAAAAACTGAGCATACCTAAAAATTAGGGGCAAAACTGAGTAGTGGGTTCGAGTTAAGGGCATAGATGTAAATGTCCCTTATTTTAACCCCCTGGGGCCAGTGCTTCTCTAAGTGTTGGTCCGAACTGAGCTGCCTGCGGGGCCACCTTGGGGAAACTTGAGGGCTGGTTTTACTCGTAGCTAGTCTCATCCGGTGTTGCCCTGAGAACGAGGTACGTGCGACTCCTATCGGGATTTGTTGGCACATCGGGCGGCTTTGCTGGTTTAATTTTACCATTGTCGAGATGTCTTGTAACCGGGATTCCGAGTCAGATCGGATTGTCTTGGGAGAAGGAATATCCTTCGTTGACCGTGAGAGCTTGTGATGGGCTAAGTTAGGACACCCCTGCAGGGTTTTGAACTTCCGAAAGCCGTGCCCGCGGTTATGGGCAGATGGGAATTTGTTAATGTCCGGTTGTAGAAAACTTGAAGCTTAACTTAAATTAAAATGCATCAACCGCGTGTGTAGTCGTGATGGTCTCTTTCCGGCGGAGTCCGGGAAGTGAACACGGTGTTGGAGTTATGCTTGAACGTAAGTAGTCTAGGATCACTTCTTGATCATAGATTCTCGAACGTGCTTTGCCTTCTCTTCTCGCTCTCATTTGCGCATGTTAGCCACCATATATGCTAGTGCTTGCTGCAGCTCCACCTCACATACCTTTTCCTACCCATAAGCTTAAATAGTCTTGATCGCGAGGGTGTGAGATTGCTCAGTCCCCGTGATGAGGATATCAATATCATTGTTACACACACATCCCCTGCTGTTATACATACTGGACCAATTACTAGAGCTCGTGCACGCCAATTGAATTATCAGGTACTTTCGTTTCTTGGTAACGATTCTAATGTTCATGAGACTATGATGCTGCCTAAATTGGATACATTTGTTTTGCTTACAAATGAAGGGCCTAGCTTGGACAAGAAAGATGAACCTTGGAGCAAGTTCAAGCATGGAGATGATGGCATGCGCAAGGCGAACAAGAACGGAGTTACAAGTTATGATTCCAGGACTCTGAAGCCACCATAATGAGTGCATGAAGCATGAGACGAAATATACAAGATGCCACTTCATAAATTTCGTCCAGAGGCTATTCTAGGTGCTGCATCACCTTATTATTGGGCCAGGCCCATGTATTCTCGAAGTACTTAAGTATAGGATGTTTTTAGAGTTCGTATGTGTGGGGAAACAAGAGTTAGGGTTGGTTTCGGACCCCTCCACCAAGGGCCACGAAATTCCCCCTCTCTCCTCCATATATACAGCCCTTAGGGCATCGTTTAGACTTTGGGTTTTGTTTAGATTAAAAGTTCGCCATAGCTGCAACTTC
Organism: Triticum dicoccoides; assembly: GCF_002162155.2. NCBI lineage: Eukaryota > Viridiplantae > Streptophyta > Magnoliopsida > Poales > Poaceae > Triticum > Triticum dicoccoides. The sequence goes on from NC_041388.1 coordinate 480,402,668, forward strand.
GCGTACTTCGTTTGTGTCCAACGACCAGACCAAGACGTCACAGAACCCCACCTTGATCAATAAAGCTTTCATCTTATATTCACAATATCCAGATTGCAATCTCAGTTTCTTGCTTGTTCTTCTTTGCTTGCAAGAAACAGACCCTCGTGGTCAGGTTGATCATGCTCCGGCGTGGTCAATAACCCCTCGGAAGTTGGTTTAGCGATTGCTAAGGCGTGACGTCTCGCACGTTCGTAGTCGGATCGTCAATGTCGACTCCCATAGAAACGATAGCCACCATCTCATCGAAACATCGGGACACCTTTGCCTCTATCAAGTGGTATCAGATTTTTCAGGTTGCTCGGTGAGATTTTCCAGTTTTTCATAGTTTAGATCGAGTTTGTTCTTCATACCTACAGTCCACGAAAAAAAAGGCAAAAAAATTAGGGTTAGTTCATCATATCCGAACCAATCTGAGCCTTTGCATAGTCTTTTTAGAGTTTTGCTTTGTTGAATTTGCAGTTGCATCGTCGTGTCGAGTTGCTGGTCTTAGCGTCTAGTCCCTTAGAGTTTCGAGTTCTGTTCACAGGTTGTCACGCCGCCGCTGCACCATCGTCATCATCATTGCCATATACCACCACCCCATCATATACATCGTCGCTTCCATATACAACCACCAATCCGAGTCCAGCGATACCATCGCCATATACAACCACCAGTCCGAGTTCCACCAGATTCATCGTCGCCACCAGTCTGAGTTCCACCAGATTCATCTCCGCTACCAGTCCTAGTCCGAGTCCAGTATTTGTTTCTTTGTTTTCGAGTTCCAGATCACGCGATACTTCGAGTCGTGACATAGTAGGACTCCTGAGTTTCCGTGCTACCCGTAGAAGAAAAATAGTTCCAAACTCAAAAAAACTAAGTCTGGAAAATTCTGGCTAGGCAGTTTTTAGACCATTTGTAGACTTTTTCAAAAAAAATTTGTTGCGGAGCAAAAAAAAGAGGAAAAAGTGCAAAAAAAGTGAAAAAGGGAAAAAATTCAGAGAGTGCTCCTCCCTTGTTTACATGCCGCGCCGTGATTTTGTTCGTGTTCTAGGCTCGCATCTCTAGTACGGTCTAGCCTCGGACCAGCACACTACCGTCGTTGAGCGTTTATTCAACTTTGCATCTCTGAATTGATTATTGCTGACCCTTTTTGCTGCCATATTATAAGCCTTCCCAGCTCCACATACATCTACGTCGTGCGTTTGACTCTCCCTGGTAGTCGCTCTATCCAAGCTTTGAGAGTTTTGACTACGACGGTTGCCGATCACCGCCTGCTGTTGGGTAAGAACTGGTAAGAATTTGAGATTTGCTTGACGGATTTGTGACATCCACCACCACCTCTTGTTAGTAGTTTGTAGGATCATATTCTTGTGTGTTTCTATTGTTGCTAACCATGGCAGGATCACAAGCCGACGAGACTGGCTGGGAGAACGTGACAAATAAGGAGTTGCATGATAAATTTCAGCAAATGATGAGTGGACAGGTGCAAGATGTACTAAACAGATTTGAAGAGGCTATGGAGAAGATAGATGGCATGGAGAAGACGTTCGAAACAAAGCTCGATAACAAGATTAATGAATTGCTCGCGCGTCTTCCACCACCACCACCGGCTGCCCCTAACGCACCTCCACAATAACAACAACAACAATGTCACTTTCCAAATCAAGTGGGACGAGCACAGCGCGTTCCCATTGACCTAGGCAAAATTTTGGTGCCGCTGTTGATGCTTCTTCCACTCCTGCTGCTACTGCAGAGGTGGAGGACCATTACAAGGATGAGGTTGACCAAAATCAGAACTACATGCAACCACCATCACCACCACCACCAGGTCGTCCTCATGCATATCATCGCAACGGTAGGGCTGCACCACCACCTGAGGTACATGACCATCTTCCTAAACTAAAATTGAATATTTCACCATTTGAGGGTAGATATGTTCCTGATATATTTCTTACTTGGGAGTTAGAAACTGAACAACGATTTACATGTTTACAATATCCTGAGGAGAGACGTGTTCCTGCTGTTTGTGCTTTCACTAGCTTTGCATGTGTTTGGTGGTCTGAACATTGTAGATTATATCCTATTCCAGCTACTTGGGCTGCTTTGAAAACTGCTATGCGTACTCGTTGGGTTCCACCTGTTGGGGAACATAGTAATTTCAAAAAAATTCCTACGCACACGCAAGATCATGGTGATGCATAGCAACGAGAGGGGAGAGTGTTGTCTACGTACCCTCGTAGACCGGAAGCGGAAGCGTTAGCACAACGTGGTTGATGTAGTCGTACGTCTTCACAGCCCGACCGATCAAGCACCGAAACTACGGCACCTCCGAGTTCTAGCACACGTTCAGCTCGATGATGATCCCCGGACTCCGATCCAGCAAAGTGTCCAGGAAGAGTTCCGTCAGCACGACGGCGTGGTGACGATCTTGATGTTCTATGTCAGGACCCCGACTCGATGTCACATCGATCTAGCTGGTAACACCTCATATCACTTTGCGGCCTCACGCACGGAATCCCCACGGGTGTCGTCTTACCCTTTTCCCGGGACCGTTTGCGCCTTTTGGCTCACGTATATGATAGTGTCGCTAGCATCCATATGATAAGGAGCCCGGGCTGACATGACTAGTCGTAAACCCAAAGTGGCACAGACTTACAGGGACAGGCATCCATGACCCAGCTTCGAACGTGTCGGTCATCAGCAAGTGGGTCCGGGCTGTAGCACTGGGCTAACAGGACTCCGGTAAACCGGGCTGTAGCGGGCTAACAGGACTCCGGTACTCAAAGCGTGACATTTCCCCGAAGGGACAGACACAGGAACGAAGAAGGACACATGCCGGCCAGCCTAAGTGTTCCAGAGCAGTAGCAAGCTACCATGGCTCAGCGGTAACACTAGGAGACATTTCCCGGTAAGAGAGGCTACTAAAGATAAACAACTAGATAGTCAGATCCCACACATACCAAGCATTTCAATCATTCACACAATATGCTCGATATGTGCAAATACAACGAAGCATCACAACATGACTCTACGACACAAGTACTTATTCAATAGGCTCCGAGGAGCGAGATATTACAAACAGGGGTCTCATGACCCAACAATCAGAGCATACAAATCAAAGCACAAGCGGAAGCTATCATGTCTGAGTACAGACATCTATAAATGAAAAAGGCTGAGAAGCCTGACTATCTACCAGATCCTGCCGAGGGCACAAGATCGTAGCTGAGGTATCAAGCTAAACGTCGAAGTCCAAGCGGAACTACTAGTGAGACTGAAGTCTCTCTGCAAAAACATAAAATAGGCAAACGTGAGTACAAATGTACCCAGCAAGACTTACATCAGAACTATCTACATATGCATCATTATCAACAAAGGGGTGGTGGGGTTTAACTGCAGCAAGCCAGCTTTGACTCGGTGGCTATCCTAACTACGACTGCAAGTGAATCTTTTGAGGTGGCGCACACGAGTCCACATATTCACCATATCAATACACCACTATGGATCCGCTCCCGTCTCCCTACGAGAACGCCATCCATAGCACTCACGCTTATCTTGCGTATTTTAGAGTATCCACTTTCACTTGTCCATGAACTGATATAAGCAACCCAGAAGTCCTTTACCGCGGACACGGCTATTCGAATAGATGATGTTAACCCTGCAGGGGTGTACTTCTTCATACATGTTTCCACCACTTAGCGTCTGCACACGACATGTGCTCGGCAGACTTCAAGCGAAAGCCGACGTGGGTGTAGACCACGACCTACCTAAACACTCAAGTCTCTAGTCCAGGTTTATCGCCTATTCGGGTTCCATCCATGAGGAGATCCGGCCGGAGTTTCGCTCACAGCCCCAAACGATGTGAACAGGGTTCCCGAGATACCAAACGGGCATCCGGTACACCGTGCCACGTACCTACCGCATCACAGCCCACCCCTACGGTCAGCGCTGTCCACGGCCTCCAGTAAGCTACAAACACCAGAAACTACTTGCAACTCCTGGACAGAGGACTAGGGTGAATAAGAAGTCGAGCGGGGTCATATTTCAGGGCCCAATGTATGGTAGTAGCTGAATCATGGATCACAAACACAGAACTCAGTTCCTGAGGACGGCTTCAATGAGACAACCCACCATGTACTCCTACATGGCCTCTATACCAACACTGTCAGGACCCCGACTCGATGTCACATCGATCTAGCCGGTAACACCTCATATCACTTTGCGGCCTCACGCACGGTATCCCCACGGGTGTCGCCTTACCTTTGCCCGGGACCGTTTGCGCCTTTTGGCTCACGTATATGATAGTGTCGCTAGCATCCATATGATAAGGAGCCCGGGCTGACATGACTAGTCGTAAACCCAAAGTGGCACAGACTTACAGGGACAGGCATCCATGACCCAGCTTCGAACGTGTCGGTCATCAGCAAGTGGGTCCGGGCTGTAGCACTGGGCTAGCAGGACTCCGGTAAACCGGGCTGTAGCGGGCTAACAGGACTCCGGTACTCAAAGCGGGACATTTCCCCGAAGGGACAGACACAGGAACGAAGAAGGACACATGCCGGCCAGCCTAAGTGTTCCAGAGCAGTAGCAAGCTACCATGGCTCAGCGGTAACACTAGGAGACATTTCCCGGTAAGAGAGGCTACTAAAGATAAACAACTAGATAGTCAGATCCCACACATACCAAGCATTTCAATCATACACACAATATGCTCGATATGTGCAAATACAACGAAGCATCACAACATGACTCTATGACACAAGTACTTTATTTAAGGCTCAGTGAGCCATACATAACATACACAAAGGTACGGGTCTCACGACCCCACATACAAGTCATACAGTCATACAAACCAGCAGCGGAAGTAACTTGTCTGAGTACAGACAACTAGTAAAATAAAAGAGGCCTGGAAAGCCTAGCTATACTACGTGGTCCTTCACAAGCTCAGGGTCACCACCTGGGTCCTTAGCCTATTCGTTGATGTCAACGTCTACATAGAACCCATCAGAAAGGGTTGCAGCGTCTTCTGTAAAAATGTAGATTATAGCAACATGAGTACAAAGGTACTCAGCAAGACTTACATCAGATCCTACATACATGCATAGTATCAAAAAGGGTTGGTGGAGTTATTGCAGCAAGCCAGCTTTTTACTCTTGGCTAGGCTATCCTACGATACTCCAATTTGAAAAGGTTTTGCGCACACGAGTCCACTACTCACCACTTCAATACACTACCGAGGATC
>NC_041388.1:480410134-480411390 GCF_002162155.2 Triticum dicoccoides
CAACTTTGTTGAATTAAATAAAATACCTAGGCAAGTTCAAAAATCACCAAACTATTCCTGGCCCATAGTTGGATTATTTCCAACATGAAACATTTTAGTTTGGAGATATTTGAGCATTTAAATATTTTATATTATTTTAAATGCCCAAATTCAAATATTTATGAATTAATTCAAAAACCCTAAGATGGCCTAGGAAAATGTGCACCACTTTTGGCAGAGGTTCTGAACCAAGACAAAAATGATGGGCATTTTAGAAGGGCATTTCAGGTTCATTGAAAATTATTTTAGTAAACCCTAGTTGGTTTCAGAGGGGACTGGGGGTTCTGTCATCCCCATTTCAAGTTTCTGATGAAAGAGTAAACATGATGCAACACTCTAATGCATGACTAGCTAGGTTGTGACAACTCACCCCCACTCAAAAGAATCTCGTCCCGAGATTTGGGTTCCTCCGGGAAGAAGGCGGCGTACTCGAGTCGAAGACGATCCTCCCTTTCCCAAGTTGCTTCATCCTCAGAATGGTGCGACCATTGAACCTTGAGAAACTTGATATTATGACGTCGGGTGGTATGTTCGGCCTGATCGAGGATACGAACGGGGTACTCTCGATATGTAAGATTATCTTGGAGATCAAGCGTTTCGTGGTCCACTTCACGGATAGGATCCGAGAAGCAACGCCTGAGTTGAGAAACGTGGAAGACATCGTGAACTCTGGAGAGGTGCGGAGGTAGTTCCAACTGGTAGGCAACTTCTCCTCGTTTGGCAAGAATGCGAAAAGGTCCAATGTAACGAGGAGCCAATTTGCCTTTGATATCGAAACGATGGGTTCCCTTCAAAGGGGTGACCCGAAGATAAGCCTTCTCGTCAACCTCGAAAGTCATAGCCTTATGTTTTCGGTCATATTGACTCTTTTGACGGGATTGGGCTGTTTTCAACTTTTCACGAACGATACGAACTTGTTCTTCTGCTTCCTGAATCATGTCCGGGCCAAAGAATTGTCTTTCCCCGGTCTCTGACCAGTTAAGGGGTGTTCGACATCGTCGTCCATAGAGAACTTCAAAAGGGGCTTTACCCAAGCTAGATTGATAGCTGTTGTTGTAAGCGAATTCGGCAAACGGAAGGCACTTCTCCCAGTCCATTCCGAATGAGATAACAGAGGCTCGAAGCATGTCTTCTAGAATTTGGTTGACGCGTTCCACTTGACCACTCGACTGAGGGTGGAAAGCGGTGCTAAAGGAAAGACGGGTTCCCATAGCATT
>NC_041388.1:480411400-480412700 GCF_002162155.2 Triticum dicoccoides
TCAGCCTGACGTCAGTGTGACGTCAGCAGGTCAACGGAACTGGTCCAGGTCAAACCTGACAGTGGGTCCCGCATGTCAGGGTGATTATTTTAATTAAAACTTAATTAAAACTAATCCTGTTTAATTAACAGGGCTGGGCCCCACCTGTCATTGACTCAGGGGAGTCAACCAGGGCCCACCCGTGGTCAAAGTTAATGTCGGCTGCCGGCGTTTAGTCGCCGGCGAGCCCGACGCGGCGGCGGAAGTGGTTTTGGTCATTTCGGCCACCAAACGGACCGCGGAGACCACCGGAGTGGAGCTGAGGCCAACCCGCAGCTCTTGGCGGAGCCCGTTGGGGTCGGGGTGGCCGGAGTCGACGGCGGCGAGCTCGGCTGCGGCCGCCGGGGTTCGGTCGTGCACGGAAACGGTGCTGGAGCTCGAAGTCAAGCAAAGCGAGGCGCTAGGGATGCTCTACGGGGTCTTGCGAACTCGTTGGACTCACCGGGGTGACCAAATGGTCACCGGAGCTGCGTCGACGGCGAGCTCGGCGACGGCGGAGGTTCGGCCGTGGTGGGGAGGTGGCTACGGTGAGGGAACGAGGGGAAGGAGAGGGGGAAACGGTGGCGTAGCTCACCGCGGTTGCAGTGGGCGTCGAAGCGGGCTCGGGGACGCGCTGGAGACGGCGAATTCGACGGCGACGGTGGTCGGAGCCCGAAGAGGGGAACGGCGACGTGGCGGCGATGCAGGGCTTCTGGGGAGCTGTGGAGCGGTGGGGAGGAAGAGGGAGTCGAGGCGGAGCTCCTGAGCTAGTCGGGGGAGCGAGGGGTGGTCGGAGATGGCTGCTATGGCGAACGGCGGCGACGGTGGTGTTCGGTCGTGTGAGAGAGAGAGCGAGGGAGAGGAGGGGAGAGCCGGGGAAGAGTGAGAGAGAGCAGGGGGGGATCGGGACGGCCTGCGGGAGTCGTCCACGCGGCCAGGAGCGCGTCGGCAAGCAGGAGGTGGCCGCGCGGCCGTGCGCGCGCGAGCACGCAGCAGCTTCGGGGCGAGGGGAGGAAGACGACGGAGAGCTGCAGTGGTGGGCTGGGCCGCTGCTGGCTGGGCCGGCCAGCTGGCTGGGCCGCACAGTGGAGGAGCCCAGGTAAGTTTTCCTCTCTTTTTATTTCTGTTTCTGTTTTATTTAATATATCTGCAACTTTGTTGAATTAAATAAAATACCTAGGCAAGTTCAAAAATCACCAAACTATTCCTGGCCCATAGTTGGATTATTTCCAACATGAAACATTTTAGTTTGGAGATATTTGAGCATTTAAATATTTTATAT
>NC_041388.1:480544405-480548393 GCF_002162155.2 Triticum dicoccoides
AAGTCACCTCCATAGCCTGGGAGCTCAACATGATCATCTGGAAACAGACGGTCTCGCGGAGCTTGTGGACCATAGGGGCTAGGATGAGGCCTTGGACCAACAAACGGTGGCCTGCGGGGACCGCGAGGTGGGGTGATGCCTCCTACATCACGCCAAACCATCACGTCTGGCAGAGCAGATCTCACAGGATAGAGATCACGCATATCTGAATATCCAGCTTGCACCGCCGGTGCGAACCGAGTCAAAGTGGCCCAGTGGTCAGCACGGGTATTGAAAAGCTCTAACCTTAAGGCCCGATTTTCACGGTCCTTATCCTCGAGCATCTCAGCAGTGGTGCGAGTCCGTGAATCCTCCTGAGTGGGGTCAGCATAGATAGCCTGGAGATACCCTTGCGCTCCCAGAAGTGATCCTGGCATATACCGGAAATCAGAGTCCCGAAATAACCCAGATCTGACTCGCATAATGGTCATCATAGAGTAGGCGGCGTCCTGCACAGCCATCTCAATAGTAACCTCGAGTCCATAGGAGCAGTGAAGAGGCTCGGTGGATCCAGGATAGGATGGAAATATCCTGACAGTGCAGAGATACTGGCTTTGATTAAAATCTCGGAATTGCTCTTCGACCGTGTACTCAGGATACCAGCGGTATCCAGCCTCAGTCATTACCCTGACCAACTTAGCAGTATGGCCGGGTACATCTAGGCATCGAGTCAGGCGAACCACTTGATTAAGGTCGCGAGTGGCCATCTGAAAGCACAATCATAATGCAAAGGCATTAGAATTTCTAGCGAAATTTCGGCAGCATAACAGCTGTAAATGCTCAAGAAGGATTTTGAGACATTTGACAAAGGATTTCATACACACTCAACATCATCATATCAACGTTCTGGATCCATTCTAACAACATAATGTGGTAGTAGAACTGAACTAGGCTTGTATCCATCAAACTTATAAGGTACTACTGATTAGTAACTCGTGATCCTGATAGAGAGAACAGATCCTAATTCCTTAACCCCCGGTAGAAGAATGGACTGACTCAGATCAGAAAGTCATAAGGTATAAGGAGTAAAAGAGCCTTACGTTCCAACCCACAAACAATTCCCCTACATATAACTAAAGAATTTCTAGACTCAACATCGACCAGTTTGGCTTGGAGAACCTACAGGCAGTCCGGCTCTGATGCCAACGCTGTCAGGACCCCGACTCGATGTCACATCGATCTAGCTGGTAACACCTCATATCACTTTGCGGCCTCACGCACGGAATCCCCACGGGTGTCGTCTTACCCTTTTCCCGGGACCGTTTGCGCCTTTTGGCTCACGTATATGATAGTGTCGCTAGCATCCATATGATAAGGAGCCCGGGCTGACATGACTAGTCGTAAACCCAAAGTGGCACAGACTTACAGGGACAGGCATCCATGACCCAGCTTCGAACGTGTCGGTCATCAGCAAGTGGGTCCGGGCTGTAGCACTGGGCTAACAGGACTCCGGTAAACCGGGCTGTAGCGGGCTAACAGGACTCCGGTACTCAAAGCGTGACATTTCCCCGAAGGGACAGACACAGGAACGAAGAAGGACACATGCCGGCCAGCCTAAGTGTTCCAGAGCAGTAGCAAGCTACCATGGCTCAGCGGTAACACTAGGAGACATTTCCCGGTAAGAGAGGCTACTAAAGATAAACAACTAGATAGTCAGATCCCACACATACCAAGCATTTCAATCATTCACACAATATGCTCGATATGTGCAAATACAACGAAGCATCACAACATGACTCTACGACACAAGTACTTATTCAATAGGCTCCGAGGAGCGAGATATTACAAACAGGGGTCTCATGACCCAACAATCAGAGCATACAAATCAAAGCACAAGCGGAAGCTATCATGTCTGAGTACAGACATCTATAAATGAAAAAGGCTGAGAAGCCTGACTATCTACCAGATCCTGCCGAGGGCACAAGATCGTAGCTGAGGTATCAAGCTAAACGTCGAAGTCCAAGCGGAACTACTAGTGAGACTGAAGTCTCTCTGCAAAAACATAAAATAGGCAAACGTGAGTACAAATGTACCCAGCAAGACTTACATCAGAACTATCTACATATGCATCATTATCAACAAAGGGGTGGTGGGGTTTAACTGCAGCAAGCCAGCTTTGACTCGGTGGCTATCCTAACTACGACTGCAAGTGAATCTTTTGAGGTGGCGCACACGAGTCCACATATTCACCATATCAATACACCACTATGGATCCGCTCCCGTCTCCCTACGAGAACGCCATCCATAGCACTCACGCTTATCTTGCGTATTTTAGAGTATCCACTTTCACTTGTCCATGAACTGATATAAGCAACCCAGAAGTCCTTTACCGCGGACACGGCTATTCGAATAGATGATGTTAACCCTGCAGGGGTGTACTTCTTCATACATGTTTCCACCACTTAGCGTCTGCACACGACATGTGCTCGGCAGACTTCAAGCGAAAGCCGACGTGGGTGTAGACCACGACCTACCTAAACACTCAAGTCTCTAGTCCAGGTTTATCGCCTATTCGGGTTCCATCCATGAGGAGATCCGGCCGGAGTTTCGCTCACAGCCCCAAACGATGTGAACAGGGTTCCCGAGATACCAAACGGGCATCCGGTACACCGTGCCACGTACCTACCGCATCACAGCCCACCCCTACGGTCAGCGCTGTCCACGGCCTCCAGTAAGCTACAAACACCAGAAACTACTTGCAACTCCTGGACAGAGGACTAGGGTGAATAAGAAGTCGAGCGGGGTCATATTTCAGGGCCCAATGTATGGTAGTAGCTGAATCATGGATCACAAACACAGAACTCAGTTCCTGAGGACGGCTTCAATGAGACAACCCACCATGTACTCCTACATGGCCTCTATACCAACACTGTCAGGACCCCGACTCGATGTCACATCGATCTAGCCGGTAACACCTCATATCACTTTGCGGCCTCACGCACGGTATCCCCACGGGTGTCGCCTTACCTTTGCCCGGGACCGTTTGCGCCTTTTGGCTCACGTATATGATAGTGTCGCTAGCATCCATATGATAAGGAGCCCGGGCTGACATGACTAGTCGTAAACCCAAAGTGGCACAGACTTACAGGGACAGGCATCCATGACCCAGCTTCGAACGTGTCGGTCATCAGCAAGTGGGTCCGGGCTGTAGCACTGGGCTAGCAGGACTCCGGTAAACCGGGCTGTAGCGGGCTAACAGGACTCCGGTACTCAAAGCGGGACATTTCCCCGAAGGGACAGACACAGGAACGAAGAAGGACACATGCCGGCCAGCCTAAGTGTTCCAGAGCAGTAGCAAGCTACCATGGCTCAGCGGTAACACTAGGAGACATTTCCCGGTAAGAGAGGCTACTAAAGATAAACAACTAGATAGTCAGATCCCACACATACCAAGCATTTCAATCATACACACAATATGCTCGATATGTGCAAATACAACGAAGCATCACAACATGACTCTATGACACAAGTACTTTATTTAAGGCTCAGTGAGCCATACATAACATACACAAAGGTACGGGTCTCACGACCCCACATACAAGTCATACAGTCATACAAACCAGCAGCGGAAGTAACTTGTCTGAGTACAGACAACTAGTAAAATAAAAGAGGCCTGGAAAGCCTAGCTATACTACGTGGTCCTTCACAAGCTCAGGGTCACCACCTGGGTCCTTAGCCTATTCGTTGATGTCAACGTCTACATAGAACCCATCAGAAAGGGTTGCAGCGTCTTCTGTAAAAATGTAGATTATAGCAACATGAGTACAAAGGTACTCAGCAAGACTTACATCAGATCCTACATACATGCATAGTATCAAAAAGGGTTGGTGGAGTTATTGCAGCAAGCCAGCTTTTTACTCTTGGCTAGGCTATCCTACGATACTCCAATTTGAAAAGGTTTTGCGCACACGAGTCCACTACTCACCACTTCAATACACTACCGAGGATC
>NC_041388.1:480549864-480573828 GCF_002162155.2 Triticum dicoccoides
TTTAAAGTGCTTTTCCTTGTTCTGCTTAAAACATCAATTTAACTTGTTTGATCATGCATGAAAATAGTACAGATGGATAGATTGGATTTTTCTGATCATTTTTCATATATAATTTGTCCAATTTGGAGTTACAGAATAAAAGTTATGAATTTTTGAAGTTTAAATAATATTCTGGAATTTCCTGATTTAAATTAAATCCAGAAAATCAATTACTGCGTCAGCCTGACGTCAGTGTGACGTCAGCAGGTCAACGGAACTGGTCCAGGTCAAACCTGACAGTGGGTCCCGCATGTCAGGGTGATTATTTTAATTAAAACTTAATTAAAACTAATCATGTTTAATTAACAGGGCTGGGCCCCACCTGTCATTGACTCAGGGGAGTCAACCAGGGCCCACCCGTGGTCAAAGTTAATGTCGGCTGCCGGCGTTTAGTCGCCGGCGAGCCCGACGCGGCGGCGGAAGTGGTTTTGGTCATTTCGGCCACCAAACGGACCGCGGAGACCACCGGAGTGGAGCTGAGGCCAACCCGCAGCTCTTGGCGGAGCCCGTTGGGGTCGGGGTGGCCGGAGTCGACGGCGGCGAGCTCGGCTGCGGCCGCCGGGGTTCGGTCGTGCACGGAAACGGTGCTGGAGCTCGAAGTCGAGCAAAGCGAGGCGCTAGGGATGCTCTACGGGGTCTTGCGAACTCGTTGGACTCGCCGGGGTGACCAAATGGTCACCGGAGCTGCGTCGACGGCGAGCTCGGCGACGGCGGAGGTTCGTCCGTGGTGGGGAGGTGGCTACGGTGAGGGAACGAGGGGAAGGAGAGGGGAAACGGTGGCGTAGCTCACCGCGGTTGCAGTGGGCGTCGAAGCGGGCTCGGGGACGCGCTGGAGACGGCGAATTCGACGGCGACGGTGGTCGGAGCCCGAAGAGGGGAACGGCGACGTGGCGGCGATGCAGGGCTTCCGGGGAGCTGTGGAGCGGTGGGGAGGAAGAGGGAGTCGAGGCGGAGCTCCTGAGCTAGTCGGGGGAGCGAGGGGTGGTCGGAGATGGCTGCTATGGCGAACGGCGGCGACGGTGGTGTTCGGTCGTGTGAGAGAGAGAGCGAGGGAGAGGAGGGGAGAGCCGGGGAAGAGTGAGAGAGAGCAGGGGGGGATCGGGACGGCCTGCGGGAGTCGTCCACGCGGCCAGGAGCGCGTCGGCAAGCAGGAGGTGGCCGCGCGGCCGTGCGCGCGCGAGCACGCAGCAGCTTCGGGGCGAGGGGAGGAAGACGACGGAGAGCTGCAGTGGTGGGCTGGGCCGCTGCTGGCTGGGCCGGCCAGCTGGCTGGGCCGCACAGTGGAGGAGCCCAGGTAAGTTTTCCTCTCTTTTTATTTCTGTTTCTGTTTTATTTAATATATCTGCAACTTTGTTGAATTAAATAAAATACCTAGGCAAGTTCAAAAATCACCAAACTATTCCTGGCCCATAGTTGGATTATTTCCAACATGAAACATTTTAGTTTGGAGATATTTGAGCATTTAAATATTTTATATTATTTTAAATGCCCAAATTCAAATATTTATGAATTAATTCAAAAACCCTAAGATGGCCTAGGAAAATGTGCACCACTTTTGGCAGAGGTTCTGAACCAAGACAAAAATGATGGGCATTTTAGAAGGGCATTTCAGGTTCATTGAAAATTATTTTAGTAAACCCTAGTTGGTTTCAGAGGGGACTGGGGGTTCTGTCATCCCCATTTCAAGTTTCTGATGAAAGAGTAAACATGATGCAACACTCTAATGCATGACTAGCTAGGTTGTGACATTCTACCGTCGTAGTGCTTCGCCTAAGCACCGCTACAATATTATCGAGGATTATGGTGGAGAGGGGCACCGCACACGGCTAAAAGAACAATCACGAAGATCAACTTGTGTGTCTATGGGGTGCCCTTGGCCACGTATATAAAGGAGTGGAGGAGGGGGGAGAGGGCCGGCCCCTATGGCGCGCCCTTGACATGTTGTTGACATATACTCATAGGCTCTATACGGTATGGAGCCTATGAGTATGTGTTCAAGTAGCTTAATCAAGATCTATAAGGATAGATCAAAACGCTTAATGGTACTTTCAAATGAGCACATACCTTGACATGATCTTGAAGGTGTTCAAGATAGATCAGTCAAAGAAGGAGTTCTTGCCTGAGTTGCAAGGTATGAAGTTAAGACTTAAAGCTCGACCACGGCAGAAGAAAGAGGAAGGACGAAGGTCGTCCCCTATGCTTTTGTCATAGGCTCTATACGGTATACCATGTTGAGTACCGCACCTGATGTGTGCCTTGCCACATATCTGGCAAGAGGGTACAAAGGTAATCTAGGAGTAGATCACCAGATAGCGGTCTAAATTATCCTTAGAGGAATAAGGATATGTTTCTCGGTTATGGAGGTGATAAAGAGTTCGACGTAAAGAGTTACGTCGATGCAAGCTTAACACCTATCCGGATAGCTCTGAGAAGAGATACCGGGTACGTATAATGGAGCAACAATTTAGAATAGCTCCAAGTAGAACAGTTATTTGAAATGGCTCCAAATGTAGCGTAGTAGTTGCATCCACAAGATGACATAGAAATTTGCGAAGTACATATGGATCTGAATGTTGCAGACCCGTTGACTGAAACCTCTCTCACAAGCATAACATAATCAAACCCAGAACTCTTTGGGTGTTAGTCACATGGGGATGTGACCTTGAGTGTTAATCACATAGCAATGTGAACTGGATTATTGACTCTAGTGCAAGTGGGAGACTGTTGGAAATATGCCCTAGAGGCAATAATAAATTAGTTATTATTATATTTCCTTGTTCATGATAATCGTTTATTATCCATGCTAGAATTGTATTGATAGGAAACTCAGATACATGTGTGGATACATAGACAACACCATGTCCCTGGTAAGCCTCTAGTTGACTAGCTCGTTGATCAATAGATGGTTACGGTTTCCTGACCATGGACATTGGATGTCGTTGATAACGGGATCACATCATTAGGAGAATGATGTGATGGACCAGACCCAAACCTAAGCCTAGCACAAGATCATGTAGTTCGTATGGTAAAGCTTTTCTAATGTCAAGTATCATTTCCTTAGACCATGAGATTGTGCAACTCCCGGATACCGTAGTAGTGCTTTGGGTGTGCCAAACGTCACAACGTAACTGGGTGGCTATAAAGGTACATTACAGGTATCTCCAAAAGTGTCTGTTGGGTTGGCACGAATCGAGACTAGGATTTGTCACTCCGTGTAAACGGAGAGGTATCTCTGGGCCCACTCGGTAGGACATCATCATAATGTGCACAATGTGATCAAGGAGTTGATCACGGGATGATGTGTTATGGAACGAGTAAAAGAGACTTGCCAGTAACGAGATTGAACAAGGTATCGGGATACCGACGATCGAATCTCGGGCAAGTATCGTACCGCTAGACAAAGGGAATTGTATACGGGATTGACTAAGTCCTTGACATCGTGGTTCATCCGATGAGATCATCATGGAACATGTGGGAGCCAACATGGGTATCCAGATCCCGCTATTGGTTATTGACCGGAGAGTTATCTCGGTCATGTCTGCATGGTTCCCGAACCCGTAGGGTCTACACACTTAAGGTTCGATGACGCTAGGGTTATAGGGAATAGATATACGTGGTTACCGAATGTTGTTCGGAGTCCCGGATGAGATCCCGGATATCACGAGGAGTTCCGGAATGGTCCGGAGGTAAAGATTTATATATAGGAAGTATGGTTTTGGCCACCGGAAGTGTACCGGGCATCACCGGTAGTGTACCGGGACCACCGGAGGGGTCCGGGGGTCCATCAGGTGGGGCCACCAGCCCCGGAGGCCTACATGGGCCAATAGTGGGAAGGGACCAGCCCCTAGGTGGGCCGGGGCGCCTCCAACCAAGGCCCAAGGCGCCTCCAAGAGGGGAAGGGGGCAAACCCTAGGGCAGATGGGCCCTAAGGCCCACCCCAGGTGCGCCTCCCCCTCTCCCCCTTGTGGCCGCCACCCAGATGGGATCTGGGGGCTGCCGCCACCCCTAGGGAGGGAACCCTAGGTGGGGGCGCAGCCCCTCCCCTTCCCCTATATATACTTGAGGTATTGGAGGCTGCAAGACACACGAGTTCCTCTCCTTCTTGGCGCAGCCCTACCCCTCTCCCTCCTCGTCTCTTGCGGTGCTTGGCGAAGCCCTGCTGGAGTACCACGCTCCTCCACCACCACCACGCCGTCGTGCTGCTGCTGGATGGAGTCTTCCCAACTTCTCCTTCTCCCCTTGCTGGATCAAGGCGTAGGAGACGTCACCGGGTTGTACGTGTGTTGAACACGGAGGTGCCGTCCGTTCGGCACTAGGATCATTGGTGATTTGGATCATGACGAGTACGACTCCTTCAACCCCGTTCTCTTGAACGCTTCCGCTTAGCGATCTACAAGGGTATGTAGATGCACTCTCCTTCCCCTCGTTGCTAGATTACTCCATAGATAGATCTTGGTGACACGTAGGAAAATTTTGAATTTCTGCTACGTTCCCCAACATTTAGATGGTGCCCTATTAAACGTGAATGCAGCTGTCTCTAATGCATAACCCCAAAACGATAGTGGTAGATCGGTAAGAGACATCATAGTTCGCACCATATCTAATAAAGTACGGTTATGACGTTCGGACACACCATTATGCTGTGGTGTTCCAGGTGGCGTGAGTAGTGAAACTATTTCACATTGTTTTTAACTGAAGGCCAAACTCGTAACTCAAATATTTTACTTCTGTGATCATATCGTAGAAACTTTTATTTTTGTTACGATGATTCTCCACTTCACTCTGAAATTCTTTGAACTTTTCAAATGTTTCAGACTTGTGTTTCATCAAGTAGATATACTCATATCTGCTCAAATCATCTGTGAAGGTCAGAAAATAATGATACTTGTCGCGAGCTTTAGTATTCATCGGACCACATACATCAATATGTATGATTTCCAACAAATCTGTTGCTCGCTCCATTGTTCCGGAGAACGGAGTCTTTAGTCATCTTGCCCATAAGGCATGGTTCGCAAGCACCAAGTGATTCATAATCAAATGATTCCAAAATCCCATCAGCATGGAGTTTCTTCATGCGCTTTACACCAATATGACCTAAACGGCAGTGCCACAAATAAGTTGCACTATCATTATTAACTTTGCATCTTTTGGTTTCAATATTATGAATATGTGTATCACTACGATCGAGATCCAATGAACCATTTTCATTGGGTGTGTAACCATATAAGGTTTTATTCATGTAAACAGAACAACAATTTATTCTCTTACTTAAATGAATAACCGTATTACAATAAACATGATCAAATCATATTCATGCTCAACACAAACACCAAATAACACTTATTTAGGTTCAACACTAATCCCGAAATTATAGGGAGTGTGCGATGATGATCATATCAATCTTGGAACCACTTTCAACACACATCGTCACTTCACCCTTAACTAGTCTCTGTTTATTCTGCAACTCCCGTTTCGAGTTACTGATCTTAGCAACTGAACCAGTATCAAATACCGAGGGGTTGTTATAAACACTAGTAAAGTACACATCAATAACATGTATATCAAATATACTTATGTTCACTTTGCCATCCTTCTTATCCGCCAATCACTTGGGGTAGTTCCGCTTACAGTGACCAGTCCCTTTGCAGTAGAAGCACTTAGTCTCAGGCTTAGGACCAGACTTGGGCTTCTTCACTTGAGAAGCAACTTGCTTGCTGTTTTTCTTGAAGTTCCCCTTTTTCCCTTTGCCCTTTTCTTGAAACTAGTGATCTTGTCAACCATCAACACTTGATGCTCTTTCTTGATTTCTACCTTCATCGATTTCATCATCATGAAAAGCTCGGGAGTCGTTTTCATCATCCCTTGCATACTATAGTTCATCACGAAGTTCTACTAACTTGGTGATGGTGACTAGAGAATTCTGTCAATCACTATCTTATCTGGAAGATTAACTCCCACTTGATTCAAGCGATTGTAGTACCCAGACAATCTGAGCACATGCTCACTAGTTGAGCGATTCTCCTCCATCTTTTAGCTATAGAACTTGTTGGAGACTTCATATCTCTCAACTCGGGTATTTGCTTGAAATATTAACTTCAACTCCTGGAACATCTCATATGGTCCATGACGTTCAAAACGTCTTTGAAGTCCCGATTCTAAGCCGTTAAGCATGGTGCAATAAACTATCAAGTAGTCATCATATTTAGCTAGCCAAACATTCATAACATCTGCATCTGCTCCTGCAATAGGTCTATCACCTAGCGGTGCATCAAGGACATAATTCTTCTGTGCAGCAATGAGGATAAACCTCAGATCATGGATCCAATCTGCATCATTTCTACTAACATCTTTAAACACAATTTTCTCTAGGAACATATCAAAATAAACACAGGGAAGCAACAAAGCGAGCTATTGATCTACAACATGATTTGCAAAATACTACCAGGACTAAGTTCATGATAAATTTAAGTTTAATTAATCATATTACTTAAGAACTCCCACTTAGACAGACATCTCTCTAGTCATCTAAGTGATCACGTGATCCAAATCAACTAAACCATGTCCGATCATCACGTGAGATGGAGTAGTTTTCAATGGTGAACATCACTATGTTGATCATATCTACTATATGGTTCACGTTCGACCTTTCGGTCTCCATGTTCCGAGGCCATATCTGTATATGCTAGGCTCGTCAAGTTTAACCTGAGTATTCCGCGTGTGCAACTGTTTTGCACCCGTTGTATTTGAACGTAGAGCCTATCACACCCGATCATCACGTGGTGTCTCAGCACGAAGAACTTTCGCAACGGTGCATATTCAGGGAGAACACTTCTTGATAATTAGTGAGAGATCATCTTAAAATGCTACCGTCAAACTAAGCAAAATAAGATGTATAAAAGATAAACATCATATGCAATCAAAATATGTGACATGATATGGCCATCATCATCTTGCGCCTTTGATTTCCATCTCCAAAGTACTGTCATGATCTCTATCGTCACCGGCATGACACCATGATCTCCATCATCTTGATCTATATCAATGTGTCGTCACATGGTCGTCTCGCCAACAATTGCTCTTGCAACTATTGCTATCGCATAGCGATAAAGTAAAGCAATTGTTGGGCGCTTGCATCTTATGCAATCGAGAGACAACCATAAGGATTTTGCCAGTTGCCGATAACTTCAACAAAACATGATCATCTCATACAACAACTTATATCTCATCACGTCTTGACCATATCACATCACAACATGCCTTGCAAAAACAAGTTAGACGTCCTCTACTTTGTTGTTGCAAGTTTTACGTGGCTGCTACGGGCTTAGCAAGAACCTTTCTTACCTATGCATCAAAAACCACAACGATAGTTTGTCAAGTTGGTGCTGTTTTAACCTTCGCAAGGACCGGGCGTAGCCACACTCGGTTCAACTAAAGTTGGAGAAACTGACACCCGCCAGCCACCTGTGTGCAAAGCACGTCGGTAGAACCAGTCTCGCGTAAGCGTACGCGTAATGTCGGTCCGGGCCGCTTCATCCAACAATACCGCCGAACCAAAGTATGACATGCTGGTAAGCAGTATGACTTATATCGCCCACAACTCACTTGTGTTCTACTCGTGCATATGACATCTACGCATAAAAACCTGGGCTCTGATACCATTGTTGGGAAACGTAGTAATTTCAAAAAAATTCCTACGCACACGCGAGATCATGGTGATGCATAGCAACGAGAGGGGAGAGTGTTGTCTACGTACCCTCGTAGACCGGAAGCGGAAGCGTTAGCACAACGTGGTTGATGTAGTCGTACGTCTTCACGGTCCGACCGATGAAGCACCGAAACTATGGTACCTCCGAGTTCTAGCACATGTTCATCTCGATGACGATCCCCGGACTCTGATCCAGCAAAGTGTCCGGGAAGAGTTCCGTTAGCACGATGGCGTGGTGACGATCTTGATGTTCTACCATCGCAGGGCTTCGCCTAAGCACCGCTACAATATTATCGAGGATTATGGTGGAGGGGGGCACCGCACACGGCTAAGAGAATGATCACGAAGATCAACTTGTGTGTCTATGGGGTGCCCCTTGGCCACGTATATAAAGGAGTGGAGGAGGGGGGAGAGGGTCGGCCCCTATGGCGTGCCCTGGAGGAGTCCTACTCCCACCGGGAGTAGGATTCCCCCCCTTCCAAGTAGTAGGAATAGGAGTCAAGGCAAGGGAAGGGAGAAGAGAAGGAAGGAGGGGGTGCAGCCCCTCCCCCTAGTCCAATTCGGACTAGGCCTTGGGGGGCGCCCAACCTCTCCTCTCTCTTTCCCCTAAAGCCCAATAAGGGCCATATACTCCCCGGCGAATTCCCGTAACTCTCCGGTACTCCGAAAAATACCCGAATCACTCGGAACCTTTCCGATGTCTGAATAAAGTCATCCAATATATTGATCTTTACGTCTCGAACATTTAGAGACTCCTCGTCATGTCCCCGATCTCATCTGAGACTCTGAACTCCTTCGGTACATCAAAACTCATAAACTCATAATATAACTGTCATCGAAACCTTAAGCGTGCGGACCCTACGGGTTCGAGAACAATGTAGACATGACCAAGACACGTCTCTGGTCAATAACCAATAGCGGAACCTGGATGCTCATATTGGCTCCCACATATTCTATGAAGATCTTTATCGGTCAGACCGCATAACAACATACGTTGTTCCCTTTGTCATCGGTATGTTACTTGCCCGAGATTCGATCGTCGGTATCTCAATACCTAGTTCAATCTCGTTACCGGCAAGTCTCTTTACTCCTTCTGTAATACATCATCCCGCAACTAACTCGTTAGTTGCAATGCTTGCAAGGCTTATAGTGATGTGCATTACCGAGTGGGCCCAGAGATACCTCTTCGACAATCGGAGTGACAAATCCTAATCTCGAAATACGCCAACCCAACAAGTACCTTCGGAGACACCTGTAGAGCACCTTTATAATCACCCAGTTATGTTGTGACGTTTGGTAGCACACAAAGTGTTCCTCCGGTAAACGGGAGTTGCATAATCTCATAGTCATAGGAACATGTATAAGTCATGAAGAAAGCAATAGCAACAAACTAAACGATCAAGTGCTATGCTAACGGAATGGGTCAAGTCAATCACATCATTCTCCTAATGATGTGATCCTGTTAATCAAATGACAACTCATGTCTATGGTTAGGAAACATAACCATCTTTGATCAACGAGCTAGTCAAGTAGAGGCATAGTAGTGACACTCTGTTTGTCTATGTATTCACACATGTATTATGTTTCCGGTTAATACAATTCTAGCATGAATAATAAACATTTATCATGATATAAGGAAATAAATAATAGCTTTATTATTGCCTCTAGGGCATATTTCCTTCACCACCATATTGTC
Organism: Triticum dicoccoides; assembly: GCF_002162155.2. Taxonomy (NCBI): domain Eukaryota; kingdom Viridiplantae; phylum Streptophyta; class Magnoliopsida; order Poales; family Poaceae; genus Triticum; species Triticum dicoccoides. The sequence continues at coordinate 480,559,305 of NC_041388.1, forward strand.
AATGTGAATTACTTCAAAAATTGCAGCGTTTAAGACAAGGAAAAAATTATGTAGAAGAATATTATCAGGAATTACAAACTGGCATGATTAGATGTGGTATTGTTGAGGAGAATGAAGCTATGCTTGCACGTTTTATGGGTGGATTAAATAGAGAGATTTAGACAATTCTAGAGTATAAGGAGTATACTAATATCACTCGTTTATTCCATCTTGCTTGTAAAGCTGAACGTGAAGTGTAGGATCAACAGGCATTAGCGCGAACTAACTTTTCTGCAGGTCGATCTTCATCATGGACACCACGTGCATCCTCTACTTCCACTCCACCAGCACCTCCATCAGGTGCCACCTCCAGCCGTGATACAAGAAAGTAGGCACAACCACCACTATCTGCCAAGAGCACACCTACTGGACCTGCGCAGAGCTCTTCTTCTTCCATGGCATCAACAGGGCACACGAATGATATTATTTGTCGTCATTGTAAGGGAAGAGGACATTTTGCGAGAGAATGCCAATCTCAGTGTGTGATGATTGCTACTGAGGATGGTGGGTATGAGTCCGCTAGTGACTATGATGAGGAGACTTTGGCTCTTATTACACGTGAAGAACACGGTGGAGATGATTATGATCATGAGACGCGATACATGGCTCCTGAAGATGCTGACAGGTATGAATGTTTAGTTCCTCAACGTGTTTTGAGTGTGCAGGTCACACAAGCTGAGCAAAATCAGAGGCATAATTTGTTCCATACAAAGGGAGTTGTGAAGGAATGTTTTGTTCGCGTCATCATAGATGGAGGGAGCTGCAACAACTTGGCTAGCATGGAGATGGTGGAGAAGCTATCTCTCACCACAAGACCACATCCACATCCTTACTACACCCAATGGTTCAACAACAGCGGCAAGGTTAAGGTAACACGTATTGTTCATGTGCATTTTAGTATCTCTACATATGCTGATTATGTTGATTGTGATGTGGTACCTATGCAAGCATGTTCATTATTACTTGGTAGACCATGGCAATTTGATAAAAATTCTGTACACCATGGTAGAAACAATCAGTATACTCTTGTTCATAAGGATAAAAATATTACTTTGCTTCCTATGACTCCTGATTCTATTCTAAAAGATGATATTAATAGAGCTAATAAAGCAAAACAGGAGAACAATAAGAGTGAAAATCAGATTGTGGCAAAAGAATTTGAGCAACAAATGAAGCCTAATAATAAACCATCTAGTGTTGCTTCTGAAATTAAATTGAAAAGGGCATGTTTACTTGCCACCAAATCTGATATTGATGATCTAGATTTTAGCAAATCTGTTTGCTATGCTTTTGTGTGCAAAGAGGCATTATTTTCATTCGAGGACGTACCTTCCTCTTTGCCTCCTGCTGTCACTAACATTTTGCAGGAGTTCGCTGACGTCTTTCCACAAGACGTGCCACCGGGATTACCACCTATTCGAGGGATTGAGCATCAAAATGACTTAATTCCCGGTGCATCATTACCCAACCGTGTGCCATACCGTACCAATCCAGAGGAGACGAAGGAGATTATCCGTCAAGTACAGGAGCTGCTTGACAAAGGTTATATACGTGAATCCCTTAGTCCTTGTGTTGTTCCTATCATTTTAGTGCCGAAAAAGGATGGTACGTCGCGTATGTGTGTTGATTGTAGAGGCATTAATAATATTACTATTCGTTATCGTCATCCTATTCCTAGGCTAGACGACATGCTTGATGAATTGACTGGCTCTACAATATTCTCCAAAGTTGATTTGCGTAGTGGATACCATCAAATTCGTATGAAATTGGGAGATGAATGGAAAACGGCATTTAAAACTAAGTTTGGTTTATATGAGTGGTTAGTCATGCCTTTTGGGTTAACTAATGCACCTAGTACTTTCATGAGACTAATGAACGAAGTTTTACGTGCTTTCATTGGACGATTTGTGGTAGTCTATTTTGATGATATACTGATTTATAGCAAATCTTTGGAGGAACATTTGGAACATTTACGTGTTGTTTTTATTGCTCTACGTGATGCACGTTTGTTTGGTAACCTTGGAAAGTGCACCTTTTGCACCGACCGATTATCTTTTCTTGGCTGTGTTGTTACTCCACAGGGAATTGAAGTTGATAAAGCCAAGATTGAAGCTATTGAGAGTTGGCCGCAGCCCAAAACGGTCACACAAGTGAGGAGTTTCCTTGGCCTCGCTGGTTTCTATAGGCGTTTTGTGAGAGATTTCAGCACCATTGCTGCACCTCTCAACGAGCTTACAAAGAAGGATGTGCCTTTTGTTTGGGGTACCACACAGGAAGAAGCCTTCACGGTATTGAAAGATAAGTTGACACATGCTCCTTTACTCCAACTTCCTGATTTCAATAAGACTTTTGAGCTTGAATGTGATGCTAGTGGAATTGGATTAGGAGGTGTGTTATTACAAGATGGCAAACCTGTTGCATACTTTTCTAAAAAATTGAGTGGGCCTAGTCTGAACTATTCTACTTACGATAAATAATTATATGCTCTTGTTCGGACCTTAGAAACATGGCAACATTATTTATGGCCAAAGGAATTTGTTATACATTCTGATCATGAATCTTTGAAACACATTAAAAGTCAAGCAAAACTGAACCGTAGACATGCTAAATGGATTGAATTCATTGAGACTTTCCCTTATGTCATTAAACACAAGAAGGGTAAAGAAAATATTATTGCTGATGTGTCTCATCGTTATACTATGCTTTCACAACTTGACTTTAAAATATTTGGTTTGGAGACCATCAAAGATCAATATGTGCATGATGCTGAATTTAAAGATGTATTGCAGAATTGTAAGGAAGGGAGAACTTGGAACAAGTTCATTCTTAACGATGGATTTGTGTTTCGTGCTAACAAGCTATGCATTCCAGCTAGCTCCGTTCATCTTTTGTTGTTGCAGGAGGCACATGGAGGAGGATTAATGGGACACTTTGGCGTCAAGAAGACGGAGGATATACTTGCTACACATTTCTTTTGGCCAAAGATGAGACGGGATGTTGAGCGTTTTGTTGCTCGCTGCACTACATGTCAAAAAGCTAAGTCACGACTCAATCCTCATGGTTTATATATGCCTTTGCCTGTACCTAGTGTTCCTTGGGAGGATATATCTATGGACTTTGTTTTAGGTTTACCTCGAACAAAGAAGGGGAGGGATAACATATTTGTTGTCGTGGGTAGGTTCTCGAAAATGGCACACTTTATACCATGTCATAAAAGCGATGATGCTGTTAATGTTGCTGATTTGTTCTTTCGTGAAATTATTCGCTTGCATGGTGTGCCAAATACTATTATTTCAGATCGTGATACTAAATTTCTTAGCCACTTTTGGAGATGTTTATGGGCTAAGTTGGGGACTAAACTGCTTTTTAGTACTACTTGTCACCCCCAAACTGATGGACAAACTGAAGTAGTCAATAGAACATTGTCTACTATGCTTAGGGCTGTTTTGAAGAATACAAGAAAATGTGGGAAGAATGCTTGCCTCATATTGAATTTTCTTATAATATTTCATTGCATTCTACTACTAAGATGTGCCCTTTTGAAACTGTGTATGGTTTCCTACCTCGTGCACCTATTGATTTGTTGCCTCTTCCATCTTCGGAGAAGGTTAATTTTGATGCTAAAGAACATGTTGAATTGATTTTAAAAATGCATGAGTTAACTAAGGAAAACATTGAGCATATGAATGCTAAATATAAACTTGCTGGAGATAAGGGTAGAAAACATATTGTGTTTGCACCTGGAGATCTTGTTTGGTTACATTTTCGTAAGGATAGATTTCCTAATTTGCGCAAATCAAAGCTAATGCCACGTGCTGATGGTCCTTTTAAGGTGTTAGAGAAAATAAATGATAATGCATATAAACTTGAGCTTCCTGCAGATTTTGGGGTTAGTCCCACTTTTAACATTGCAGATTTGAAGCCTTATTTGGGTGAGGACGATGAACTTTCGTCGAGGACGACTTCATTTCAAGAAGGGGAGGATGATGAGGACATCAATACCATTGTTACACCCACAGCCCCTGCTGCTATACATACTGGACCAATTACTAGAGCTCGTGCACGCCAATTGAAGCATGGGACGAAATATACAAGATGTCACTTCATAAATTTCGTCCAGAGGCTATTCTAGGTGCTGTGTCACCTTATTATTGGGACAGGCCCATGTATTTTCGAAGTACTTAAGTATAGGCTGTTTTTAGAGTCCGTATGTGTGGGGAAACAAGAGTTAGGGTTGGTTTCGGACCCCTCCACCAAGGGCCACGAAATTCCCCCTCTCTCCTCCATATATACAGCCCTTAGGGCATCGTTTAGACTTTGGGTTTTGTTTAGATTAAAAGTTCGCCATAGCTGCAACTTCGCGTACTTCGTTTGTGTCCAACGACCAGACCAAGACGTCACAGAACCCCACCTTGATCAATAAAGCTTTCATCTTATATTCGCAATATCCAGATTGCAATCTCAGTTTCTTGCTTGTTCTTCGTTTGCTCACAGGAAACAGACCCTCGTGGTTAGGTTGATCGTGCTCCGGCGTGGTCAATAACCCCTCGGAAGTTGGTTTAGAGATTGCTAAGGCGCGACGTCTCGCACGTTCGTAGTTGGATTGTCAAGGTCGACTCTCACAGAAAAGATAGCCACCATCTCATCGAAACATCGGGACACCTTTGCCTCTATCACCCCGTGACTCACAGATACTTCCAAAACCAGCTTGCAGGTGTCGATGATATCGTGGAGGTGACGCAACCGAGCTCAAGGAGGATCTCGATGAAGATCTTATTTGTTGTGTTGTTTCGTTTCAGTTGATCGGTAGTGGAGCCCAGTCGGGACGATTGGGGACCTGTAGCATTAGGGGTAGTCTTCTTTTATTTTGGTTCCATAGTCGGACCTTGTTTGTATTTGGATGATGTAATGATTTATTCTTGTATTGTGTGAAGTGGCGATTGTAAGCCAACTATGTATCCTTTTCCTTATTCATTACATGGGTTGTGTGAACATTACCTCTCTTGCGACATTGCCTACAATGCGGTTATGCCTCTAACTCGTGCTCTGACACGTGGGAGATATAGCCGCACCGTGGGTGTTACAAGTTGGTATCAGAGCCTTCCCCGACTTAGGAGCCCCCTGCTTGATTGAATCGCTGTCGTTGTTGAGTCTAGAAAAATGTTTTGAGCCTGAGAGGATTATATATCGGAGAGTAGGATTATATTTACTACTCAGTCCCTTCGTCGCTCTGGTGAGGCATCCTGACATAGAGTTTTGACTCTTCTCTTCTCAAATTTCACAAAAAAAAATTTAGGATCACGCGGGTATCTTGGAATCGTTTCGATGGTTTTGTGACGAGAACACTGTTCTTGGTGCCTCCTGACATTTAGGAGTTGTGGCAGTGTCCCGGGGAGTTGAGCTCCGAGGTGTTGTCGTCACAATTTTATCGTTGCAATTCTGGAATACCTGAGCTTCATCGACATCGAAAATCTTTTTTATGCAGTTGTTGGTGAGATAACCTCGACACCACCCAGTACTGGGGCGGGAGTTCGGGAGTATTGCCATAACTCGTATAACGGATGCTTTTCGAAGGTGGAGGTAAATGATTTCCGAAGGTTTCTTGGTTATGTGTTGAAGGATGGATACAGCTGGATGTAGGATTTGCTAGTTTTGGGTGAGATATTATGCTTCCCCTGTATTCCCAACACCTGATTGCATAACCGGAAAATTTCGGGAGTTTATAAGTGGGAATTCAAGTAGCTCTTAGTATATCTTTCCGACAGATGTATGATATGAAATTGGGGTTCGACGTCTAGTGGTCCGCCTATCCACGGTTGGTTTTATAGTGGTCTTGTGTGTCTTAAAGAGTCCTTGGCTATGCTGACTCGGGGACGCTTCATATGTCATGTGCACTGCCTTGTACATGATGGTGTTGTACGATCAAGCCCGTGTGGGCCCCACCACGAAAACTTCAGACGAAATCTCTATCATATGTTTGTTCCGGCTTATTTTGCAAGCCAATCCTTTGTTTTGTTTTGAGTTGTGGTATACAAGTTGCTTCGAAGTCAAATGTTGATTCCATACCTTTCCTAACTGGTGTTCTCATATTCCTATGGGGGTACTAATTCTTCTGGATCATCGAGATTGTCATGTTAATTCTTTTTCAACCGGCGTGTTTCTCTTCAAGTGGATCCGATCTTTTCAACATCCACAAGATCCAATTACTGTTCTTCTCAACGGTGTTTGCTTCATCCGTTCCAAGTTGTCTTTGTTTTCCCACCCTCCCACCCTTTTTCTTCAAGGACTCAGATTCCTTATTCAACTATCCATTTTATTGATGGGAAGTCTCACCATTCTTTTCCATCAATGTTCTTACCCGGTGGTTCTCATGAAGATGGTCTACTAGTTCAATATTCTCCATTCTTTTCTTCTCCGGTGGATTCAAGTCAAGATTTGTCGATCATATCCTTTTATTGTGTCAAATGCTTATTTTATGCCGGTGCACCTCTTAATCTTCCCTGCTTGCTATTCAATTGTTCTAGAGTGCTCAAGATATCTCGTAGATTCGTGTTTTCCACTCTGCTTTCATTCAAGCTCTTTCAAGGATGTTATATCTTTTAAGCCATCTAATTCAACCGGTGAAATCTCTCTTTTAAATCATTTCAATGGTGTTTCTCTTGAGTGGGCCCTAACCCACAGGTCTTTTCCCAGGATCTTACCTGACTCTTCTTATTCTCCCAGAGTTATTCTCAAATCTTCTAAAGTTTGACGTAAGAATGAATTGTCATCAGCCATATGTCTTTCACCAAGATCTTCCAAATTCTTTCATCGTTGGCTCAACCTTTCCAATTGTCATCCCGGAGTATCTCAACAATTCATGGTGGTGTTTCTCATCGTCATTCTCTGCTTTTGAAGACCGAAGGAGACTTTTCTCTCAATCTTGCTCCATTCTCTTCAAGATTCATGGTTCTTGCTTGATGCCATCCTCTAATAATTATTTTTGATTGTGAGAATTATTTTCACCCATCCGGAGCATTTCATGAGTTGTTTCCATTTCTTTCCTCCGAAGGCCATCTTTTCAAATATTATTCATTCCAGCTTTCAGCTATTGTTCTCCAAATCATATCGGTGCATCATTCAAGTATCCTCTAATCATCTCGTGATCTCTTCGTTCACTTGTATCTAAATTCCCTCAGGTATCATCTTTCGTTTTCCAAATTCTTCCCGGTGTATTGTGCTTTTGCTATTTTCATGTTCAATTCTTACGGTGGTTCATTCAAGATTTCTTTTCCTTCGTTATCATATCAATTTATTCGTTGTTCCAATCCTACCGGTGGGTCTTTGAAGACCTTCTCAAGTTTGCGCTATATCTATCTTAATCCTTTTCAACGAGAATAAGTAGTATGCCAAATCCGTTGCTTGTCATCAAGCTACAATGGTGAAGGACACGCATAACGTGATTCTTATTCGTGTTTCACGCAAGTGATTAATTCCTTATCCTGGAGGTTCATCAAAATTCTTGATTTCATTTGATCATCTTCCTTTTTCGGAGTTCCAAGTTTTTCCACATTATCTCGTCACGAAGCTCCATTTAAATCATCGCAAGGCTTCACCTTGTGTTTTCAACTTCTTTTTCCTTCTGTCTTGATCATCCTTTTCTGTTACCGGAGTTCTTCATGGATGTTCTACATGATGGTTCACCAATGATTTAATTCCTTCTCGAAGTGCTCATCAAGATTCTTTTCAGAGGAGTTCAAGCATTATTCATCTTGCATCCCAAAGTCCAATTCGTTCTATCTTATCTTTTGAGGTGGTGTTATGTCATTTTTGATAATTTTCCTTCGTCTTTCATGTTTCACAAGTTATCAAGAATGAGATATTTTAAATCCATCAATCTCATCATTGGAGTTATCTTGGGTTATATTTCACCTAAAGCCTTCCCTAAGGATTGTTGCTATTATGGTGCTTATAAATGACCCAAGTTCTTTTATCCTCCCGGTGAAATAGTTTCTCGCCTCCTTATTAATGTCAATTCAAATCCATTGTTTCCGTCAGTGGCAGAATTTCACCTCATACTTTTGGGAAGTTTTATATAAGCCCACTACAAGCTTACTCTTTTCATTGTTGGTTTTCCAACAACTCCATTTGACCCTGCTCCTAAGGATGCCTTTTCAAGCTCAATTGTGGCAGAAGTTGGCATTTTCTTCTTCATTCTTTTATTTCAATTATCTATCTTCTATTATTTCCTCCGGAGGCATTGTGACGTTGCTCTCTTCGACCCATCATCTTGTTTGATCTAGATTATGTTCCTTTCCTTGCTTATCCGTTTAACCGGAGTGTCGTGTTTTCATTCGAGCCCTCTCATCTTGTCAAGTTTTTCCTTCCATCTACAGTCGGAGTGCTGTCCAAATTATATCATTATTATTCCTTCTCTATCTTGTGTTAACCGGAGTGTTGTCGTAATTGATCCTTATCGTTCCTTGTACATCTTGTTTCTACCGGAGTGCTTGCATGTACTTCTTGTCCATTGCAACCCTTTTTCTTATGTCTTTCAACCTACAAAGTTCTAGTAATGTTCCTTGTTCCTCTTTTCTAACAGATTGTTTTCAACTTTGTTCATCTCCGTTGTATTCTTCTTTCAAATTGTTTAACCTCTCAAGGCTCATTGCTTTCACTCGTTTGTCAAAGAAGCAACTTAGTTTTACCTCTTCTCTTTCTCTTCCGTTTTCCCTCCGGTGCCATCCTAGATCTTGGGACGAGATCCTCTCGTAGTGGTGGAGTGTTGTAACGCCCCAAGACCGGAGCTTCAGATGCCTTCCAGGGTTTCCGGGTTTCGTCATGTGTTTTTCGTTTTGGTTCGTTGCATCATGTGCATTGCATCATGTCATCATGCCATCATTTTCTCAAAGCCAACTAAAAACTCACTTAAGTAAATTGCATGGATCTTCGGTCCATTTAAACCGAGGGAAGGGTGACTTCACTTTATAACATATCCTCCCGATATTAGGGAGCTATTATAAATATTTCCATTCTTGTGGAATTACCGTGACACACTTGCAATGTAACTCTCAAGTCTTTTCTGCTTCGAGTTGCTCCTCAAACCTTGCCATATATTTCTTTCATCATTTTCCGGAGCTCCACCAAAAATCCGAACATTTTTGGACCTTCCTAACCCTCACTTCCTATTCAAACCATTTGATTTTAAATCAAATGAGTTTGAATTTAAACTTTCAAAAATGTCCACTCCATTTTTCTTGGAACATGTGCATTTTTTGCGAGTCCGGGAAATTTATTCCCGTGCCCAAACTCTTTCTCTACCTTTTTCTTTTCTTCCCTTTTCTTCCTTTTTCTATTGTTTTTGAATAGAGCAAATAGAGGGAGAGAAGAGCCCAGCCTCTCAGGCCTGCCAGGCCTGCCCTTTTGCCTTAAGGCCCAGCTGGCCCCCTCCTCTCTACTGGGCCTCCCTAGGCCCACTCTCGCGCCGGCCTCCAAGGCCCAACCTTCTTCCGAGGCCAGCCCGCACGCCCCCGTAACCCTAGGCCTCGATCCCACATCTCCCTCTCCCTCGATTCCTTCCCTCGCGCCGCCAGGAGAGGAGACACCGCGCTCGATCCCCATCTCCTTCGAACCTCCCCGTCTCCCTCGATCCCATCTTCCTCTCGCTCTCTCCTCTCGATCCCTCCAGGCCCTGCAGCCTCTCTCTCTCGGGCCACGGCGCTCGAGCTCCACCTCCTCGTCCCCATGCCCGCTACAGCAGAGCAGGAGCTCCTGCGCCCGCCGTCCTCCACGAGCAGCCAAGCCCCGCCATGGCCGCGCCCCTGCTGCTGAGGCCCTGCCGCCGAGTTCCTTCTGCTCCCTCTGGCAACCCCGCCATCCGACCGTCGCCCTGCCTCTCCTCCTGCTTCTCCGCGTCGCCCTTAACCCGCCTAGACGTCACCGCCGACAGCAGCAGCTGCTGCACCCTCTCGTCGTCGAGACTCGTCGTCCCCGCGCTCCTGTCGTCTTGCCGGACGGGGAGAAGTTGCCTCATCGCCGGCCAGAACAAGCCATTCCCGACCTCCTCACGCCAGATCCAGCAGTGTCATGGCCTCGCCTCTACTTCGTGGTCGCGTTGACCTGAGGCCGTCCTCCCTGACGCCCTTGCTGCTGCTAGATCATCTTAGTGCAATCAGGAGTACCATGGCCTCCGCCGAGACCCTCGGAATCGTCAAGATCGCCAAGTGCAGGATGACCCACGAAGCCCCCTGGACGCCAAGTTCATCTACGCTGGATGCGCCAAGTTCCACTACAAGATGTACCACTACCGTCGCACGAACCGAGACCAGCAAGTCCGAAGACCCTAAGTACCATGATAGCTCCGAAGTGATTCCAAATTCCTTCAAGTTTCCTATACCGATGACTCGAACGGCTATGGAAGTGTACCACTACCATCGAATCACGAAGACTCCGTGGACGTCAAGTTCCGTGTCGTGACCCCGAACACCTACGAAAATGTTGTACGACTATTTCTGTCGCCGAAGACCCGTGTACAACTACCATCACCGAAGGCCGTCGAGTGAACGTCAACCCACATCGTGTATTTGACCAGGTTCGATGACGAGCTCCGAGAAACTTGGATTTGCCAAGTTCTACTACCGTCGCCCTCGGAAACCTTGGATTCGTCAAGTACCTCTCCAAAAACGAACGTGAATCACTACTTCCCTCGAAGACCCGTGAACGACTACTTCCACTACGAACTCGTTCCGCCCGAAACGCATGCTTCGAAGGTATAACCCCGAGACGACGTCCGTGAACGAATGCTTGCGATGGTTGAGATGCTCATGCTTGCTCCGTGCTCGAATTGTCGGTGCACGTTGCCCCTCTTTTGCCTTGTCACCGTCGTCGACCCGTGGGAACCCGGTAACCGAGATCACCCCACCATCTTTTGCACGCTCCCGCCACACTTTCTTTTGCACCGACGTCTCAATGATTTGTCGGAACCGGAACGTTGCCGTGGCACCGTTTCGTTATCATCGCCGTGGCACCCCTTTTGTTTTCCGCCACGATGACAAATGCTTCATAATGCTCTTGTTAACATTTTCATAAAACCTCCATAAAACTTGCACATGTCATCCGCATCATGATAACAACATTTAAAATGTTTAAAATTGTTGTTGCATTAAATTACTAAGTCATATGGGGATTTACCGGATTTGTTGTTTGTTATATCCGGCCCCATTTAAATTGTTTAGATGGTATAGTTTGTTATGCTTAACCTCTTGCCATGTTTAAACAACATTTAATATTGTTGAGTACATAACCGGGAGAGAACTAAATAATTGATGTGGTGTTCCGTGTTGCATATTGAGCTCCACTTAATTTGTAGGATTGCTCGTGCACTTTGCCATGCCATGCTTCATTAAACCGGACATGCATCATACTTGATTGTGCATCATGCCATGTTTATGTGATGGTTGTTTACTATGTTGTTTGCTTCTTTCCGGGTTACTTCTCGCGTTAGCTTCGGTTTCGTTCCGGAGTTGTGAGGATCCGTTCATCTACGTCTGTTTGTCTTCTTCTTGGACTCGTTCTTCTTCCTTGCGGGATCTCAGGCAAGATGACCATACCCTCGAAATCACTTCTATCTTTGCTTGCTAGATGCTCGCTCTTTTGCTATGCCTTTGTTGCGATACCTACCACTTGCTTATCATGCCTCCCATATTGCCATGTCAAGCCTCTAACCCACCTCATCCTAGCAAACCGTTGTTTGGCTATGTTACTGCTTTGCTCAACCCCTCTTATAGCGTTGTTAGTTGCAAGTGAAGATTGGAGTTGTTCCTTGTTGGAACATGGATATTTGTTGGGATATCACAATACCTCTTATTTAATTAATGCATCTATATACTTGGTAAAGGGTGGAAGGCTCGGCCTTATCCCTGGTGTTTTGTTCTACTCTTGCCGCCCTAGTTTCCGTCATACCGGTGTTATGTTCCTTGATTTTGCATTCCTTACACGGTTGGGTTATAATGGGAACCCCTTGATAGTTCGCTTTGAATAAAACTCCTCCAGCAAGGCCCAACCTTGGTTTTACATTTGCACTAACAACCTATCACCTTCCCCTTGGGTTCTGCAGACTCAAGGGTCATCTTTATTTTAACCCCCCCCCCTCGGGCCAGTGCTTCTCTAAGTGTTGGTCCGAACTGAGCTGCCTGCGGGGCCACCTCGGGGAAACTTGAGGGCTGGTTTTACTCATAGCTAGTCTCATCTGGTGTTGCCCTGAGAACGAGGTACGTGCGACTCCTATCGGGATTTGTTGGCACATCGGGTGGCTTTGCTGGTTTAGTTTTACCATTGTCGAGATGTCTTGTAACCGGGATTCCGAGTCTGATCGGATTGTCTTGGGAGAAGGAATATCCTTCGTTGACCGTGAGAGCTTGTGATGGGCTAAGTTGGAACACCCCTGCAGGGTTTTGAACTTTTGAAAGTCACGCCCGCGGTTATGGGCAGATGGGAATTTGTTAATGTCCGGTTGTAGAAAACCTGAAGCTTAACTTAAATTAAAATGCACCAACCGCGTGTGTAGCCATGTTGGTCTCTTTCCGGCGGAGTCCGGGAAGTGAACACGGTGTTGGAGTTATGCTTGAACGTAAGTAGTCTAGGATCACTTCTTGATCATAGATTCTCGAACGTGCTTTGCCTTATCTTCTCGCTCTCATTTGCGCATGTTAGCCACCATATATGCTAGTGCTTGCTGCAGCTCCACCTCACATACCTTTTCCTACCCATAAGCTTAAATAGTCTTGATCGCAAGGGTGTGAGATTGCTGAGTCCCCGTGACTCACAGATACTTCCAAAACCAGCTTGCAGGTGCCAATGATATCATGCAGGTGACGCAACCGAGCTCAAGGAGGAGCTCGATGAAGATCTTACTCGTTGTGTTGTTTTGTTTCAGTTGATCAGTAGTGGAGCCCAGTCGAGGCGATCGGGGATCTGTAGCATTAGGGGTAGTCTTCTTTTATTTTGGTTCCGTAGTCGGACCTTGTTTGTATTTGGATGATGTAATGCTTTATTCTTGTATTGTGTGAAGTAGCGATTGTAAGCCAACTATGTATCCCTTTCCTTATTCATTACATGGGTTGTGTGAAGATTACCTCTCTTGCGACATTGCCTACAATGCGGTTATGCCTCTAAGTCGTGCTCCGACACGTGGGAGATATAGCCGCATCGTGGGTGTTACAGGTCCGTCCATGGCGGGGTCCTAGCTAGAGCGCGAAATCGTCGGAGGGGAGAAAGGGGAAACAAGGCAAAGCTCACAGTGAGGGCGGGGGACGGCTTGGGGAAGCCGGGGACGCAGTGGTGGCGACGAATCGCGCGGTGGGGGTCGTCGGGGCCGAGGGGTCGACGACGAGGTAGAGGACGGTGCAGGGGCTTCGGGCTCCCACGGGCAGCACCAGTCGAAGGAGCGCTCGTCGATGGAGCGGGCGGACTCGGTGTCATGGCGCGGTGAGGTCGGGGGCCGCGGGATCGACAGCGATCGTGGCGACGGCGGCTCGTCCACGTGTGCGGGAGAGGATAGCAACGGAAGGAAATGAAGGTGGGGAACTAGGTTTCGTCCACGAGGTCGAGGCGGTCTTATACTCCTCCTGCGCCCCTGTAGCATCGCGGTGGCGAGTATCCACCGGCGGCATCGCGCACGGACGGCCAGGGCGCACATACGGCCATTGGTGAACAGGAGGAAGGAGCAGGGAGTTTAGGTGGGCTGTCTTGGTTGTCCTGGTGGCCAGCTAGGCTGAGGCCCAGCGGGGGAGGGGGGATTTCTTTTGCTTTTACTTTATTTTTCTGTCTTTGTTTTTCTTTTCTTTTTCTTAATTTTCTTTTTACTGTTATATTAAATTTTAGTTCTTATAAAATACATAAGTTGCACCTAAAATAGTATTACTAATTATGCCACTACCGCAATTAACTTTTGCACCTAGCTAAAATAGTTTAGTATTTTGTAAAATATATTAGGAGTATAACTAATTGTTTTGCTGATGTTTTAATCACTTTAGGGTATTTAATTATTTTATAAAGATGTTGTTTCTCCACCAATAATATTCATGATTTATTTGTCACCTTAAGATCATTTTAGTTTTGACTTTTGAAAACTTTAATTGTTTGACCTGACTTTAAATTTGAAATTTGAACGGGATTCGAATCATCGCAAGATTAACAACAGTAATCGTGGTGACATGGCATCATTAGCGGAGGATTACTATAGCGTAACTATCCGGGCGTCACAGACGGCAAAGATCATGAAAGACCAAAGTTTTTGATTTATCTTTTTAAGTCAATAGGTAAGCCGCACCATTAAGAGGGGTTGATGTAATGTTTCGAGTGTGGGGATCATGCTAAGTTCACTTCATTTCATACACCTGCACAAACATACAAATACACATCAAATTCATCATTGCAATCCAAATCTTCAAATATACATCTTCTCTTGTGCCCCTGTATCTCGGGGGTCCAATGGTTTCCTCTTGGG
>NC_041388.1:480573964-480584351 GCF_002162155.2 Triticum dicoccoides
CGGTAACGTTGCCTCTTTCACGCACCCTTTTTGTATTTGCCTAATCTACACTTTCACCAAACACTCTCAAATCTTCATGATTCAAATAGGATCGTCCGATCTACACTTTCATCAAAGGAAATCTGGATCCCCATACCTGTGCTTACCGAGGTTGTTACTCTTCGAGTTTGGAGGCTCCTTAGCGGTAGGAGTGTTTATGAAAAATTGATATGTGATTTGCCCCAAAGTATGTGAATGTTTGGAGGCCGCCTTAAGGTCTACCACGAATGGTTGGGAATCGCCTGGGCGGTGATATCTCAAGGAGAATAGGATGAGACTTTTTGTGATGTTGGTGTACATTCATGGTAACACACACCCCTCCAACGGTGACTAGCTTCCCTCCAATGAAGTGAACGTTGGGATACATACTAGTCTTTGGAGTCTTCGGTTATCCCTAACCCTAGGTCTTTGCTTGTGGTTTACTTTGGTCATTTGACCTTGCATTCATCATATACAATTTTGAAATGATCGAATTGGTCAACTAGAGGGGGAGGGATTGAAAAGGTAACTACAAAATTTTAGCTTAACTTTCAAATTTTAGGGTAGATGCAGATAAAGTAAGTTATCTAGATATGCAATCTACGGTGAGAACAACATATACGGAAAGCAAGCTAATACACTAGATAAGCAAGACCAACAAGATATCTTGCAAGCAAGCACAAGTAATGGTACGGAAACAGATTAACCACACAAGTCAGCGATGCGGATGTTTGCCAAAGTTCACACTCTTTTGGGAGTGTTAATCTTCGTTGGAGAAGTGCCCAAGCCAAAGCTCCGAAGAGCCACTAAGTGGATCACACTAGTCTCCCTTTGAGTCGTGCCAACGGATGAGCCTCAAATCACTCATGGTTGGTCCTAAAGGCGACCACGGGACCTTTACAAACACCCATAGCACACCACAACAATAGGAAGCTTAAGGGCCTTGACTCCTACTACCTAGGAGTCCCTGATCTCCAAGAGTAACAAGTTTGATGAATAACAAGTATGGGGATCACGATTTGGTTTGATGGAATCGTAGATCGGGTGATTCTCTTTCAATCATCAAAATATGGTGGAGTTTGAGTGAAGGGTTGAGAGGAATCGAGCTTTGAGGTGTTGGAACTGGTGGAGCAGCTCAAATCAATGATTAGGACTAGATGTTGGAATTCAGACCTAATTTGTGTGCAGGGGAATGTAGCCCATAAACTGTAGTTCCCTGAACTCATAAAATCCATCCGCTGTTCCACATGAGTCAATTGAAACAACATATTGGGCCAAGAGCTATTCCCAATCCAGACCACTGGTGAACGAAGATGGCACCCTGGAAATGGAACCAACGCTTGTTTTGCAGGTATGGCAAATTCCTCGGCACAACATCATTGTGGTTCTATGGTTGATTCAATGGACAAATCGATAACCGGCAGAGGTTACCCGGGAGAATGCTAAATTCATCAAGTGCATGTTGCCCAAATTATTTCAACAAGCAACCGATGATTGGCGTGCGGCTGCAATAACTCCATGAGGACGCATCGTCTCTAACAAGGGGACAATGTCAGACCGCCTACACCTATTTGAAGAAGGCCAGTGCTAGGCGCCGGTGTGACGGCCCAACTTTCGGCCGGTCTGCTGCCGACCGTTCGATTGGAGACCACGTGACCGTCAGATCTCACGCTCTATTCCCTTCTCTTACTAGTCAACGCTACAATCCCCCCACAGAAACGCCATGGATTCGTCCCCCAGAGCGTTGTCCTCATCCCAACGCGTGTAAGAGCAACTCACCCCCACGCAGCGCTACCTCCTCCCCCGCGGTCTCAGCGAAGACGACGCCCGAGCTTGCTGCGACGCGCCGGCAGTCACCATCCCATCTCCCGTCGCTGCTTTTTCTGATGCAACTCCGCCTCCGCACACTCGCCGGTTCCAGCTCCGATCCACCCCCTGCTAGATGCCGATTTGCAACAATTCTACACATCAGCCGACGGAGACAAAATAAACAAGTTTGATTGCAACTCCGCTCCTGTTGTTTGCCGCCTCCGTCTCGCCTCCGTCGTCGATTTGCACCACCGTGCTCTAGCCAAAAACTCCAATACATGGTTGAAGCAAAAACGAAGCCGGTTCCAGCAAAAAATTAACATCGGTTCCAGGAAACAAAATTCAGCACCAAAAAAATCAAGTAATACGTTGAAGCAAAAAATTAGCCGATTCCAGCAAAAAACGAAGCCAGTTACAGCAAAAATTAACATCGATTTCAGCAAAACAAATTTAAGCAACAAAAAGTCCAGTAATCTGTTGAAGCAAAAAAAATTAGTCGATTCCAGCAAAAAACGAAGCCGGATCCAGCAAAAAAACTTGCCGGTAGTAGCACTTCGTCTTGCCGTTGTAGCATCGCCGGTGTGCGTGTCACCACAGTGCCGAGGACGGGGTTGTAGCATTGGTAACCACCGGTTGCATCCATCGACATAGATGGTTGTAGCTTTTTGGCCGACGGTGGCTGTCGCCGCCGCGCTGGTCGTAGCACCACGCCGCGTCGGTACCAGCACCGCTATGTGCTGGTCGCAGCACGGCCGCGTGTCGGTCCCAGCTCCACGCATTGGCGGTTGCAGGACCCGGCACCTCGCCGCGCAGCTGGTTGCCTGCATCTCGCCGATTGCAGCACGGTAGCCTCAAGCTCGAAGCTCCCCCGGCTCCAGCCAACTGTCGTCGGCGGCCCCCGCACCTGCAACACCAGATTCACAACGAAAAACGCGAGGCGTATATGTTTCCAACGGTGGTGGGTAGCTGTGTCCAGCGGTGGCCATGGACGCACCTTGGTTTGTGGAGGAGATGAGGAGATAAGAGGAAGATTGGCCTAGTCAATGACGAATGGATAAGAAGGAAGCAGTGACACGCGAGGCGTTTATGTGGCGAGCGCGCGGCACACGTGGGCCCAGGGCCATGTGTGCGAGCGACCAGCTCAAAGTTAATTAAGCCGGTCAGCCGGCGTAAAACGTTTCCCTTTGAAGAAGTGCCTTCATATTCAGTTGGGTGTAGCTCTTCCGGGAAAAAGATTCAGGCTCATCCAACAGCTACCAGCCAGCAACCAAGGCGAAGTGACTGAAGATCAACGGTCGAGAAGGACCTGACTGTTTAACTTTCACTTGCTCTGTTTTACCTGATTTAATTCTACCATTGGTTATTTCACCGAGTGTTATTACCGAATCTAGATAAATCGGGTTGTGGCTAGGGTTCTGGACCTTCTGCCATTTCCCAAATTCAGCCGTCATGGCATGGACCCAAATACTACTTGTACTCATATGGAGTAGAGATCTTGTCGTTGTTTATAGTTTAGACCATGAATTCAGTCAAGTATCAAACTCATGTCTGACATGCGATCAATCCATGTCTTGGACACCGCCTGTTGACCGCTGAGATCTCACCCGCCTTTGCTACAATTCCGATTCCGAAGCCCTTCTCTCGCTGCTACGCCCCTTCACCAGATATGTGCAGTTGGCAAGGGCTAGAATTGTAGACACATCTACTGAAGAATTTCACAAGACAGATGAAATAGGCCATTTCCGAGTATAACAAATTTTACATGAGAATTCTGCTTGGCAGACAAATGCAAATTTCCTGTAACCCTGCGTTTAGTAGCTGCTCGATTTTGATTCCTTTTTTTTCTGAAATGACCAGGAAATAGAACTTCATCGCTATACTACTCTGGAACTCAGAATCAAAATTTGGGTACAGATTTTTGCTGACTTGATCTTCCAATTGGAGTTACAACAACCACATGATATCGTCACGACTTTATACATTGCTTTGCTGTAGAACATGTTGTCCACTGGCTCTGGGTCTTCCTTTCTCTAGCCAGTGGTAGAAAATCAGCCAGGAGTCCTCTCCTGCACATCAGCAAACTCCTTCACGCAAAAGCTCACTCGAGCTTTGGTGCTTTGAGGAGATGTACACTCCTCACCAACCCTTTACCCACATCTCCAACCTCCTTGAGTATAGACGTTGGATCCGGCATGGCTTCATCATCCTCATCTCTGCCACGCTTCTGTCATAATAACAACACAAAATCAAGTCAACTTACATACCTGGGATATGCCACAACCTAAAAAGCTCGGCATGATAAAACATTTATTAGCAACAGATACAGGTACATAGTATTTGAGTAAATGGGGTATCTACTTGTGGGAAGATTAAAGTGAAGAAACAGTCATCTACAACACAAGCAATCAGTGAGAAAAATACCTTTGAGCTCTCCCATGTAAGACCAATTGCGTCCCCTCCAATCGAATCGTGCCACAATTTGAAGGTCATAGGGAATGCACACTGTACACAAATTGGATTATCATACTTAATGGATTAACATATCTTTATGCAACCAAAGCTTGATAGTTTCGATTTTACCTTCAAGTCTCGCAAGAAGTATGCGGTAGGGTCAAAATTCACCAAAAGTTTATCTCTTGTGTCATGCAAGCTTCTCACAACACTTTTACTGAGTGGCATATAAGGGTGGAAATCATTGCTTGGTTTGCCCTGGATTACTAACTTACCTGCAAGGTTGTGCCGGAAGTTATTTGCATCAAGAATACATGACACGAGTTGAATTTCATCTAGTTTCTGGTTAGCAACAAATATTAATGTCTGAACTAACCGTTAGGAATCTCAGCAGGAAAAAGAACATGGTGAGGACGGCAAAGCTTCTCTTTATGGAGGAGTATAACGGCGTCATAATTGCTTAAAGGTGTTCGGAAGAGGCACTATAGCAAATGAAAGCGAGTGAGAAAATCAAAACCTAATGAGACAGTGAACCAATCAAGTGATGACAGAAAAACCTTACCTCCCATGTATATTGGCCTGATTGACCATGGATGATAAGATTTGTTAACAGCTCAGCGCTGCTTTTAGCGTAAGAAGCTATCCGTTTAAGAACCTGTGGTTAAATGAACAGAAGGTGAATGAATAAAATAGACCCATTTGGTTCTGAAACTGTAATTGACTAGCAATTATCATAGATGCATCTCCGGCAAAAGCCTTATATGGCATTTCCCCAGATTATGACATTTCTTGTCACCCTTCTCATGCAATTGCTGGTTATGTCATATAGGTGCTTCTCATGCAGAAATATCATAGAAGATGCACTGACAAGAACGGTAATTCTATGGAACGAACATTGCCCAGTCGTTCTTCGCGACGCAATGTGCGCCACCCAATTCAACGATCAGCCCCACGCACGCGTGATCGTGACCATGCATGATGCCAGCACAACCTTTGTTCCATCGCACATGTCATCGTCGTGTTGTACTGTATCGCGCGCTAGTTGATTCCGACAAGAGATGTCATATAGATGCTTTTCATGATATTGAGACAAGATTTGACACTTAAACATTGGGAAATGTTGTTGATGCACAAGAATTGGAGATATAGTGCATGATTTCCCCATTAACCTTTTGTAGCTTTATCATTGATGTAGACTTGAATTACATAACAGTAACTAGCTTTACATCTGTACAAAAAGATAAACACCTACCGACTTGCTTGGTGATTGTTTTGTCCACGCTTCAGATGATTTATCATATGACGTAGCCAGAAACATTGCAGGCTCTATATCATGAGGATTTTGTTCATAAGATCTTCTGCTCAGCATAAAGTTTTCCTGCGGTTGCATCTCTCAATATGTTAGCGGCTTGACAGCTTATTCAAATGTGAAAAGATAAAAAAGAGAACCAGAGAACAAACATTGATTTCTTTCTCATCCTTCAGGTTGAAGTCATTATTTATGTCCACAATCATGGGTGAAAAGGTCCAGTCAAAACTAGATAGCAACCGCAAGAACCTGTCAATTTTTTAGTAACTGGTCAGAGGACATAAAGCTTTCATGTGCCTGCGAGACCAGTAAAAAAATATAACCGACTACTGAAATAGGTGAGAGAGGGGGTGGTACCCAAACTTTTCTGAGGTAACTAATTATTAAGTGTCATGCACCAACCAGTAGAACCAAAAGTCCGAACTGATGGAAAAGGTTGCGCGATCCACAAATACTTTAACAGTAATAACATCATGGGTTTATGGTAAATTTATTTGCAAGAACATATAGTAGTAAAGGTGCTGTTATCCTGGAGCAATTATTACAAGTCAAAAGCAATAGCCAGGGTCAGTATTCCAACACATATCTTAAAGTCTGTTGCTGGACCACCTTTATATCAAGAAAAAGCATATTCTTTAATAGTCCTTATCAAAACATTGATATCACTCACCAGAACGCTAAATCTTGGGTATTAATTTTAGAACAAAAGCATGTATTAAAATAGATATTTAGGAGATTAATTATTGTGTTCTTCATTCTATTTTTTAACAAATATGTTTGCTTCATGTTCTGTTCTTATATGACACAAAACAATGAAACTGACAAGAGAGAAGTGCATATTTCAACCCTCAATTTTTGCCCTAGTCTAATTTACAACCCCGAACTCCAATACCATCTAAATTACAACCCCCAACTCTCAAAACCGGCCAGGATTCAACCCTCCCCTCTCTGTTGACCGGTTTTGACTAGTCAACAGGTCCAGTCAGCATGCCACATCAGCAAAAAATGCAAAATTTCTAAGGAAACAACCTGTAAAATCGAAGAAAATCCAGGAAAAGAAATAAGAAATCCAATTTCCGAAAAACACGGAAAATAAAAAAACGAATTTCCAAAAAAAATCCAGAAAAAAACCCAAAAACTCAAATTCCAGGAAAAAAAATCATTTTTATTTTCCCTAGCTTTTTTCGCGAACAAATTTTTCGGAATTTTGCCTTTTTATATTTTTTTCCCGATCTTATAGATTTTTATTTACATTTTCTTGAAATTTTGAAAAAAATTCTGACGTGGCATGCTGATTGGACCCGTTAACTAGTCAAAACTGGTCACCCCAGGTCAAAACCGGTCAACAGGGAGGGGAGGGTTGAATCCTGACCGGTTTTGAGACTTGAGGGTTGTAATTTAGACGGTATTAAAGTTCAGGGTTGTAAAATAGACTAGGGCAAGAGTTCAGGGTTGAAATATGCACTTCTCTCAACTGACAAGTATGGAGTAGTAATATTAAAAGTAAGGTTTACAAGATTACAAAATTGTACCTAAGGAACCCAGTAACCCGTGAAGAGGGGGCATGGAATGGAAACGGCCTCAAAAATAGGTAGGCAACCACCAATTCAACCGCCTCCTCTGAGATAAATGAAGAGAATAGATGTGCGGAAGTCCACCTTTTTGCTAGCCTTTGAAACGGAAAGAACATATCATAAGATATACTAGGGTTTCAGGAATGCTGAGTTAACTAACAATTTTGAAACCTTAATAATTACCTCACAACCGGCCCATACGCTTGGTAAATACCATGCAGACCGTTGATCATACTTGAGTGCTGACTACGAAAAAAGAGCTCCTTATCTTCTGATGGAGCACTTTGTATGTTACTGTCTCCAGCTGAGATAAATAGATAAAATTATGGAATTGGCAAACTGCGTGAACTTTTTGCATAAGTCAGTTAAAAAATAAGAAATAAAAATCATACATAATGAGAAGCTAACCTTGCTTTTGTACCACCAAACCTCTCTCATGAAATATTTTGAGCAAAAATGAATATCCAGATGTAAGAACATTGACCTCGTCTTCACTGGCTGTAACAAACATTCCTCGATCCTCCAGACTGATATAACACCGAATTTAGCCAATGAAGTGGGAACTGAACATAAGCAAGAAATAGTTCATCAATGATGTCACATACCTTTCACCAATTCTTAAAAGAAATGCAGACTTTGTCTTCTCCATGGCTACAGGATCCAAGGGCCAGTTACCAGATCCCTCTAGCTGTTATTGAAATGGGGGTAAAAGGAAAGAGATTTGTGAAAAGAAACTCTAAAATGAAGAATCACTAACAGACAGATATGGAACATGACATGGAAGGTATCGAGCAGTCAAGCTCCATAAATAATTGCCCATTGTGATATTTAACACAACTAATGGGCAGCATACCTGAATCATGACTTCCAAAGACCGAACACAAGTTGCTGCAAAATTGGGCAGCCTCTGAGAACTCTTTTCATATGCCAACGGATGAGGTTCAGGGGGGAACACAGAAGTGTGCCTAAAGGCTGGCATAAGCAGAAGTTAAATAGTAAGAAAAATGAACAGGGTATGTAAATACTCCCTCCGTCCCAAAATTCTTGTCTTAGATTTGTCTACATACGGATGTATCTATTCACGTTTTAGTGTCAGATACTTCCATATCTAAATAAACCTAAGACAAGAATTTTGGGACGGAGGGAGTAATAAAATTATTCTGTCAGACCTGAGTCTAGAGGTTGCACAGTAGATATTTTAAGAGGAACATCATCCAATAGACGCAACTGCTTAGCTAAAGTATCAAAGGCTTCAAGCAAAGCTCCAGAAGATGACACTGGATCTGCATAATTCCAATTAAACATGATTTAAATCCGAAACTCGACATGTGAATCACAACATATAAAGCTTAGCTTTACCTTGGCCACCAACCAAGAGACAAAAGTCAAGCTGATCAACAACATGAGTGAGATCTTCCTGCTGCAACAGCAAATGCTTGGTAAGCACATAATCAGCAATTCTTTTGATGATCGTATGCCTCTCCCAAGTCTCCGTTTCCCACACTGCAGTTTAGTAAGTAGAATCCATTAGTATCAAGTATTTATTCAACTAGTGTATGCTCTTCACTGGCAATGGCAACAAAAATGCAATACCTGTGCTTTCAGCAATAGCCCCATCTTTAAATCTCCTAAGTTCAGCTTTCTCTCCCCAGAATTTCCTAAATTTAATAGCCTTGGGATTAATGAGCACAATACACGTGTGTTAGACTACAGTAATTGCAGTTGATCATTATTCTGTAATCTATAAAATGGAAATCACCTCATCACGATTTTCAGGATTTGGACCAATATCGACAAGACGATAACTCTTCTCCAACAAGCTAAGCATTACACCGACAATCAGTGGGCTGCTACCAAACTCTGAGAAGCCCTATAAAGCTGTGTTTGTCAGTAGATTGAAACGCAAACATAAGTGTTCAGTTATGGTACACAAATGTCACATACATCCATTATATTCCATTCAGAAGGTGTGCTTCTCCACAGAACACGGATCATCTTTGTTCTATCTGTAAGTCCTTGTTGCAGCAAGGACTGAACATCTTTTTCAAGTACTCGCCATGATTCATCATCCAAGCAGAAGCTTAATGCAGTAACTTTAGAGTTCCCCTTCAAGTTAATCCTGACAGTGAAAACAAGAAGGATCACATGAGAACTTGATAAGCTAGCTTTAAGTCTTAAATTAGGACTGGATAGCAAATTGAAATTTCAAAATTTGCAAACATTCTTAGAATTATGGTAGTAAGGGGAAATTAGCTGATTATGACAATAGCAGGAAAGATGTGCGGTAATGCTAGCTCTAAATATGGTTCCTTTTGGGAGACATGTGATCAAGTTACAGAGCAAATTCTTCAGCTTTGCCTCCTGCTCCATCAGAAAGGGCAACTCTGTCCATCTTTGGCTTGACAAATGGAATGGTTCAGCCTCTTATCTTAAGGACCTCCTACCGAGGCTTCACTCTTTTGCAATGAACAACTCCCTTTTAAGTTAAGCAGGCACTAGACATGAATGACCTTCTGGACCTGTTACAACTACCACTTTCCTCGCAAACCTTTGATGAGTTTCTTATGTTCAGTAGCATCCTCCAGAACATCCAAAATTAACAATGAGGAAGATGACTTTTGGAGCTACTCTTAGGGGAATGATCATTACTCCTCCACAAAAGCGTATTCCCAGTCATTTTCTCAGAATCAAGCTCCTGCAATTCTCAGTTGGGTTTGGTCGTAGCATACAGCAAAGCTCGAAGGCTTTGCTTGGCTCCTCCTAAATAACAGATTAAATACAAGAGATTTTCTGCATAGAAAGAACTTCCGAGTATCTGATTCCCTTTGCTGTGTTCTCTTTCAACGGGATCTGCAGGATCATCGTTTCCTATCCTGTCCCTCCAGCAGGGAGCTGTTGGCATAGAATTGGCATCCACCTTAATTTTATCAATAATACCTCCAGACATTCTCCTGTACCACAGCTGCCTTTGGCAAGGCTTTCTTCATGGAAATTATGATCACTGCATGTTGGTGCATCTGGAAGCAAACAATATCCCTGCCCCCCAAAGCTCATGGTTCCGATTATTTAGGAAGGAATGTCTTTTGCTTACCTTCAGCTCAGGGTCTCCCCAGCTAAGGCCGGTGTTTTACACCTATGGCTTTAGCAAAAGTGCTCTTTTGATCCTGAGCTCACATGCTCCCTGATGACCAGTTTAGTTGGTTTTCCCCTTTGCACATCCCCCCCC
>NC_041388.1:480584688-480638466 GCF_002162155.2 Triticum dicoccoides
ACACACTCTGTGTTTTTCTAGATATGTTCAACAACAATAAAGCCTTTAGTCCCAAACAAGTTGGGGTAGGCTACAGCTGAAACCCATAAAATCTCAAAACCAACTCATGGTTCTGGCATGTGGATAGCTATCTTCCACGCACCCCTGTCCATGGCTAGTTCTTTGGTGATATTCCAGTCCTTCAGATCTCTCTTAACGGACCCCTCCCATGTCAAGTTTGGTCTACCCCGACCTCTCTTGACATTTTCAGCATGATTTAACCATCCGCTATGCCCTGGAGTTTCTAGATATGCTCAAATTAATAAAAAAAAATAGTGTCAGGGCCTTCCCTACAGTTTCCCAGTCAAAAATGTGCAGTGGAAAATGGCATCTAAGTTGAGGCTGCCAAATGGGAACTGGGAGCACTTGTCAAGTTCCAACATTTGTGAACTATGTAGAAATTTAAAATATATAGATGGAATAATCATCATTTCATCGATGTCTTCCAAAATCAATCACTTGCTCACTCAAACATATAGCCATGCAAATAGAAACTCCAGTGAAAGAGCATAATGCAAAATTGCAATATACATGAGAGTGACACAACATACTTGCTTAACTGAACATACCTCAAACATGAATCAAACTTAGCACCAAAATCAACTTTGGTCATAAAAAGTTCTTCAAATCCACCATCTCTGCATTTATCAAGGCAATTAAGTGTGCAAGCTGCCTCATCTTGGAGCTGAATAAGAAACGATTCGGTGTAAGATGGAGACTATAATAGACAAAGAAAATTGCAAGCTTAACAATTGGGGTGAGTAATATTCTGAACACATGGAGCAAGGAAAACTAAACTTCTATCATGGTGGTCATATCACACCATAGTTATGTAGATGCATGCATATACATGAGATGTGGAATTGGTGTTCATAGGGTACTTTCATAGTCAAACCTACCTCTGAAAAGGCTGACTTCGTCATCCGAAATGCCAGATTGACATGGCCAGATACATCACATATGGCAACATCAAATGTTTTCAGCAGATGAGCAATGCCCTGAAAAATTCATGGATCAGAAGATCATAATAACTGAATATTCAATATTACCCCACAAATTATTAGCACTGCATGCAAAAATTCAATCCAGAATTATCCGTCATGCACCAAGATCTATACTACGAGCGGAGGGATTACCAGCCTACTAGTTATTATTGAATTACAGGCAGAGGTGCGCCTGACCACCAATTTCATTGTTAGTATAACCAGCTAGGCATACCTAAGCTTGGGGTGCCAATTTTTGACCATGTTCACACTAAGGCAAATAACTTATCTGGAGAAATTATGATTCTATAAGGAATATTGCTCCTGTTATTCTAGGGGAGCTGGCCTAGCCAATAATACAATTATTTGAGGATTAAGCTATATATAAGACCTCTTTGCTGATAGTACGCTTCTTCATTGGCTGAATCACCAAGCCCTTCGACCACATCTTCGAAGTTGCTACAAGCAAACAGAGATTGATATAGTAAACAATTAAACATAAATGAAATATCAACTTTCTGTTGCTTGGATGTACCAAAAAAATTGATTGCAACACGGAAAATTTGTCTTGTGGTCATTGATCTATTAATTATACTTCCTCCAGAGTCCATGGTAAGAAACACAAGGATGGCAGATATTAAGTATCCATTGAGGCAATCATGTGAATATATTGAAGTTCTTTGACGTGCCCAAACCTGCATTTCAAACTAAATATTAGATTGCCATTCAGGAGAAAACCAATAAGTAGACTTCTGCTGCACTGTCAATATAGAAGTATTTCCTCATCAGACAGTTGTTGAAGGGGTTACTAGAAACCCCAGACATGCAGACATTTGATCCATATTTTTTATAAGAAATATGAAACTGAGGAAGAACTCCTTACTTTTAGTAAAACCAAAGCCTCTTGCAAGGTTTTCCAATTTGCAAAGGTGCTGCCGGTATATTCTGCATTTTCCTCCAGAAACATATCCTCCAATATGCTGTTATTATACCTAGGTGTCGGTTGGTTTATGCCATCTGTGATGCAAATCTGATCAGTTGTTTATAACAAATATTCCTATATTCAAGGCCAAAAATATGGGTTCAGGTGATTCTAAAGCAGGCAGATTACCTTTTGTATATGCACGGACATTGTTTCTTGTTGACAGATTTAGCTTTGAAAGATCAAATAAAGAGCTTGCCGTCGGGATTATCCTGACATAGAACCCAGGAAGTTCTGCAATTTCTGTTGCTGGGCGAATGGAAGTATTGAAAAATAAGAAGAGAACGCAAGGACCACACATTTAAGTGCATGAGTATTAACCTTGAATGCACACTGAAGTAAAAAAAAATGAAGCGCGGTAATTTGTTTGAACAACAACCTGGATATACATGGAGGACAGGCTTTCGTGCCTCATCTTGGAAGGTAGACCATGAAACCTTACGGATTAAAGGAGAAGACCTCAAGCTCTTCTCGATGACGCAGAGGTAAAGACACCTCTTTGCATGGTACCGGTGATTCAAGAAATCCTTTTCATGAAAGCATTCCTATAAAAGCAGCAAAAAGAAATCATTAAACCCATACAGCATAATCACAGATAATGGTAGGCCAAAACCTCGATAGAAGCTTAAACAGTATGAATATAACTGTATTTGGAAGGGTGGCGATCACATGCCAATTTGTGCAACATCCAAAATGATACCAAGAACTGGAGTAATATTTGAAGTAGGTAACACCTGGTTCCATTAGATTGACTAAAGGGCCTCGCTCCATGTAGAGTAGACACGTTTGTACTTATAATTTTGTGAACCAACAAGAATTTTTGGACATCATAGCATAGTTGAGAATCCTCTGTGGAAGTTTTCTAAACTAATAATAAATTTACTAAAGCAAAGTGAAACACATACCTTAGGCAAGCGGACGAGAAGGTCAGCGGCGACGTCGGGTCTGGTGACCGCGCCGGCCGCGTGGCTCCCGGCGAGCCGCACCACCTCCGGCGGCCGGAAGGAAAACGCTAGCTTCTCGGCCGCGAGGCCCAGGTCTATCACGAACCCCGAGGCAGCCTCCGGCGCAGCCTGCTGCGGCGGCACGCTCTTGATGAGCTCCCCGACGGCGTCCGTGGCCTCCCCGGCGGCGCGGAGAGAGGTAGCGCTCGGCCGCGCTTGCTTGAGAAGCTCAGAGAGCTTGAGGTCGATGGAGTACTCGGCGGAGACCATTGCGGCTTCGGTGGCCGGTTGCCGGCGGCGGGAAGGCAAAGAAAGGGCTTTTGGGGGTTTAGGGTTTAGTTGAACCTCACCATCATTTTCCTCCTAGTAGTTGTACACTGCGAAGAGCCCATGAGCTAGCCCGTGAACTAGCCTGTAAATCGGAACATACCGGCCCGTTACAAATGTTGCGCACGCACCCGCCCAATTAGGAGCAGAATTGCCCTTTAAAAAAAATGGAACAGAATGGCCCTATCCTAAAAAAAACTAGAAGAACGCCCGTGCGTTGCAACGGGGCCACATTAAATTTAAGAGTTCAATACTAATATTCTCATACATATCAAGTGACATTGACGACCTTTTTTACCATCAAATCCTCTCACACACACCCTCTCTGCCTCCCTTTTCCTCACTCTCTCTCCCCCCTCTCTCTCTAGCACACACACACACACATATCCATATTATTGGGTACGGGACCATAATCAATCTATTTCACACACACGCTAGTGCATAACAATATGAATTATGTGTATTATATTTGCCATCACAACTGAGGGAATTAATTTTATGTAAATCGGCTAGCCACATCTCCAAGAATACGCGGAGGATGTGGCCCGCTTCCAAGTGCGTCTGCGCGCCGGCCACCCACGTCGGGTCCTTCAAGTGTCGCTTCCACCGCACCAACTCCCAGGGCCAGGGAAGCCGCCCTTCTTCGCCCCCTTCACCGGCCGCGGCCAACGCGGTGCCGCGGCACCCGGCCTCGCCGTTCTCGTCCTCCGGCACCGTCACGACCCAGTGACGTAGCCCAAGCATGGGCCTCGAGAATCAAGAACGCTCGACAACGGAGAGGGAAGGGAAGATCATATACATGTCATAAGAAAGGGAGTTTATTTACCGCTCCCTCGATGTATTGTTTCCTTTGTTTGGAGATTGATTACCATCCATGAGTTAAGGTAAGATTAATGTGATTGAGCGATTTTGTCTGAAAATCAATTATTTGTTTTCTAATTAATGTGATTGAGTGATTTAAGGTAAGGTTAATTAATTTAGATTTGACCTTTAGAGATTGTTCGTGATTGATTCTACATTACTAAATAACTTGCGCCAGTATGGAAAGTTCTGATCTGTTCAGATTTCTTTCGTTGTGTGAGAGGGTGACGCGAAAATAAACCGATGAAGTGGGGGGAGGGGATGAAAAAAATCTACGAAAAAACCCAGCGAAGGTGGGAGGAGGTACCAAAAAAAAACCATGGGAGGTGGGACGAAAAAAAACCTCCCATACTTCATGCAGGAAGAGCACACATTCATAAGCTAACGGTTTCACAATGTGTTCTTGCTGATAGTAATTGAACCAAATGAAACGATGGACAAGCAGATTGATTAAGGAACTCTAGGTAATACTTCATGCCGTAAGCATTGGCTCAAAAAGTTAATTTGTAAGTAAAAAAAGGCCTAGAAGAATAGTTCTACCTAAATAAAGTTTACTGCTGCACATGAGCAGATCCACACGAAGCAGAGGGGAGGTGGAGCAGGCCGGTAACCAGGGGAAGGAGCAGAGTGGGAGAAGATTTACACCGCTGTCTCCACTGGATATGGTGTCTCCGCCGCATCTGTGGAGGCGCCGCGGCTCCGCCTCGGATGGTGCTCGTGGCTATGGTGAAGAGGAGGGGCGACGCATGGGCGAAGAGGCAGGCAGTACTCGTGGCCAAAATAGTGGGTCGTTCGAGCTGCGGGAGGGAGGAGGGGATCGCCGGGAGGCGGCGTGATCGGTGGGCGGCGGCGGTGGCGTCCAGGTAGGGAAGTCGAGGCAGGGCGCTGTGTTGTTTAGGGGAATTGCTTGTGAAAATAACGTGCCACAACGATGTAGCGAGCGGATCCCCTTAAAAAAGACGTAGCGAGTGGATTCCCTTAAAACTGGTAGGAATGGACACGATTGATGATGTTGATAAATATGGTGAATGTTGGCCTAATTTACTATCATCATGCATGGAAACGAATCATCAAGAAAAAGAATACTTCCTATTACTACGCTCATAGGAAGCTTCCTAATCTCTGCTACCAAACAGTTTCTGCCCAAACAAGGAAGGAAAGTTATGGACCTGATTCGGAAGGAAACAAACGTTATGAAGATTAATTAATTTAGAGTTGATCTTTAGAGATTGATTGTGATTGATTCTTTTACATAAAGATATTACTAAATAATTTGTGTCAGTATGGAAAGTTCTGATCCGTTCAGTATTTTTCGATGTGTGAGAGGGTGAAGCGAAAATAAACCGATGAAGTGAGGGGAGGGGACGAAAAAAATCTACGAAAAAATCCAGCGAAGGTGGGAGGAGGTACCAAAAAAAACCATGGTAGGTGGGACGAAAAAAGCGAGACTACCAACTGCTCCATTAGGAGTAGAGATTAGGAGCAGAATTTTCATATATATATATATATATACTAGTAGACCGCCCGTGCGTTGCTACGGGCTACAATACAGTGCATATAAATAAATTAAACAAATGACTAAAATTGTCTTCAAGGTCGAAGCTCATTTCTCTCTTATATATTTGGGCATATTTGGACATTTCTTCCTTATATATTTGGGCATGTTTGAACATCAAACAAACGGCCGGTAGGCTCTCCAAAATTCAGCTGTGTGGACAGTCGCTGCAACATAGCTAACACTTGATTTGTAATCAACCACTCTTTTTCCATAACATCTTTTCTTTCTGTCATTGTAGCCCAATTGTTGAGCTCCCTCCATAGTCACACATTTCCTCATACCGCCAACCCGTCAACCACGTTGGGGGACACCCGAAGACAACCGTCCTTATCGTCGCCCTCTCATTGGAAGGGACAAAGAGCGAGGCATAAACATACACATACGTAAGTTAATTCATTATTTCATTAATTAATTACTTAATATGATGTCTTGTATCCTCTACATGGACAAAAAATACAACAAAAATATTATCTTCATTCTACATAATGAAATTGAAAACTTGTGAACAAAATCACAAACCATCATTTCACTTCTGATCCACCACAAAATAATATTTGGAATAATTTTCTTAAATGAAAAATATTCATTTTCTCTCTAAAACCCTAAGCCAAATCTGTTTGCTCCAAAGCAACCCTAATTTTTATGCCTCAGAAAATTCTAAGATAATTAACAAATATTCTAGGGACCCTAGGGCACCTCCCTGAGCAAAAATATTTCATCACTTTTTGGAATATTTTTGCTACAAAAAATCTTTTCTGTTCTGGACAGAAATGGTGGTTTCTACAGCAACTACCATTTTACTTGCTCCATTTGACCTGATCTTTCTTGTGCTTATTTACCTTAGTAACTCCAAGCTAGCCTCCAAAGCACAACTTCAAACTCCCAGCCATTTGACCACAGTAACATCACAAAGTTACTGTCCAGAAACTTACCAGACTTGTAAAACTTTCTCTACTGCACCTGGATCCAAACCAAACCGTGGTAAACTTCAAAACCACCGCGAACAACATGCCAGACATGAATTTTGGACGAAGGCTGGCCTGTGGAGAGAGTTCGCGCGGTGACCACGCATGTCCACGATGCCAGGCATGCGTGTCGACGCGCTCTGGGAGCCGCCGAGCACTCTGTTCGCGCGTGCTCGCTTCCCCCGACTGCCAAACCTAGCCAAAACTCGCCACCATCATCGTCTCGATACCATTAACTCCACCATGGCACTCGCCGACGCCGGAGCTCGCCGCAGCGAGCACGGGCAAGGTCCGGCCAGCCCAACAGTGCGGGCGCACTGTGCTCGTTGTCACCCCCTTGATCCTGTGCTCGTCTCCGCTCGCCCACAGTGGCCGCGTGACCTCCGTCGCCTTCTCCCCCTCTCACTAACATCGCTCGTCGCCGGGCGCCATGGACAGGTGTCCACCGGCGGAGCCCAAAGCACCCTCGCCGCTCGCCTATATATAGAGCCCCTCCCCAACCTCCTCGAGCATCCTCCAGCACTCACACACACTCCACGGTCGAGTAGGAAGCCGTAGCCCGGCCGGGCAGGCCTCGAGCCGCCGTCCCCGAGCTCGAGCTCGCCGGCGATGCCCTCTGGTCGCCGCGGTAGCTCCAGCCCCTCCCAGGCCTGGGCGACCCCTCCAGGGCCTCCGCCCCTCTCCGGGAGGCCGTCTCGCCCGCTTGGAGCCCCCGGAGCGGCCTCTGCTTGCCGTCTTCTTCAACTCCGGCGACCTCCTCGTTCTGCCTCCGCTCGCGAGCTCGATTCCGACGCCGTCTGACCACCCCTAGCCACGCTACGGGTACGGGCAGGTGCGCCTCGACCTCCTCTTGCCATCCCTCCCTCTCGTTTTGGCCAAAGGGCCCTCGTCACCAGTGAGAGCTCCGGCGAAGTCACGACCATCTCTGTTTCCCTCTCCCTCTTCCCCCACCTGACTAGCGGGGCCCGCTAGTCAGTCACTCAGTATGCGCACGAAGCGGTACGAGTGGTTGCACCCCTGGGCTTTACGCCTTCGACGTCACCCCCCAATCTTTTTCTTTTATTCTAATTCATTTGAATTTACAGAACACTTCAAACAGTTATAACTTTTTAACCATAAGTCATTGTGTTCCTTGAAAGGAAATCTAACAGCTCACCAAAGATGAGATTTTTCTGAGTTGTTTAGAATTTCTGGTGAATTTCAGAAGTGTTCTTGATATTTTCTTTTTGTGTTTAAAATTATTTTCAGAAGGTGAGGCTTGTCTTGAGGATCACCAGGAGGCTTGTGAACCTCATCTGCACTAAGGCAAGCCACGGCAACATTTTTATGATGCCATTGCAATATTTGTGATTTTCCCACTTGAATGAAATGATTAATCCATGCATTTAAAGAATTATTGAGTTATTTGTATTCTGTTAAATGTTGAATAGTTGTTATGCTTGATTTACAGAATAGTTGAAACTAGTTCAGTGAATAAAGCAAGTTAAGATTTATTTGAGGTGATGTTAGAAATAATTTTGTTATGCATGGTAGTTATTTTAGCTATACTTTTGCCTTCCTAAAATTGGTAAAAATTTGTTAGAAAATATTCTGTTAAATCATATTACTTGTTTTACAGAAAGTTTGAACTTAATTTAGTGATAAAGAAAGTAAGGATTGTTGATAGAAAAATCTTTTGCTATGCATATGAAAAAGTTATCGGGATTGCTTTCTTGCGTAAGAAATTAATGAAACTTGTTACAAAAATTTTTTTTGGTTAAGTTATGAGTCATTTGAGCTAGTAAAGTAACGTGAGTTGTTGACGGTCATGCTTGGTGTATAGATGACGTCGGTCAATTTTATGATGCATGTGTTGTTTTGCATTTCATGGCATGCTATGACACCGGTCATTGTTAGTTTAAAGTTGAAACTGAAAATAACTCAACTTGAATACACCGTTGACTGGGTCATGGTGCCGCTGAATGGAGTTCTTTCCAGTGCAACCACATTTGCCTTTATGGGGGGCCTTGATTCGGTCCATTGACACGGCCTCTGGTCGGTGCCTCCATCTAGGGAAGGTTATGTCCTGTTTGCCCTGGCCCGGCAAGCAGGCATAATCTTGTGTGCTCGTTAATGAGATTATGGTACCGATTTCCCCAAGTGGGAGTTTCCCCAAGTGGGAGTTTCCCCGAGTGGGATTTTGGCCACGGCGGTTGTCGGGGTGTCTTTGGTAGACACGGGGCCACCCAGGACCAGCCCGTTGGGGATTTGGGTCGGAGTGGCCGGGAGAGTGCTGTGACAATGGAGGAGTTTCGTCGGAATGTCGTTGGTCCACCCGAATGGGAGTGCGAGGCCATGGGTTCCGTGGTGTGGGTCCAGTGTGCTACCTCTGCAGAGTGTATAATCTATCGATAGCCGCGTCCACGGTTAAGGACACCTCGTAGTAGGTCCCACCATGAGTCAACGAATAATAAAAATTGCACACTAAGTTGTAAACTTTGCATTGTCAAGGATGGCAGAAAGGCCATCGAGGAATTTGGGACCAGATATTGGTCGTGGTTGTTATCGCCGTAAGGATCACGAGTCATTGTGTTTTACCACGTCGGTGGTGTGTTTTACCACGTTGGTGGTGTGTTTTACCACGTTGGTGGTGGTTGTGATCTGAGGATGATCACGGTTGGTAAGTTGTCCTGAGGGACATTCGAGCATGATCACATCATGTTGACATATAGTGTTGCATCATTAATAAT
The DNA here is from genome assembly GCF_002162155.2 of Triticum dicoccoides. Classification (NCBI taxonomy): domain Eukaryota; kingdom Viridiplantae; phylum Streptophyta; class Magnoliopsida; order Poales; family Poaceae; genus Triticum; species Triticum dicoccoides. Next base: position 480,594,077 of record NC_041388.1, read on the forward strand.
TGGCTAAATATCATGATATTGTTTGTCATTATGATTATGCTTGTTGTGAGCTTGCAAGTACATTCAATGTACTGACCTGGCGTGTCATGCCAGATTTCAGGAAAGTCTCGTTGGAAAGGAGCGTTGTTCGAGTCTAGATCGTGTCCACATCGGTGTCCCTGTGAGATGGAGCTTCCGCTACGACCTTATTCCACTGCCGCGTAGTTGTTCGGGTCAAGGCCCCTTTATATTCACTAAATAATGTACATATTGATCAGCCGCACCGAGTGTGCCGCTTGGCCTCGACCGCTGTTGTAATATGAACTCTGTTCCGCTAGCATCAATAAAGTGGTTGTTTTCTGTACCAATATGTTGTGTGTTGCAAGAAGACATGGTCTCTGGGCTGGCAATGCAGGGTAAACCGGTCGCTCTGAGCCAGGGTGCCACAGAAGTAGAAGTGCAAAGACAACCAGAACAACGCCAAGTGAGCAACACGAAGAGCAGGAGGGCGAGGTGGACTCCCTCGGCAAGGCCCTTGCTGGGGTGGCCTCCACAGCCGCGGCAAGAGCCTTGTCCGGGCAACTTGCCCGACACCAGTAGAGCCGCCACCCTTGAGCCTAAGGGTTCCAATGCCATCGACCACTTTAGAACCGAGGCTCAGGAGGCACCTCCATGGTAGCATGCAAATCTTTGTGGAAACCAGAAACACACAAGACTAGATGATGACCAGAAGACAAGACAATCGCAAGACTCCTTGCCGAGGATGCCCACGAGGCCCTAGCAAGGCTCCCTGCCGAAGATGCTCACAAGACCCCGGCAAGACCCTCACCGGGAATATACGCGGGACCGCGGCAAGACCTTGCCGCCCCATCGCCGCCCCAGCTCAGCGGCCAACCCACCAACTGAAGAAAGTACCCACGTGGAAGTACATGGATACTAATCCAACTAGCCAAACACCAGCGTGGCGGCATGCAGATCTTTGTGAAGACCCTACCACCATGCCAACTCAGCAGCCAGCCAGCCTATGTGGTGCTGCATGCCTAGTTGGTTTGGACGTGTGTCCGAGTAAGGCGGAGCGGCGACGGACGGGACGGGCCTCGTTACCGCCCCTGATAAAGCAAGTGGACACCTAAGTAGTGCATTTAATGCACTTTGTCCTGTGATGGCAGGTGATAAGCTTGTACACTGTATACCTTTCCACCTCCTGTGTGCCACTGTGGCAGCCCCTTTTGACTATAAAAGGAGGCCCGAGGCATACTGGAGAGGGATTCAGATCTTAGCTAGTTCAAGAACTCAAGAACACTCGAATATACACAAAAGCAGGACTAGGGTATTACGCATCCTTGCGGCCCGAACCTAGGTAAACGATCCTTGTGCTGGCTTCTAGACCCGCTCTTTGTGCAACCCCGCGCCCGCCAACCGTAGCAAAAAGGGGTCCCAGCGATCCCATAGGTGTCGTTTCCCCCGACATCTCTGGCGCGCTAGGTAGGTGGGCAGTTGTGAAAATCTGGTCTAGTTGGCACAGCGGCTTCATCATGGTCGTCACCCCCAGGAAGAAGATGACCGAACAAGCGACATCATTTGCCGCGATAGAAAAGCTAAGTCATTCGAAACTTTGAGTAATTCCTTTATGTACAAGGTTGTTTTCCTCGAAGATCCTGCTCTTTGTATGAAAAACCTACACGTGATGGGGCCTTCCGCTATTGGCAACGCCCTTGTTCTGTTTCGAGGCCGCTCAACAGTTCGAGCGGCCGCGTCGAGAACGGCAAGGTGGCCTTCCCGCTATTGGCAACGCCCTTGTTCTGTTTCGAGTCCGCTCAAAAGTTTGAGCGGCCATGCTGAGAATGGCAAGGTGGTTTACTTGGCTGCAAGCACACCCGGCCGGTTGTGAGGATCCATCTTCTAAACACCGCAGCCTGGGTTTACGCGTCGGCAAGCCTATCCAGTTGAGCGTAGGGTGTACATACAAAAAAAGATCGAATAGGAAAATAACATGCATCGTTTGAAAGTACTGCAGAGTTATATTACACCAATTGTCGCTGCGGTTCTAACTAAAGATAAAAATTGTCTTGGTCAAGAACCTGCAGCACCGATGAGAAACGGGGTGCCTAGTCCCGGCGCTGGCCCTCTATCCTCCGAACTCCGTCGACGCAACTGATGATGAGCTAGATACGCTCCTCGAGCGCCATGAGTTCCACGTCCTCCGGCAAGCTCTCCAGCGCGGTGTCGAAGTTGAGGTTGGGGTTCCAGTACGCCACCTTGGTGAGGACCTTGGTCAGGGCACCCCAGCAAAGCTTCCGGGCCTCATTGGCCAGGGAGGTCGCTTTGTTGGAGCAGAATTTCTCCAGGGATCCAAGAATGCCCTCGAAGAACAGGGTCAGTTTGGCGTTGGGACTCACGTTCGGCTCCAGGGCGTACGTCACGTTTGGCACCCCCATGGCCACCAGCTTCGTGGTGATCCTGCCGGCGACATCGGCGAGGCGGCCGACCCAGAGGTTTTTGCCCTTCACATAAACCTCGTGGTTGGCGGCGTCGTTCCTCCGCAGCTGCCTCTCCTCCTCCAGGTCCTTGGTTAGGGTCTCTTCCCGGGCCTTGACCTCCGAAAGCGTCCCCTCAAGACCCTCCAGCTTCAGCTTCAGGTCGTTGATGGAGTCATTGGCCTTGGAGAGCAACTCGGCTTTGCCGAGGACTGCGGCCTGCACCTCCACCAAGGCACCATTGAGCGTGTCTTTCTCCTTCGCCAGCTCTAGGACCTGTTTCTTCAGGTCATCCCGCTCCACCTCCAGCTCCTTCACTCTGCCGGCATGGACCAGGGCTTGGGCATCGAGCGCCTCCTTGTGCTTCTGCTTCAGTTCCTGGGTCCACAGCACGACGAACTTCTCAACCTCCTCCTCCTTGCCACGGAGCGTGGCGGCGAGTGCCTCCTTGCTTGAGGCAAGGTCCTCCTCCTGGGAGTTCAGCTCGGCCTGGTGCTGATGTCGAGCGGCCTCGTCCTTGGCGGCCCATTCCCTTGCCGCCTCTTCAGCTTTCTCGACATCGGCCTGCTTCAGGATGAGCTCCCGTTTGCGCTCAGCTAGCAGGTCTTGAGCGACCTTCAGATCCTCGTGGGCTTGGCGAAACCAGGTCTGCGTCTCAAAGACACGTTCCTCGAGATTCGCCTTCGCCTTGTCCACCGCCACCATCCTGGATTTTGCCTTGTCTAGGCGGGCACGGTGAAGCGCCCAGAGCTTCTAGAAGTTGGTGCTCATGGCCCGAAGCAGCAGCTCCTCTTGGGAACCGCCACCGCCGGTGCTCGGTCCGTCAACGACCTGGAGCCCGGCGGATGCGAGCGCCTCGTCGTCGAAAGCCTCCCCTTCGGTTGGCGCCCTGGTGCTTGCCGTTCCTGGAAGGCGGACGAACAGGTCGTCGCCCACCTTCAAGTACTTGCCCAAGCCGGAGGCAGCAGAGGAGGAAGGTTGGTCGTCAACCACCCCCTCCTCAGTAGCGGCCTTGCCGGCCTTCCCGGTAGGCTCCTTGGTGGCCTCTTCAGCGGCGGTCTTGGAAGCCTCCTCGGCGGCGACCTTGTTGGCCTCGGCCTCGGCGTCCCTGGCGACCTCCCCGATAACAGTGTCGATATCCTCCCGGTCCGCCAAGGGAGGATCTGGATACCAAGAAGAGAGGATGAGCCAGGGCCAATGTCAAGGTTCAATAAGGAGAAGAAAGAGCAAGGACGGAAAGCAAACGACTTACCTACTTCAAGCTGGGAAGAAGTAGCACCCTCCCCTCCAGCATTTGTTGCTGGGGCAGAGCCCCCGGCACCCAAGTTCGTCTCCTCCTCCATATGAGTGGGCTCAGTGGTCGATGCCCTTGCTGGGGACGCCCCTCGGGGCGGCATAGTCGAGGGGGGCGGTGTGTTGGGGGTGGCCCTCAGCGGCTCCTCCTGCCGCCGTTCTTCTCCTGCGAACCCGGCAAGGTCGGCATCAAGGATTCACACCCCAATGTTCATCAGTGGAGGAGTGAGTGTTGGAGAACGTTGCAGAAAACAAAAATTTTCCTACTCGTTTCACCAAGATCCATCTAGGAGTTCATCTAGCAACGAGTCATCGGATGCATCTACATACCTTTGTAGATCGCGAGCGGTAGCGTTCAAAGAACAGGGATGATGTAGTCGAACACGACGTGATCCAAATCACCGATGACCAAGCGCCGAACGGACGGCACCTCCGCGTTCAACACACGTACGGGACGGGAGACGTCTCCTCCTTCTTGATCCAGCAAGGGGAAGGAGAGGTTGATGAAGATCCAGCAGCACAACGGCGTGGTGGTGGATGCAGGGCATCACAGTAGCAGGGCTTCGCCTATACTACGAGAGAGAGACGTAACGGGGAGAGAGGGAGGCGCCAAGGCTGAGGTGTCAAGTCCCTCCTCTCCCCCACTATATATAGGAGGGCCAAGGGAGGTGGTGCGCCAGCCTAGGAGATCCAATCTCCTAGGTGCGGCAGCCAAGGGGAGGTTTCCCTCCCCCCCAAGGCACCTAGAGGTGCCTTCCACCATTGGGACTCTTCCCTTAAGTGGAACCCTAGGCGCATGGGCTTTTGGGACTGGTGCCCTTGGCCCATCTAGGCCAAGGAGCACCCCCTACAGCCCATGTGGCCCCCCCGGGACAGGTGGGCCCACCCGGTGGGCCCCCGGGACCCCTCCGGTGGTCCCGATACAATACCGATAACCCCGAAACTTGTCCCGATGGCCGAAACAGCACTTCCTATATATAATTCTTTACCTCCGGACCATTCCGGAACTCCCCGTGACGTCCGGGATCTCATCCGGGACTCCGAACAACATTCGGGTTACTACATATACATATCTTCACAACCCTAGCGTCACCGAACCTTAAGTGTGTAGACCCTACGGGTTCGGGAGACAAGCAGACATGACCGAGACGACTCTCCGGTCAATAACCAACAGCGGGATCTGGATACCCATGTTGGCTCCCACATGCTCCACGATGATCTCATCGGATGAACCACGATGTCGAGGATTCAATCAACCCCGTATGCAATTCCCTTTGTCAATCGATATGTTACTTGCCCGAGATTCGATCGTTGGTATCCCAATACCTCGTTCAATCTCGTTACCGGCAAGTCACTTTACTCGTACCATAATGCATGATCCCGTGACCAGACACTTGGTCACTTTGAGCTCATTATGATGATGCATTACTGAGTGGGCCCAGTGATACCTCTCCGTCATACGGAGTGACAAATCCCAGTCTTGATCCATGTCAACCCAACAGACACTTTCGGAGATACCCGTAGTATACCTTTATAGTCACCCAGTTACGTTGTGACGTTTGGTACACCCAAAGCAATCCTACAGTATCCGGGAGTGACACGATCTCATGGTCTAAGGAAAAGATACTTGACATTGGAAAACTCTAGCAGATGAACTATACGATCTTGTGCTATGTTTAGGATTGGGTCTTGTCCATCACATCATTCTCCTAATGATGTAATCTTGTTATCAATGACATCCAATGTCCATAGTCAGGAAACCATGACTATCTGTTGATTAACGAGCTAGTCAACTAGAGGCTTACTAGGGACATGTTGGTGTCTATTATTCACACATGTATTACGATTTCCGGATAACACAATTATAGCATGAATAAAGACAATTATCATGAACAAGGAAATATAATAATAATGCTTTTATTATTGCCTCTAGGGCATATTTCCAACAGTCTCCCACTTGCACTAGAGTCAATAATCTAGTTACATTGTGATGAATCGAACACCCATGGAATCCTGGTGTTGAGCATGTTTTGCTCTAGGGAGAGGTTTAGTCAACGGATCCGCTACATTCAGGTCCGTATGTACTTTACAAATCTCTATGTCTCCATCTTGAACATTTTCACGAATGGAGTTGAAGCGACGCTTGATGTGCCTTGTCTTCTTGTGAAACCTGGGCTCCTTGGCAAGAGCAATAGCTCCAGTGTTGTCACAGAAGAGCTTGATCGGCCCCGACGCATTGGGTATGACTCCTAGGTCGGTGATGAACTCCTTCACCCAAATTGCTTCATGCGCTGCCTCCGAGGCTGCCATGTACTCCGCTTCACATGTAGATCCCGCCACGACGCTCTGCTTGCAACTGCACCAGCTTACTGCCCCACCATTCAAAATATACACGTATCCGGTTTGTGACTTAGAGTCATCCAGATCTGTGTCGAAGCTAGCATCGACGTAACCCTTTACGACGAGCTCTTCGTCACCTCCATAAACGAGAAACATTTCCTTAGTCCTTTTCAGGTACTTCAGGATATTCTTGACCGCTGTCCAGTGTTCCTTGCCGGGATTACTTTGGTACCTTCCTACCAAACTTACAGCAAGGTTTACATCAGGTCTGGTACACAGCATGGCATACATAATAGAACCTATGGCTGAGGCATAGGGGATGACACTCATCTCTTCTATATCTTCTGCCGTGGTCGGACATTGAGCAGAGCTCAATTTCACACCTTGTAACACAGGCAAGAACCCCTTCTTAGACTGATCCATATTGAACTTCTTCAATATCTTATCAAGGTATGTGCTTTGTGAAAGACCTATGAGGCGTCTTGATCTATCTCTATAGATCTTGATGCCTAATATATAAGCAGCTTCACCAAGGTCCTTCATTGAAAAACTTTTATTCAAGTAGGCCTTAATGCTGTCCAAGAGTTCTATATCATTTCCCATCAAAAGTATGTCATCTACATATAGTATGAGAAATGCTACAGAGCTCCCACTCACTTTCTTGTAAACGCAGGCTTCTCCATAAGTCTGCGTAAACCCAAACGCTTTGATCATCTCATCAAAGCGAATGTTCCAACTCCGAGACGCTTGCACACCTTGTCAGCATTCTTAGGATCGACAAAACCTTCCGGCTGCATCATATACAATTCTTCCTTAAGGAAACCATTAAGGAATGCCGTTTTGACGTCCATTTGCCATATCTCATAATCGTAGAATGCGGCAATTGCTAACATGATTCGGACGGACTTTAGCTTCGCTACCGGTGAGAAAGTCTCATCGTAGTCAACCCCTTGAACTTGTCGATAACCCTTAGCGACAAGCCGAGCTTTATAGATGGTCACATTACCATCCGCGTCTGTCTTCTTCTTAAAGATCCATTTATTTTCTATGGCTCGCCGTTCAACGGGCAAGTCAGTCAAAGTCCATACTTCGTTTTCATACATGGATCCTATCTCGGATTTCATGGCTTCTAGCCATTTGTCGGAATCCGGGCCCGCCATCGCTTCTTCATAGTTCGAAGGTTCACTATTGTCTAACAACATGATTTCCAAGACAGGGTTGCAGTACCACTCTGGTGCGGAACGTGTCCTTGTGGACCTTCGAATTTCAGTAGAAGCTTGATCAGAAGTATCTTGATCATTATCATTAACTTCCTCTCTAGTCGGTGCAGGCACCTCAGGAACATTTTCTTGAGTTGCGCCATTTTCCGGTTCAAGAGGTAATACTTCATCAAGTTCTACTTTCCTCCCACTTACTTCTTTCGAGAGAAACTCTTTCTCTAGAAAGGACCCATTCTTGGCAACAAAGATCTTGCCTTCGGATCTGAGGTAGAAGGTATACCCAATTGTTTCTTTAGGGTATCCTATGAAGACGCATTTTTCCGACTTGGGTTCGAGCTTTTCAGGTTGAAGTTTCTTGACATAAGCATCGCATCCCCAAACTTTTAGAAACGACAGCTTAGGTTTCTTCCCAAACCATAATTCATACGGTGTCGTCTCAACGGATTTCGATGGAGCCCTATTTAAAGTGAATGCGGCAGTCTCTAAAGCATAGCCCCAAAAAGATAGCGGTAAATCGGTAAGAGACATCATAGATCGTACCATATCTAATAGAGTGCGATTACGACGTTCGGACACACCATTACGCTGAGGTGTTCCAGGCAGCGTGAGTTGTGAAACTATTCCACATTTTCTTAAGTGTGTGCCAAATTTGTGACTCAAGTATTCTCCTCCACGATCTGATCGTAGAAACTTGATTTTCCTGTCACGTTGATTCTCAACCTCACTCTGAAATTCCTTGAACTTTTCAAAAGTTTCAGACTTGTGTTTCATTAAGTAGATATACCCATATCTACTCAAGTCATCAGTGAGGGTGAGAACATAACGATAGCCACCGCGAGCCTCAACACTCGTTGGACTGCACACATCGGTATGTATGATTTCCAATAAGTTGGTTGCTCGCTCCATTGTTCCTGAGAACGGAGTCTTGGTCATTTTACCCATAAGGCATGGTTCGCACGTGTCAAATGATTCATAATCAAGAGACTCTAAAAGTCCATCTGCATGGAGCTTCTTCATGCGTTTGACACCTATGTGACCAAGGCGGCAGTGCCACAAGTATGTGGGACTATCATTATCAACTTTACATCTTTTGGTACTCACATTATGAACATGTGTAGCATTACGTTCGAGATTCATAAAGAATAAACCATTCACCATAGGAGCATGACCATAAAACATCTCTCTCATATAAATAGAACAACCATTATTCTCGGATTTAAATGAGTAGACATCTCGAATTAAACGAGATCCCGATACAATGTTCATGCTCAAAGCTGGCACTAAATAACAATTATTAAGGTTTAAAACTAATCCCGAAGGTAAATATAGAGGTAGCGTGCCGACGGCGATCACATTGACCTTGGAACCATTCCCAACGCGCATCGTCACCTCGTCCTTTGCCAGTTTCCGCTTATTCCGCAGCCCCTGCTTTGAGTTACAAATGTGAGCAACTGCACCGGTATCAAATACCCAGGAGCTACTACGGACACTAGTAAGGTACACATCAATTACATGTATATCACATATACCTTTTGTTTTGCCGGCCTTCTTGTCTGCTAAGTATTTGGGACAATTCCGCTTCCAGTGACCATTTCCCTTGCAATAAAAGCACTCAGTCTCGGGCTTGGGTCCATTCTTTGGCTTCTTCCCAGCAGCTTGCTTGCCGGGCGCGGCAACTTCCTTGCCGTCCTTCTTGAAGTTCTTTTTACCCTTGCCTTTCTTGAACTTAGTGGTTTTATTGACCATCAACACTTGATGTTCCTTCTTGACTTCTACCTCTGCTGATTTCAGCATAGCAAATACTTCAGGAATGGTCTTTTCCATCCCCTGCATATTGAAGTTCATCACAAAGCTCTTGTAGCTTGGTGGAAGCGACTGGAGGATTCTGTCAATGACCGCATCATCCGGGAGATTTAACTCCCAGCTGAGTCAAGCGGTTATGCAACCCAGACATAGTGAGTATGTGTTCACTGACAGAACTGTTTTCCTCCATCTTACAGCTGAAGAACTTGTTGGAGACTTGATATCTCTCGACCCAGGCATGAGCTTGGAAAACCATTTTCAGCTCTTCGAACATCTCATATGCTCCGTGTCTCTCAAAATGCTTTTGGAGCCCCGGCTCTAAACTGTAAAGCATGCCGCACTGAACGAGGGAGTAGTCATCGGTACGTGCCTGCCAAGCGTTCATAACATCTTGTTCTGCAGGGAGAACGGGTGCGTCACCAAGCGGTGCTTGTAGGACATAATCTTTCTTGGCAGCTATGAGGATGATCCTCAGGTTCCGGACCCAGTCCGTATAGTTGCCGCCATCATCTTTCAGTTTGGTTTTCTCTAGGAACGCGTTGAAGTTGAGGACTACGTTGGCCATTTGATCTACAAGACATATTGTAAAATATTTTAGACTAAGTTCATGATAATTAAGTTCATCTAATCAAATTATTGAATGAACTCCCACTTAGACATCCCTCTTTTAGTCATCTAAGCATAACATGATCCGAGTCAACTAGGCCGTGTCCGATCATCACGTGAGACGGACTAGTCAACATCGGTGAACATCTTCATGTTGATCGTATCTTCTATACGACTCATGCTCGACCTTTCGGTCTTCTGTGTTCCGAGGCCATGTCTGTACATGCTAGGCTCGTCAAGTCAACCTAAGTGTTTGCATGTGTAAATCTGTCTTACACCCGTTGTATGTGAACGTCTGAATAAAACACCCGATCATCACGTGGTGTTTTGAAACAGCGAACTGTCGCAATGGTGCACAGTTAGGGGGAACACTTCTTGAAATTAGTATGAGGGATCATCTTATTTACTACCGTTGTTCTAAGTAAACAAGATGCAAAACATGATAAACATCACATGCAATCAAATAATAAACGTGACATGATATGGCCAATATCACATAGCTCCTTTGATCTCCATCTTGGGGCTCCATGATCATCCTGTCACCGGCTTGACACCATGATCTCCATCATCATGATCTCCATCATCGTGTCTCCATGAAGTTGCTCGCCAACTATTAGTTCTACTACTATGGCTAACGCGTTTAGCAATAAAGTAAAGTAATTTACATGGCGTTTCTCAATGACGCGCAGGTCATACAAAAAATAAAGACAACTCCTATGGCTCCTACTGGTTGTCATACTCATCGACATGCAAGTCGTGATTCCTATTATAATAGCATGAACATCTCATACATCACATATAGATCATTCATCATTCATCACAACTTTGGCCATATCATATCACAAACCACTTGCTGCAAAAACAAGTTAGACGTCCTCTAATTGTTGTTGCAAGTTTTACGTGGCTGAATTAGGGTTCTAGCAAGAACGTCTTCTTACCTACGTTAAAGCCACAACGTGATTTGTCAACTTCTATTTACCCTTCATAAGGACCCTGTTCATCGAATCCGCTCCAACTAAAGTGGGAGAGACAGACACCCGCCAGCCACCTTATGCAACTAGTGCATGTTAGTCGGTGGAACCGGTCTCACGTAAGCGTACGTGTAAGGTTGGTCCGGGCCGCTTCATCCCACAATACCGCTGAAGCAAGATAAGACTAGTAGCGTCAAGAAAGTTGACAAATCTACGCCCACAACAACTTGTGTTCTACTCGCGCAAGAAGAACTACGCATAGACCTAGCTCATGATGCCACTGTTGGAGAACGTTGCAAAAAACAAAAAATTTCCTACTCGTTTCACCAAGATCCATCTAGGAGTTCATCTAGTAACGAGTCATCGGATGCATCTACATACCTTTGTAGATCGCGAGCGGAAGCGTTCAAAGAACGGGGATGATGTAGTCGAACACGATGTGATCCAAATCACCGATGACCAAGCGCCGAACGGACGGCACCTCCGCGTTCAACACACGTACGGGACGGGAGACGTCTCCTCCTTCTTGATCCAACAAGGGGAAGGAGAGCTTGATGAAGATCCAGCAGCACGACGGCGTGGTGGTGGATGCAGGGCGTCACAGTAGCAGGGCTTCGCCTATACTACGAGAGAGAGACGTAACGGGGAGAGAGGGAGGCGCCAAGGCAGAGGTGTCAAGTCCCTCCTCTCCCTCACTATATATAGGAGGGCCAAGGGAGGTGTGCGCCAGCCTAGGAGATCCAATCTCCTAGGTGCGGCAGCCAAGGGGAGGTTTCCCTCCCCCCCAAGGCACCTAGAGGTGCCTTCCACCATTGGGACTCTTCCCTTAAGTGGAACCCTAGGCGCATGGGCTTTTGGGACTGGTGCCCTTGGCCCATCTAGGCCAAGGAGCACCCCCTACAGCCCATGTGGCCCCCCCGGGACAGGTGGCCCCACCCGGTGGGCCCCCGGGACCCCTCCGGTGGTCCCGATACAATACCGATAACCTCGAAACTTGTCCCGATGGCCGAAACAACACTTCCTATATATAATTCTTTACCTCCGGACCATTCCGGAACTCCCCGTGACGTCTGGGATCTCATCCGGGACTCCGAACAACATTCGGGTTACTGCATATACATATCTTCACAACCCTAGCGTCACCGAACCTTAAGTGTGTAGACCCTACGGGTTCGGGAGACAAGCAGACATGACCGAGACGACTCTCCGGTCAATAACCAACAACGGGATCTGGATACCCATGTTGGCTCCCACATGCTCCACGATGATCTCATCGGATGAACCACGATGTCGAGGATTCAATCAACCCCGTATGCAATTCCCTTGGTCAATCGATATGTTACTTGCCCGAGATTCGATCGTCGGTATCCCAATACCTCGTTCAATCTCGTTACCGGCAAGTCACTTTACTCGTACCGTAATGCATGATCCCGTGACCAGACACTTGGTCACTTTGAGCTCATTATGATGATGCATTACCGAGTGGGCCCAGTGATACCTCTCTGTCATACGGAGTGACAAATCCCAGTCTTGATCCATGTCAACCCAACAGACACTTTCGGAGATACCCGTAGTATACCTTTATAGTCACCCAGTTACGTTGTGACGTTTGGTACACCCAAAGCAATCCTACGGTATCCGGGAGTTACACGATCTCATGGTCTAAGGAAAAGATACTTGACATTGGAAAACTCTAGCAAACGAACTATACGATCTTGTGCTATGTTTAGGATTGGGTCTTGTCCATCACATCATTCTCCTAATGATGTGATCTCGTTATCAATGACATCCAATGTCCATAGTCAGGAAACCATGACTATCTGTTGATTAACGAGCTAGTCAACTAGAGGCTTACTAGGGACATGTTGGTGTCTATTATTCACACATGTATTACGATTTCCGGATAACACAATTATAGCATGAATAAAGACAATTATCATGAACAAGGAAATATAATAATAATGCTTTTATTATTGCCTCTAGGGCATATTTCCAACAGTGAGTGGTGAGCTTACGCTGGGGGCTGGAGCGGGGGCTGCGCCAGGGACTGCTGTCCGGGCTGCTCTCCACCAACAACGGCATACGCGAAGTACCCGCCAGGGGATTGTCGCCCATTGAGGTCTTGGCCTTCTTCGTCGCCCTCTGGGCCAGCATCTCCATATACCTGCAAGAATAAAAACAAGTCAAGAAAACCAGCGCGGTCTGAAGGGACAGGGATGAAGAAGGGCAAGATGCTTACTCATCCTCCACCTCCTCTTTCGATGCCTTCCTCTTCCTCCTTGGGTTGAGAGACCCAAGATCAAAGATGACCTCCGCGTCGATGTCTGCGAGAGGAGGAGAAGGGGATGGAGTCCGGCGACGCTTGGACGAAGAAGAGGCAGTCGCTTTCTTCTTCGCCACCATAGCCGTCACCACCTTCTTCGTTGTCGCGGCCCTCGTCGGGCGCATGGACTGCCCCTCGACCTCTTGCCGCTGCTCGGTCCTGCCGGGCCGGACCGGTTCGCCAGAGCCAGCCCGCCGCAGGACACGCCTTCTCCCCATGACCGGAGGGTCGTCTGCCCCGACCTCTTCCTCGGTCGACTCCTCGACCACATCTTTGACGAGGAAGGCCCCGGTGCCGGCGCTGCTGGCCTCCCCAGCAGACTCTGCCCATCCGGCAAGCTCCTCCTCCTCCATGGCTGCCTCGGCCTTGTCCTCCATGTGGCCGGCGCTGCCAGCTTCCCTGGCAAGCGCCGCCTCCGCCGCCCTGGCAGCGATGTAGTCTAGCTCCTCCTTGGTGGTGTCCTTGATAAGCAGTGGATCATCACGGACGTACCTCTCCGACAGGTTGTCGAAGAACTCCTGCACCTGCTCCGCCTCCGGCTCGGCCCAACTTGGGTCAAGGCCGTGCGTGTTGAAGTCCGGCATCATGGCGATGATGTCGGTTTGGCGAGAGTTGTTGCTCAGCGGGACCACTCCTGCCGGCAACCCGAACAGAGGCCCCTTGACGGCCTTGCTGGCCTTCGCGGCCTTGCCGGCTCTCTCAGCCCCGCCGTCATCACCCACATCGAGCTGGAAAAGCCACTGACAAAAATGGGTGTGCCCCACCACCGTGAAGTTGTGCTTCAACCCAGGGCGAAGCCTCATGATGTCGGCCGTGTTCCTGAAGAGCCAGGCCGGCCTCCCCTTGTTATGCAGTGGGGCGATTCGGCGGTGGATGAAATCAACCCCAATCATCTCAAGGGTGAGCCCGACCATGGTGAGGCGATGGATTCTAGTAGTAGCGATCGCGAGCTTCTTGTCATCGGCATCGAGGTCGCTCCAGTCCTTATGGCGGACTAGCAGGCTCTGACGAACTTGGTAGAACTCCTGCGGATCCTCCTCCTCGATCCATAGCCACCGGCCCCGCCACTCCTGCCACCTCTCCTTCTGGGCACCTTCCGGATACATGCCCTTCTCCTGGGGCCGTGGGATCCAGGTGACACAGCCGGAGATGGCACCCCCACCTAGATACGGGGAAAGAAGTAGTGGCGGAAAAGTGCCATGCTGGGAAGCATTCTGGCAAAGCCCTCACAGAGGTGGGCAAAGAGGGCCATGCACGCCACGACATTCGGCGTAAAAACAAGAAGATGGAAGCTGTAGGTGTGCATGACATCATTGAAAAAGTCAGAGAAAGGGGGCAGAGCCCGCAAGAGAAGTAGTCAACAAAGAAAGGATTCCGATTCGGGCCGACCTCGGCAAAATCGGCGGGGATGATGTGCGTGGCCGGATGCCCCGTCGTTTTCGCCCCCCCCCCCCACAGAGGCCTGAAGTAGTCCCTAAGGTGGACCGCATCAACCGTCGAGGGGAAGAAGGCAAGCTGCGTCTGAAGTGCCGCCAACTCGCTCTCCGGCATCTCTTTCTCCTGGGCGTCCTTGGCCACTCCCTTGCCCTTACTGGTTTTGGGTACCATGGCGGCCAAGAAAGAGGTGAAGAATTTGGAGCAATGGGAGATTGAGGGCAATGGGGGCGCGGCGGCGGTGGATGGAGGTGGGAGTTTCGGCTTTTTTGCTTTAGGAAGAAGGGGGAGGGATGGCGGTTCTGAAATTGGAGAGACGTGGAGGGTAAATGAGCAGCACACATGTGGTTTCATTTTTTATGGGGAAGGCGCGGGCCTCCTCTTTACCATTGACTGTGATGTGATACATGAGGTCAGGAACCACCACACGCATGGCCCCCACATCACGCACGACCCCCACGTCATGCATTCAATGCGGGTCGTGGGGAAGTGCGACGGGCGAGGGAGTTACAGCAGTAAAACTCGGCCCCACATGCCCGCGCATCGTTTTGGGCCTGGCCCAATAACGTGTTGCGCTTATGTATGGCCCAGGCTCGGGGGCTACTGTCGGTGCACAAAAGTGGGGGCTCTCTTTTTTACCCCTTTACTTGTGCGCGGGCAGTTAGAGCCGCGCCTACGGCCATACTTAGCAGGGCAGAGGAAGGAAGCAGAAGTGCAAAGACAACCAGAACAACGCCAAGCCAACAACACGAAGAGCAGGAGGGCGAGGTGGCTCCCCCGGCAAGGCCCTTGCCAGGGCAACTTGCCCGACACCAGTAGAGCCGCCACCCTTAAGCCCAAGGGTTCCAATGCCATCGACCACTTTGGAACCGAGGCTCGGGAGGCACCTCCATGGTGGCATGCAAATCTTTATGGAAACCAGAAGCACACAAGACTAGATGATGACCAGAAGACAGGACAATCGCAAGACTCCTTGACGAGGATGCCCACGAGGCCCCGACAAGGCTCCCTACCGAAGACACTCACAAGACCCCGGCAAGAACCTCGCCGGGAATGTACGTGGGACCATGGCAAGACCTTGCCGCCCCAGCTCAGCGGCCAACCCACCAACTGAAGCAAGTACCCACGTGGCAATACGTGGATACTAATCCAACTAGCCAAACACCAGTGTGGCGGCATGCAAATCTTCGTGAAGACCCTACGACCATGCCAACTCAGCAGCCTGCTAGCCTACGTGGCGTTGCATGCCTCGTTGGCCTGGACGCGTGTCGGAGTAAGGCGGAGCAGCGGCGGACGAGACGTGCCTCGTTACCGCCCCCGATAAAGCAAGTGGACACCTAAGTAGTGCATTTAATGCACTTTGTCCTGTGATGACAGGCGATAAGCTTGTACACTGTATACCTTTCCACCTCCTGTGTGCCACTATGGCAGCCCCTTTTGACTATAAAAGGAGGCCCGAGGCATACTGGAGAGGGATTCAGATCTTTTGGACGACGCACAAACCGTAGCTAGTTCAAGAACTCAAGAACACTCAAATATACACAAAAGCAAGACTAGGGTATTACGCATCCTTGTGGCCCAAACCTAGGTAAACGATCCTCGTGCTGGCTTCTAGACCCGCTCTTTGCGCAACCCTGCGCCCACCAACCGTAGCACAAAGCGATCCCATAGGTGTCATTTCCCCCGACAGGAGATCAATGGGTTGAGTACCTTCCACATCACCTCCATGACTCTCCGGACTATTTATGTGTGTTGCTGGTGCGGCAGGAAGACATCACAAGATGTGTACCACGGCATGGTCATTGAGGACACACCTGCACTTGAGAGATTACTTGTAGTTTATCAAGAAGGTCCAATAAGAATCAATGTCATTTCTGCACCGAAATTGACAATGGTGGGCTACTCGTCTGACAATCCAAACTTGTTATTGGATCCACACTCGTTCAGGTACTACAGTCGCCTTCTACATCTCCTTCTACAAAACATTATTTCTAATTTTGAAGATGTTTGTTCGTCTGTCATTCAGAAAATGATTCTGACAAGCTTGACCCCGAAATTGCACACAGTGAAGGTCTTGGCACTAGAATCTATCGGCCCCAACCTGAAGCAAGTTGTCAGTTTCCTGAGATGCTTTCCGTGCCTCAAGAAGCTATATATCGAGGTGATGTTCCTTTCCTGTTAAATGTTAACAATAATGGAGTTCAATTTGTGACACCTTTTTCCAAGTTTACAATGACAATGTACTACAATTTCTGAAGGATTCTTTTGGAGGATTTCAGTACATACATGTCCCCCCCATATTGGTTGCTTAATCCATATGGTTACAATGAATAAGCATTTCTCCTTTGGATTCATCTGTACTAGTTTTCTTAGGGAACTTTTCATCCACTCCAACCTCTTGTGAAAAAGGCTACATTTTTCTAGAATGTAATCAAATGCCCATGTTAATCATGTCAGATTGAAGATGGCATGTTAGTGCATTTTACAAATCCTGCAAACCAAATAGGCCTGTAGTAATGTTAAGAACTGCATGTAGGCACTAACATGTTTTCTTCTTTTGCAGATAAGATTAGGCACAATGGTGGATAATGTGACATAATATAACAATCACGCCGAATGCCTAGATCTGCATCTCTCAGAAATTACTTACTCCTACCGAGGGACCTTACCAGAGATTATATTCGCCAAGTTCTTTGTTCTCAGAGCAAGGGTGCTGAAGGAAATGAGGTTTGCCCTACATTTATTTCGCAAAAATGAATGGCTTGTTGATCAGTGCCGGCGCATGTGGCAGAATGGAATAGGCTCCAAAAATGCTGAATTTCATTTTGGAACTTCAGATGACAAAGTAACCAGAAGTCACTGTGTCAACCCCATACATGACTTCTTAGTGGTTGACCCCTTTGCAAAAATTGTGAGGTTTCAAAACCAGACTTAGAAGTGGTAATATTAGTTTTAACCTATCTGATATCCATGTTTAGCGGATCAGCGCGAGCGTTTGCAGCTGATGAGCTGAATTTAATTTCTAATATCAGTTTGAACCTTGTAATCTTTGAATTTGAGCCATATAACTCTGGAATTTGAACCTTGTAGTATTTCGAGCTTTTGTGGTACAATCGTTGAAATGGCATCGTATGAGACTCGTATATTGGTAGCACTATTTTGACCTTAATATGCAATGGTCTTATATTTTATTAACCATTCTCGAATATGTTTACCTTGTCGATCTCACAACACACGATCTGTATAGCTAACTCGACTATGATCTTCGACATTATTGCACATAGTTGGTTTCTTCCACCGTGTGCCCTGTAGAGCACAGAATTAGTTATCGCACTTGAGTGTCCATCATCACCCTTCTGTGTAACTTTGACCTCATCACCCACAGGTAAACTTATGACCAAAGTCATTCCACACACTTCGTTTTTACAAAGCTTTTTGCCAATAAACACCCACAATTTGTCCCTCTTCTAGGCGACGCCTGGCCAAACTACCCAGGCGGGAAGCTTGCGTGGTAAACTGAGCGATAGCGCGGGAACAGGCTCACCGACGATACATTTGGTGCCTCTTTGAGCCCACGCGTGCGGTGCGGTGTTGTCAAGCGTGCACTTGAATCCTCCGCTATGAGCGCCATGACAAGACGTGACAATTACAGGCTGGCCGGCCCCCATTTATTACAACAACCATTTAACCCTTGTGTCTCTTCAACCTTTCGATTGTGCCCCACCATTGCAAGAAGCACACCCACCACGAGAAATTCTTAGAGGGTATCCTGCGCCGCTCCAATGACGCTCTGAGCGGCTGCCGCCGACGAGCAACAGTTCACCATGCGTGCCATGATGGACACCCACAGAAGGTTCATGGACCTCTCGGTGGTGTACACCAATGACCCAGTCTGGGTGGAGCACTCCATCCACATCATGGAGCTATTGCTTGCCGAGGAGAAGTACAAGGTGCTCGGGTTCGACCTCGAGTACACCTGCGCTCGTGCCGGGTCTCGTCCTAAGGTCGCCGTCGCCCAGATGTGCGTGCGCACCATGTCCTCGTCTACCACTACTTCCTGTCCACAAGGCCTTGCAAGCATTTCGCTAGGTTTGTCAACAACCCCCACTACATGTTCGCTACGGTGGACATCACCAAAGATGTAAAGGCGCTCGAGAATTCGGGCATCGCCTACCAGAATCTTGCCAACATCTAGGCCAGTACAAGATCTGGGGTAGCAAGGAGCATGAGAAGGACTCACTGGTTCACCTCGCTGAGGCCATCACCAACCCCTACTACAGAGACATGAAGGATTCGTGCAACAAGGAAAAGCGTGCCTGGCACTCGGCCTGGATGGAGAAACTCGACAAAGCTCATGTCGTGTACGCGGCCAAGGAGGCGTACACGAGCTACGACATGTACATGCGGATCGTCGACATGAGGAAGTGCCTCCTTCCCCAAAACGGCCAGGGATCTAGCCGGAAGCAGAGCAATGTCAAGCGTCATCGCAACAATAAGTAGATGATTAGATCCTCGTTTCTCCTAATTTAGTATGCATGTAATTGCTTAGTTTGGTGTGTGGAAATGTTATGTGTGTAGTCACTTGTGTAATTGCATGCTTAATTTGGTTATGCAATGTTGCCTTTTTAAGTATATATGTTGATGCTCTGTAGACAAAGCGTAGATGTTGTGCGGACAAAGAAAATCACATCGCACACGGACAAAACAATGGAACCCGTCGGTCATGTTTTCATCAATCACTCACAATTGTATACCAGCAATCATTTGCTCATGGCACAGATGTCTCATCAGCAGTAATCGTCCGTGTGGTCTTGGCACACGTTTCTGATTACAGACCTGTTTGCCGGGTATCACACACATCTTGTTAACTTGAACCGTTTCTGTTCTCTTGTCTCAACGCAAACAGGTCGTCCGAGTGAACCGCATGCCGTATATCACACACACCTTGATCTAGCTGGCCGTTTCTTTTGTGTTGCCTAATCACAAATAATTCATCCGGGTGAACCGTATGTTGTATATCGCACACACCTTCATCTGGCTACCCGTTTCTTTTGTTACTCCTCCTCGCCAACATGTAATTGAACTGAACCATATGCCCTGCATCGCACACGCAACTAAAATCCGAACCATGTTTGATGCATCCTCCATCGCAAATGTTTTGCACCTTTTTGACGGTTTTTACACCACCGTTTGTGATTATTGCATTACACACAGTTTCGTCGAAGTGTCTCTGATCGTAGTGTCGCGTTAGCAGCATCCTACAGTAGTGTAAAGAAGAACAGAAGAGGAACATGTTAAAGAATAGAAGGGGAAGTGTTGGAGATATAACCCGTGGTATGACCCGCCCAGGAGGGGCTGGGTCATATTATGAGAAACTTATAATTGAAGGCCCAGTAAGGTTTAAGAATACCGAAGGCCGTCTTACAAGCAGGCTGTTGAAGGCCCATGACCCGGAGGCGACTCAAGACCCAAAGGTGTGAGCCACCTAATGATAGCTTGCCTAACAAGGCGAGGTAGTTTAGAGATAGGGTTGGTTATGTTGTGTAATATGACCCGAACTCTAGTAAGCCGCCGGACCTCGACCTGTGTATATAAAGGCAAGACCCGGCGACGAGTTAACTCAAGAAACAATTAATCGAGGACTAGGTCAAGCGTATCCGCTCCCTTGTAATCGAAACTCAAGCAATACAACTAGAAGCGGGACGTAGGCTTTTACCTCATTCTGAGGGTCCGAACCTGGGTAAATCCTTTGTGTCCTTTGTCCCATTCAACCCCTTCGAGCTAGCCTATGTTGCGATGGCTCCATACCTAAGTCCTTTCACTAGGGCATCTGCCATGATAAATCCACGACAGTTGGCACCCACTGTGGGGCCAGAGCACGGTGGTTTCGAGTTCTTGAACGACAACTTCTCAGGGATCGAAGGATACGCCATGGGATGGATGACCAAGAGTCGCCGCGGCAAGATCTACATCGACAACGCGGGCTGGGGCCCCGAGGCCGACTCAATTGAGTACAAGTACTGGGTCCCCTTTGGCGGAATTCACGTCTTCATCGGCAAGATCGGCGAGTCAGAGCCTGAGCCGGAGACCTGCGTCAACATTATTGAGATGGCTCAACGTGCGCGACCTGCCAGGGTTCAACCCGGCCGGAAGCGCGCCTTCGTTGGCTTTGTTCATGGGGCGGATCTTAAGGAAGGATCTATGTTTGGCAGAGAGTTGGCCATCTATTCAGGTGACGAGTCCTCAACCGGTGAAACCGGGTCAATCTATCAACTTCAAGACGGTGGGCTTGGGGGCTATTCCGATGGTGATAGTATTCCAGATCCCTATGAGCCGCCGAACAGGGCTGCTATTTTCATGGCTGGCATGCAACCAGTGTTAAACTCTACGACTGCCATGGCCATGACGTCCAGCTCAACCGCTGCTGGAACGGTTGGGCAAGCGGCTCTGTGCACCCGCCGGCTCAAGTCTTATATGAACTCCTGGATGCTTTGGCGACTCTGTTAGCCGCAAAGGTGACTCCAGCGAGTCAGGCGCGGCACAATGTGGAAGTTGCAAAGCTGCAAGATGAGGTGACCAAGGCCCGAGAGGACCTGGAGGCCAAGAATGTCAGGATGACCATAGAGCGATCCGCCTTGGAGGCTGAGGTGCAGCGGATAAGGGCAGAGGCTTTCCATTTGAACCTGGATCAGAACGCATCAAATGTTGTCTTACGAAGGAGGTACCAGAGCCGTTTACCTTCGTAGTTTGAGGGATGGAATCTTTTTAATACACCCGGAGCAGGACCGAGTAAACCACCTGGTTTGACCCGGGCTGCTGAGGCGCCTGGGGCCGGGGCGGCGGCTCAGCCCCGTGTGCTAGACCAGCCTCATCTGGACCTAACCCCCCTCAAAGAGTTACAACACCTTCTGGTAATTACTCCAACCCACTGGATAATATGATTGTTGCAGCTTCATGGTTGGCAGCTATTCCAATCGACGGCGAGTCTCTAGTTGCGGTAGAGACCTGGAACTCCATGGAGCTTCTCCAGACAGCTGTGGCTCAGCAGGCGGCTTACTCGGCACACTTAGTCACCGACGGTTTCCAGCAGCGAATAGCGTCGTAACCCGCCTCGCAACAATGACCCGCCCCGTGGGCATAACCTGCCCCGTGATGATAACAATGTTCCAGCCCTTATGGATCAGGCTCGAGCACGCTGAGAGGCAGACCTAGCGGCTCAATTAGCGACTCATCAGCAGCTTCAATTAAACCCTTCGGTGCCCGTGGAGGCTGGGATGACTTCTAGAACTATTGGTGTACCGTTTCTAGCACCGTCTCTACACAATGAGCGTCTGCATAAGGATTTCAAGGGCCCTCGTAAGGTGCCTAATTACATCGCAGATCTCCCACCCGAGGCTTGGATTGAGAGTTACGAGCTGGCTATGGAGATGTTGTATGTTAATGATGCAATATGTGCCAAATACCTCACCATGATGTTGGATGGGCCGGCTCGAACCTGGTTGAAAGGGCTACTTGCCAACTCCATCAATTCATGTGCTGAGTTGAAGGCGTGCTTTATTCATAATTTCAAAGACACATGTAAGCAGCCTATGTCGATTATTGATCTAGATGCTTGTGTCCATCGTGAGGATGAGTCGGCCCACCACTGGGTTTGCCGGGTTTCAGCTATTATCCACTCATCAAATAGCATCACAGTCGCTTTGCTGTTCTGATTTTGGAAAAGAATTGCTACTTCAAACCCCATAAACAAAAGCTGGGGCGGCTTAAGCGTCACTGCACTAACATGGGAGAGCTCATGGGGGCTCTCATCAAATACGCCGACTTAGACAATACTAAGGACCCTGGTTCTGATGAGGAGAAATCCAACAAGGGGAAGAAGAACGGTAACGGTAAGGGTTAGCAGCAGAATATGACAGGACACAATTAGGGCAACAATGACAAGCACAAGCAAACCAATGGTGGGTCATATTTTGTGGCTAATACCAATGCACAACATAGCAATCAATGTCGTAAGAGAAAACCACCATAGTTTGGAGGTCCAAGGTTTAACCTTAAGGCGATGTTGAACGAGCCTTGCCCGAAACACAGTCTTCCGAATAAACTGGCGGGTCATTTGTGGAAGGATTGTTTTATTATGAAGGAGTACAAGAATTCCGGCTTTCATCAGAATCATAATAACAATAATGGCCCACATGGCGGGTCAGGATCCAGCTCACACCGCCCCGGCTTTGGGGGCGGTGGCTCAAGTTCTGCATATCAAGGATAGGGTAATGAGAGTGGTTCTAATCAGCAGCCCAGTCAGGGTAACCAGCAACAACAGTCAGGATATCAGAGTAATCCAAAACATCTAAATAGTGGCCAATATCATGTTTTCACCACAAGCCTTTGCAAGAGAGATCAGAAGGTTCATAAGCGCGTGGTCAATTCAGTTGAGTCGGCGACACCTCAGTACTTACGATGGTCAGAGCAGCCAATCACATGGAGTAGAGAAGATCACCCGCCCCAGGTTGATTATCCGGGCCAAATAGCACTGGTGGTAGCTCCTCAGGTTGGGGGTTACAAATTTACTAAAGTCCTCATGGCTGGTGGAAGCATCATCAATATCCTTTATTATGATACTTTTTGCCGTATGAATCTGACCAACAAAGATCTTAAGCTGCCCTCTACAGTCTTTCACGTTGTGGTACCTGGTAAGTCGGCGTACCCAGTTGGTAAGATTGCCTTGGAAGTGGGCTTTGGTGATGATTATGATTACAGGGTAGAGACATTGTGATTTGAAGCATTAAGATCAAAAGCCCTCACCACGCCTTGTTTGGTCGCCGGCTTATGCCAAGTTTATGGCACGACCTTGTTATGTATATTTCCATCTTAAGATGCCAGGACGTAAAGGTACCATTACAGTCCATGGCAATAGAAAGATTGCCTTGGAGTGTGAAGAAGGTGATGCTGCCTATGCTGAGTCTGCTTGTGCCACGGAGGAGCTTAATTTTTATAAAGATAATGTTGACCCGACTGATATGACCCCCTTGAAGAAGCCTACCACGGAGCAAGACCCTTTGTTGAAATTTAAGTCGGCGTATGACACCAAATAGGTTTACTTTGTCCCTGGCGACTCATCTCAACAGTTCACTATCAGTGCTAACAAGGATCCGAAATAGGAAAGCGCGCTCATCGAGTTCATCCATGAGAATTGGGACATCTTTGCATGGAAGCCTTTAGATATGCCGGGTCTACCAAGAGAACTTGCTGAGCACAGTCTCAATATTGATCCTAAGTTTAAGTCGATCAAGCAATTCCTTTACCATTTTAATGAAGAGCGGCGTAAGGCCATTGGAGAAGAGGTGGCCCAGCTCTTAGCGGCCGGGTTCATCATTGAAGTTTTTCACCCTGAGTGGTTGGCTAACCCGGTGCTGGTACTTAAGAAAAATGGCGCTTGGCGTATGTGTGTGGATTATACAAACCTTAATAAAGCTTGTCTAGCTGATCCTTTTGCTCTTCCCCGTATTGATGAGATCATAGATTCCACGACGGGTTGTGAGCGTTTGAGCTTCCTGGATGCTTATTCTGGTTATCATCAGATTAAGATGGAAGTTAAAGACCAAGAGAAGAAGGCTTTCATCACACCTTTTGGAGCTTTCTGCTATGTGTCTATGCCTTTTGGGCTCAAGAGCACGCATGCGACTTATCAGCGTTGTGTTCAAAATTATTTTCATGACCAGATTGGACACGATGTTCATGCTTATGTGGATGATATTGTTGTGAAGTCCAAAAAGAAGGAGACTCTGTTGGATGATTTGAAAGAGACCTTTGATAATCTCCGGGACTACAAAATGGTGCTTAACCCGGCCAAACATGTTTTTGGTGTGCCTGCATGCAAGCTCTTGGGTTTTCTAGTCTCCGAGAGAGGTATTGAAGCTAAAGCGGAGAAGGTTAAGGCTATTACTTCATTGGCTAAGCCGGCGTGTGTCAATGACGTCCAGCGCCTGGCGGGTCGCATTGCAGCATTAAGCCGATTCATAAGCCTCCTGGGAGAGAAGGCAATTCCTCTGTACCAGATGATGAAGAAAACATATCACTTTGTCTGGAGTGATGCTGCTAATGAGGCGTTTGAGGCGCTCAAAAAGCAATTAGCTGAGCCGCCTGTCCTTGTCGCTCCTGTTGAGAAAGAGCCTTTACTTTTATACGTGGTGGCTAATAGTAAGGCTGTTAGTGTGCCAATTGTTGTGGAACACAAAGAAGCGGGTAAGGAGTACCCAGTCCAGCGTCTGACTTATTATGTCAGTGAGGTATTAATTGAGTCCAAGAAACGATACCCACATTGGCAGAAGTTGGTTTATGGGGTGTTTATGGCGAGCCATAAGCTGAAGCACTACTTTTTGGTCCATCCTATTTCTGTGGTCAGCTCTGCTCCCTTAGGAGATATTATTCAGAATAGGGAGGCCACCAACCGGGTTGCCAAGTGGGCAATAAAGCTTGGACCTCATGGCTTGAAATATATGCCTAGAACATCAATCAAGTCTCAGGCTCTTGTGGATTTCATCAGTGACTAGACAGAGTTGCAGATGCCTGGGGAGAAGATGGACAATACATATTGGACTATTCATTTCTATGGGTCCAGGCAATTAGAAGGCTCGGGGGCTGGAGTTATTTTGACTTCCCCACGAGGTGACAAATTTTGTTATGTCTTAAGGTTAATGTTTCCTTGTACTAATTATGCGGCTAAATATGAGGCCTTGCTTCATGGCCTTAGGATGGCTAAAGAGATGAATTTAAGCCGGGTCAGGTGTTTTGGTGATTCAGATTTAGTGCCTCAGCAAGTTTCAGGCACTTGGGATTCCAAAGACCCGCTCATGGCAGCTTCTCACTGGGCGGTTCACAATATTGCTGGTCACTTCAAAGGTTATCGGGTGGAGCATCCTGATCGAAGGAAGAATGAGGCGGCTGATGCTTTGAGCCGGCTGGGGTCTCAACATAAGCCGGTGCCCCCTAATGTCTTTCTTGATTTATTGAATAATCATTCATTCAAGTTGATGGCAGAATAGTATCTTGCTATTCCTGACCCGGAGACACATGTGGAGCATCTTGATCGAAGGAAGAATGAGGTGGCTGATGCTTTGAGCCGGCTGGAGTCTCAACGTAAGCCGGTGCCCCCTAATGTCTTTCTTGATTTATTGAATAATCCTTCAGTCAAGTTGCCGGCAGAATAGTATCTTGCTATTCCAGACCCGGAGGCACAATTGGTGGCGGCTTGATGTCACCTGAAGCTACGTCGGTATTTCCCCAAAGAGAAAGGGATGATGCAGCACAACGGAGGTAGGTATTTCCCTCAGATATGAAACCAAGGTTATCAATCCTGTAGGAGAACCAAGCAACACAACGTAAACATCACCTGCACACAAATAACAAATAATCGCAACCCGACGTGTAAAAGGGGTTGTCAATCCCTTTCGGGTAACGGTGCTAGAAATTGGCAAATAGACGTGAGAAAGTTGTAAATATTGATAGATCGAATGCCAAATAAAATAAATTGCAGCAAGGTATTATTGGTTTAGTAGATCTGAAAATAAAAGGCAAATAAAATAGATCGCGAATGCAAATAATATGAGAAAGAGACCCGGGGGCCGTAGGTTTCACTAGTGGCTTCTCTCGAGAAAAATAGCAAACGGTGGGTAAACAAATTACTGTTGGGCAATTGATAGAACTTCAAATACTCATGAAGATATCTAGGCAATGATCATTATATAGGCATCATGTCCAAGATTAGTAGACCGACTCCTGCCTGCATCTACTACTATTACTCCACACATCGACCACTATCTAGCATGCATCTACTGTATTAAGTTCATGGAGAAACAGAGTAATGCAATGAGAACGATGACATGATGTAGACAAGATCTATTTATGTAGAAATAGAACCCATCGTTTTATCCTTAGTAGCGACCATACATACGTGTCGGTTCCCTTTTTGTCACTGGGATCAAGCACCGTAAGATCAAACCCACTACAAAGCACCTCTTCCCATTGCAAGATAAATAGATCAAGTTGGCCAAACAAAACCCAAATATCGGAGAAGAAATACGAGGCTATAAGCAATCATGCATATAAGAGATCAATGAAACTCAAATAACTTTCATGGATATAAAAAGATAGATATGATCATAAACTCAAAGTTCATCCGATCCCAACAAATACACTGCAAAAAGAGTTACATCATATGGATATCCAAGAGATCATTGTATTGAGAATCAAACGAGAGAGAGGAAACCATCTAGCTACTAACTACAGACCCGAAGGTCTACAAAGAACTACTCACGCATCATCAGATAGGCACCAATGGAAGTGGTGAACCCCTCCGTGATGGTGTCTAGACTGGATCTCGTGGTTCTGGACTCTGCGGGGGCTGGAATTGATTTTCGTCAACTCCCCTAGGGTTTCTGGAATATTGGGGTATTTATAGAGCAAAGAGGCAGTCCGGGGGGGGGCACTCAAGGTGGGCACAACCCACCAGGGCACGCTTGGGCCTCCTGGCGCGCCCTGGTGGGTTGTGCTCTCCTCGGAGCACCCCCAGGCGCAACCTTGGCCCATTAGGTGTCTTCCGGTCCATAAAAAATCTTCGTAGTGCTGCATTTTGACTCCGTTTGGTATTGATTTTCTGCAATGTAAAAAACATGCAAAAAATAGCAACTCGCACTTGGCACTATGTCAATAGGTTAGTACCAAAAAATGATATAAAATGACTATAAAATGATTATAAAACATCCAAGATTGATAATATAGCAGCATGGAACAATAAAAAATTATAGATACGTTGGAGACGTATCAGCATCCCCAAGCTTAACTCCTACTCGTCCTCAAGTAGGTAAGTGATAAAAACAATTTTTTATGTGGAATGCTACTTATCATGTCATATCATATTCTTTTCCTCATAGCATGGACATTTGGACTTTTATATTGTTCAAAGCAATAGTCTAGTTTTGACATGATAACTTAAATACTCAAGCATATCAACAAGCAACCATGTCTTTCAAAATATCAATGCTAAAATAAGCTATCCCTAGCCCATCATGCTCAATCATTGATCCATTCATGAAACACACTCGCATATTAACTACACCCAATGCTCAAGTACGATCATGGCGCCTCCTAGTTGGTGCTTTTATAAGAGAAGATGGAGACTCAAATTCAGAAATAAAAATTACATAAAGTAAAAGAAAGGCCCTTCGCAGAGGGAAGTAGGGATTTGTAGAGGTGCCAGAGCTCAAAGCGAAAAACTTAGAGATAAAAACATTTTGGGAGGTGTGTCCTTCCCACCAATGAAAACGACTTAGAGTTCCCAACACTTTCCATGCTAGATATATCATAGGCGGTTCCCAAACAGAAAATAAAGTTTATTCCTTTTCCACCATACTTTCACTTTCCATGGCTAACCGTATCCATGGGTGCTTTCCATACCAACACTTTCCAAGGAATTTATTTTGACAACATAAAGTAAATTCATTTTTCATTTTGGGACTGGGCATCCCTAATACCTTTGCCTCATTCTCGTGCAATGACAAGTGAATGAACACTCATCATGAGAATAACACATCTAGCATGGAAAATATTAGCCACCCCTCACCGCTCCGCGAGCGAAACAAACACACAAAAGAGAAGTTTATTTTGAAAATTAGAGATGGCACATAAAAAATTGCTTAGAACGACAAAAGAATACCACATATAGGTAGATATACTAGACTCATGTGGCAAAACTGGTTTAAAGGTTTTTGGATGCACAAGTAGTGATTATACTTAGTGCAAAATGAAGGCTAGCAAAAGATTGAGAAGCGACCAACCAAGAAACGATTAACCTCATAAGAGAGCATTAAGCATAATTAACATCGAATAATGCACCACAAGTAGGATATAATTTCATTGCATAATTATTGACTTTTGTGCTTGCATAGGGAATCACAAACCTTAACACCAATATTCTTACTAAAGCATACTTACTCATCAACATAACTCACATATCACATCATCATATCTCAAAACTATTACTAAGAATCAAGTTTATTTTGTCCAATGATCTTAATGAAATTTTTTTTATATCCTTCTTGGATATCAATCACGTTGGGACTAATTTTCATATGTTGCTTTTGATAAGCTCAAACAAATATAAGTGAAGATCATGAGCATAATATTTCTTTCTCTCAAATTAATTTGAGTGAAGCAAGAGAGAATTTCTTGGAAATTTTACTAACTCTCAAATAAATCTAAGTGAAGCAAGAGAGCATTTCTTCAAAAATACTAAAGCACACCGTGCTCAAAAAGATATAAGTGAAGCACTAGAGCAAGTCCATAGCTCATAAAAATTTAAGTGAAGCATAGAGAGCAATTCTAACAAGTCATGACATAATTTGGCTCTCTCAAATAGGTGTGTACATCAATAAATCAAGATTTAAAACACAAAATAAAACAAGCAAAGACTCATATCATACAAGACGCTCCAAGCAAAACACATAGTATGTGATGAATAAAAATATAGCTTCGAGTAAAATACCGATGGTCATTAGAAGAAAGAGGGGATGCCACTCGGGGCATCCCCAAGCTTAGTTGCTTGCTCTCTTTTGGATAATAGCTTGGGATGTCGGGGCATCCTTAATCTTAGGCTCTTCTTACTCTTTATTCCTTCATCCATCGCAAGAAAACCCAAAACTTGAAAACTTCAATCACACAAAACTCAACAAAAGCCTTCATGAGATCGTTAGTATAAGAAAACAAATCACTACTATAAGTGTTGTAGTAAACCAACTCATATTTTATTCTTTAATTATATCTACTGTATTACAACTTTTCTATGGCAAAAACTCATCAAAGAAAACCATAGAGCCATCAAAACAAGCACACAATGCAAAGAAAACAAAATCTGTCAAAAACAAAATAGTCTACAGAAATCTGGGTGTCTCGAATACTTCTGTAACTCCAAAAACTCTGAGAAATTAGGACGACCTGGGTATTTTTTATATTTATCTACTGCAAAAGGATTGGTATTTTATCGCTCTCTAGTTAGAAATGAGAATTGTTTTCGTTAGTGCAAAAGTTTCTGTTTTTCAGCAAGATCAAACAATTATCACCCAAGAAGATCCTAAAGGCTTTACTTGGCACAAACACTAATTAAAACATAAAAACACAATCATAAAAGTAACATAATTGTGCTAACACTCAAGAACAGAAAGCAAAAAGCAAAAATAAAATTTATTCATTGGGTTGCCTCCCAACAAGTGCTATCGTTTTATGCCCCTAGCTAGGCATAAGATTTCAACGATGTTCACACAGAAGATAAGAATTGAAACACAAATAGAGCATCATGAATCATATGACAAACACATTTAAGTCTAACATACTTCCTATGCATAGGAATTTTATAAGCAAACGAATTATCAAGACTAGAAACATCTAACATATGCAAAGAAGAGGAATAAAACATTGACGATCTCAACATAACGAGAGGTAATTTAGTAACATGAAGATTTCTACAACCATATTTTCCTCTCTCATAATAATTACATGTAGGATCATAATAAAATTCAACAATATAATTATCACATAAAATATTCTCTTCATGATCCATATGCATGCAAAGTTGACACTCTTCCAATATAGTGGGATTATCATCAAATAAAGTCATGACCTCTCCAAGCCCACGTTTATCAAAAATTTCATAAGATTGAACACTCTCCAAATATATGGCATTATTTTTACCTAAAGTTAACTCTCTTACAAACCCACTTTTAATATTATCACAAACATATTCATGAGGCTTAAATAAATTTTCGAGATCATAACAATCATTATCACCCCAATCATGATCATTGCAACAAGTAGTGGACATAGCAAAATTAGCATCCCCAAGCTTGGGGTTTTGCATATTATTAGCACAATTGAAAATAATAGAATTTGTAGTAACACCATTACAATCATGCTTTTCATTCAAGGAGCTACCATGAATCACTTCATAAATTTCTTCTTTTTGCACTTCAGCACAAATCTCAAGCAAAACTTCATAAAGATAATCTAGTGCACTCAATTCACAAGCACTTGGTTCATCATAATTGGATCTTGTAAAAATATTATCAAGTGGATGAGGATCCATATCAATAAATTTTTAGCAAGCAAATAAAAGACATATGCAACACAAGCAAACAAGAGACCTGACACGAAAAAGGCAAAAGAAAAGGAGGGTGAATAAAACGACAAATTTTTGTGAAGTGGGGAGAGGAAAACAAGACGCAAATGGAAAATAATGTAAATTGTGAGGAGATGAGATTTGTGATTAGGAACCTATCATATGTTGAAGATCCTCCCCGACAATGGCGCCAAAAATTCCTTTTGATGTCGCTTGAAGCTACGTCGGTATTTCCCCAAAGAGGAAGGGATGATGCAGCACAGTGGTGGTAGGTATTTACCTCAGATATGAAACTAAGGTTATCGAACTAGTAGGAGAACCAAGCAACACAATGTAAACAACACCTGCACACAAATAACAAATACTCACAACCCGACGTGTAAAAGGGGTGTCAATCCCTTTCGGGTAACGGCGCCAGAAATTGGCAAACGGACGTGTAAGTTGTAAATATTGATAGATCAAACGCCGAATAAAATAAATTGCAGCAAGGTATTTTTGGTTTAGTAGATCTGAAAATAAAAGGCAAATAAAATAGATCGCGAATGCAAATAATATGAGAAAGAGACCCGGGGGGCCGTAGGTTCCACTAGTGGCTTCTCTCGAGAAAAATAGCAAACGGTGGGTAAACAAATTACTGTTGGGCAATTGATAGAACTTCAAATACTCATGAAGATATACAGGCAATGATCATTATATAGGCATGACGTCCAAGATTAGTAGACCGACTCCTTCCTGCATCTACTACTATTACTCCACACATCGACCGCTATCCAGCATGCATCTAGTGGATTAAGTTCATGGAGAAATAGATTAATGCAATAAGAACGATGACATGATGTAGACAAGATCTATTTATGTAGAAATAGACCCCATCATTTTATCCTTAGTAGCAATGATACATACGTGTCGGTTCCCTTTCTGTCACTAGGATCAAGCACCGTAAGATCGAACCCACTACAAAGCACCTCTTCCCATTGCAAGATAAATAGATAAAGTTAGCCAAACAAAACCCAAATATCGGAGAAGAAATACGAGGCTATAAGCAAGCATGCATATAAGAGATCAAAGAAACTCAGATAACATTCATGGATATATAAAGATAGATCTGACCATAAACTCAAAGTTCATACGATCCCAACAAACACACCGCAAAAATAGTTACATCATATGGATCTCCAAGAGAACATTGTATTGAGAATCAAACGAGAGAGTGGAAGCCATCTAGCTACTAACTACGGGCCTGGAGGTCTACAAAGAACTACTCACGCATCATCAGAGAGGCACCAAGGGAAGTGGTGAACCCCTCCGTGATGGTGTCTAGATTGGATCTGGTCGTTCTGAACTCTGCGGCGGGTGGAATTGATTTTCGTCGACTTCCCTAGGGTTTCTGGAATATTGGGGTTTTTATAGAGCAAAGAGGCGGTCCCGGGGGGCACCCGTGGTGGGCACAACCCACCAGGGCGCGTCTGGGCCTCCTGGCACGCCCTGGTGGGTTGTGCTCTCTTCAGAGCACCCCCCAGGCGTAGCCTTGGCCCATTAGGTGTCTTATGGTACATAAAAAAATCTCTGTAAAGTTTCGCTGCATTTGGACTCCGTTTGGTATTATTTTTCTACGATGTAAAAACATGCAAAAAACAACAACTGACACTTGGCACTATATCAATAGGTTAGTACCAAAAAATGATATAAAATGATTATAAAACATCCAAGATTGATAATATATCAACATGGAACAACAAAAAATTATAGATACGTTGGAGATGTATCACGGCTCTCCATGCTATTCCTGATTGGACAGTTCCTTACTTGGCTTATATGACCCATGGCGAGTTACCTGAGGATGAAACTTTGGCCAAGCAGATAACCCACGGTCTAAGTATATGACTATTGTCAATGACGAGTTACATAGATGCAGTGTCACAGGCGTGTTCCAGCATTGTGTTTCTCCTGAAGAGGGCCATGAGATTCTAAGGGGAATCCAATAAGGTGATTGTGGTCATCACGTCGGCTCTAAATCTATTGTGGCTAAAGCTTTTCGTCATGGATTTTATTGGTTGATGGATCATACTGATGCAGAAGATCTTGTTAGTAAGTGTGATGGCTGCCAGAAATTCTCTCGACGGGCTGACGTGCCGACTCAAGAATTGAGGATGATTCTAATTATGTGGCCATATGCAGTGTGGGGGCTTGATATGGTAGGACCTTTCAAGAGGTCTAAGGATAAGAATACCCACCTCTTGGTGGCAGTTGACCAATTTACAAAGTGGGTTGAGGCAGAGCCAGTCAACAAGTGTGATGCAACAACAACGGTTCAATTGATAAAGAAAGTAATCTTCTGTTTTGGTTATCCTCATAGTATCATAAATGATAATGGCACTAATTTTTATAAGGGTGCTATGAGAGAATTTTGTCAACAGGAGCATATTCGTCTTAACGTCTCATCAGCGGATCACCCATAGTCTAATGGTCGAGCTGAGAGGGCCAATCAGGAAATCTTGAGAGGTATAAAGCCTCGGCATATGGTTCCTTTGCAGAGAACACCAGGTTGTTGGGTCGAGGAGTTACCTTTAGTGATTTCGAGTATCAACACCACCCCCAATAGGTAAACAGGCTATACGCCTTTCTTCATGGTCTATGGGGCAAAGGTGGTTCTTCCAAGTGATATCCATCATGACTCGCCTCGTGTGGTGGCTTATGTTGAAGCTACTAATGAGATAGCACGTCAAGATGCACTTGATGTGTTAGATGAAGAGCGCGACCTTGCAGCGGCTCATTCGACGATCTATTAGCAAGATCTATGTCGTTATCGTAGCTGCAGAGTCAAAACCCGAACTTTTAAAGAAGGCGACTTGGTGCTCCAGTTAATCCAAGATCAAACAGATATGCATAAGTTATCCCCACCTTGGGGAGGACCTTTTGTGGTCAACAAGAACCTGAACAATGGGTCATACTACCTCATTGATATATGAGAACACAAGGACTCACGTAAGTCATAGGAGGAGACCCGCCGGCCTTGGAACATTGCTCATCTTCGGCCTTATTACACTGGAGCCACTGGCTCTTGTCGTTGTACACACTCTTCTCAATGTATATATTATGATCAATATAATAAAGCCGGCATACCTGATAATTCAGGGCCTCTGTCGTTTCATTTCTAAGCATCTGAGTCTTTATTATTTGTTCATAAGGTCACTTGGGGGATTCCAACCAACCAAGTTTAGCTTTCATACCCTCTTGACCAGGCGTGGACGCCGAATCCTGAGTTATCATGCCTGTTTGCATGATGCTACTCCGCCAGGTAATCCTGAGTGACCCACCGTACTCTTAACAATCAATATTTTTCAAGACCCTGAACTCGTTAAGGTTAAAACAGCGGTTTGTCACATGAGGGCCAACTTACGATGAGCAAGGATTAACTCTAAGGCTATGCGGCCTATGAAAGCACTTGGGTTTTAAGGCTGTGCGGCCTATGAAAGCACTTGGATATTTTCTTCTGAATATTTTTGATTTGTATCCTTTAAAGATTTTTCCTGCTCAAGTGTGTTTTTCACGATTCGGGCAATGCAACCCTGATTATATGACTCATATTTGAGCACTTTTTGGTTTGGTAACCTGCTCTGATAGCGGACTTTAAGTCACCAGTTTATTTTTGCCTTGAGCAATCATAATCATGATATTTCATGACTTCGGGTTTATACCCGATCTGAATTATAATTATCAAGGTATCACCATGGTATCAATCTACAGGTATGTCTTTCAATAATTGTATGAATATTTGGGGTTTGGTAACCCGCCCTAGCTTTAGACTTTAAGTCCCAGAATGTTTCGGCTTAGATGGCCTTTACTCTAGTCTTTCTATAAAAAAATTCAAAGACTATTGTATTGGGGTTTGTTACCCACCTTGGCTTAAACCGCCAGGCCATATGTGTTTAACTTGTGTGTAGAAAATATGACAATATTGATCTGACCCACATGGATGATGATATTATGAGAAAGCACAGCGGTGGATCATAAATATCAAATTGGCGGTTTAACAGTTAAAAGCTAACATGCACGATGGCATGACAGATCATTGTTTTCAAGTCTAGCCTATTACAACGCCACCATGGACCTACATAATTGGAACAAAGTGTTTTTTCAGCACATGATGTTTATGCCCTGATTTGAGAGCCACCTGGTATCAGTTGTCTTTGTCGCGGCGGGTTGACGACTCTGGGTCATCCCGCTCCGGCTCTCCTTCGCCCATTTGGATGTCAGGTGACATTTAGTCGATGTCGGTTAAGGCTTCGAATATAGCTTCATCATTGATAATCAGGGATGGATCAACATCAGGGGCAAAAGTATGCTTACGCGTTGGAGGAGTGAGATCCACGGCGTCATCAACCGGCGCCTTGACCATAGCATTTTCCATGTTGTACGACGACTGATACCTGGATAAGTCAGTCTCCTCGTCCAGTTTACATGCCAAGGGACGCATCTCCTTCTGATTGAAAGGAGACCCATCTTCTTTAAGGCTTGGACAACGAATGGCCATTTCTTCCAGGTCTAGTTCCACTTGCCATGCTTTGGCTCGGCTGAGAGTGGTAATGGCACCAACACGGGCGGCTGATCGTCTTATCTCTTCCAAATTTTGGGGCATTATAGACAATTTGGCTAACACCTCCCTGATGAGTGTGGGTGGCTGTTTGACATTGGAGATAGCCACAAGAGTCCGTTGAGTGCCAGTATATAGTTGTTCAACCAAGGCATATACGGCTTTCAACTTAACGAGCATATCCTGGCCAAGATTGGAGCTCCTGGGCCTGTTGAGCAACCACACAGATAAGTTGCTAGGAGAGTCACGATAAATAGATTCTGAAATATTAAAACATTAAGTGTCGCTTACCAAAGAGAGCAGATGTCATCTGCGAAATTCTTTGCTTTAAACCAGACAATTCTGCAGTTGTGCTTTTCAAGGAAGACTCAGCAGCTACTGCCCTTTGCAATAAAGAAGTTTTCTCTTCTTCCAAGGTGGCTCTTTCGGTGTTAAAATTGGCCTTGAGCTTCTCATTTTCTTCCAACCTAAGGGTCAGCTTGGTCTCAGCATCCTATGTTTTAGATTCTTGGTGTTTGAGTAGTTTTCTTAACTCGCCAAGTTCTGAATCCTTCATGCTTAAAGCATCCCGAAAATGAGTAAATACCAGGAATACTATTCAGCATGGGGATAAGGAGTATTTTCAAGACCCAAGCACATTGCAAGCATTATACTTGGCACTTGGGGGCTAATGTGTAATGAAGTTCTTCTAAAAAAGTTTCGGTGCATAAGATTTGGCTCATCTTTCAAGATAAGCCGGCCCTTGAGGGCTACAACGCTGAATTACCAAAGATTATATGGAATACCCGGCTCATACTTGCATGATAAGCCGGCCTTGGAGGGTTCTAATGGGTTATTTTTTGCGAAGGAGAATTGACAGCATGGTTCATACGGCTTATGAAAGCCGGCTCTAAAAGGTCATGACCTGAAATTCTAAAATTACATGTTGCAGAAAGTCTTAAGCATATTCAGCGCTCCTTTCATATTATTAGAGACTTGGGGCTGGATAAACATATGGATATATGCATAACATTAAAGGAGGAGGTGATTTCATACCTCATACTTCTGCCGCATCATATTGACCAAATTGGCCTCCAGGTCGCAGCTTGTGTGCAGCCGGTTTAGATAACCAGAGTACAATTCACCGGCGTTTAGCTTCGAGCAGCTCTCAAGATCAAGACTGGGCTTATTGTTGTCTGACAAGTGTGTTTCATCCTTGGTGGAATGTCTGGCCAGTACTGCAGATACACCGGGCGACTTATACGCTGATCCAGTGATGATCACCTCTTCAATATGGTCATCCACAGGAGTCTTATCTGAATGTTTGACAGGAGGAAGCGGCTTCAGACTTGGCGGGTCTTGATTGGTTGCCGAGTTGTCATTAACATCCGCAACCAAGTCAGGATTGACAAGATCATCTTGAGGAGGCGGGTCGTCGTGCCGGCTCATAGGATCTTCAAGTTCCTAGGTTTGAGTTTCAACAGCCTTCGGCGTCTGATTCTCGTGTTCAGAAGCTTCAACAATCTTGGAAGGGCCATGTTTATATTTCTTGCCTATCATTGCCTTAGCTCTACAAGGAAAATCATTCAATTTGATAAGTATGAAAGGGCAAAGATAAATTACTCGACAAGTAGTAATACTTACGCCGGGTTAACCACAAATGTGGGGAACTGTGACTGCCAGATGAGTGAGAAGTATCCTGATATGCCGAGTCAGGATAATTAAGAGGTTGACGTATGAGGTCAGCTTGTGAAAAAGAGGAAGTAGGGCTATGAGGCACCTCATGACGATGTTTTCAAACTGGCGGCGTGTTGAGTATGTCGCCTGGACTCATGTTGCTATTTCTTCAAAAGAAATTTTTGATCTAAGCGAGCAAGAGGATGGGAGAACTGTACTTTTCTGACAACCCACCGTGTTTTCTGAGTCGGAGGAGACAGGGATTACCTCAGCGCCGTCAGCTTGGCTTGTCTCTGTTTCCTCCTGAGGAGAATCAACATCAATAAGTTGCATAAAGAGAATACCAAGTGAATCAAGTTCTACCTCTGAGTCGTCCAGTGCAAGTTGTTCTTGTGATGTTGGCTTCTTATGACGACCCAGGCCCCGACTAGTGGTTTTGGTCCTCTTTGTTGGAGCAGTAGTGGATTGTATCTTCCTTTTCCAAAAAGGAGAGTCGACCTGGATATGCATAAACAATAAGATTGAAACTAGGTAGTTCGATGAGTAAACAATGAATGTGTAAAGGATACTTACAGCTGGCTGCGGATTCAGAGTATAATAAGGGGCAAGGCCCGTCTTGCTGCAGTTTACTAGTGACTTGCCAAGAAGCGATTTGATGGTCTCATTGATTTCCTTTTCAGTCAGCTCGGTGGAATTGCAACACAATGGATCTGTGGTATTTCTAGTCTATTCACACATTAAGCCAGAGTGGCGTATTAAAGGCAGAATTCTCCATGAAACCCAACAGCGAGCAAGATCGATTCCGGTTAAACCGTTTGCAATGAAGGCCCGAATCTTTGAAAAGGTGGAGGAATAAAGACCATGTTCTATTGCAGTTATCCGGCCTGGCAGTGGGCCGCTGGTAGGAAGTCGATGTGGACGATAACCCGGCAGGGGGTTTTCTCCTTCTGGAGAGGTATGTTTGTAGTAGAACTAGGTGAATTCCAATCCTTGGGATGACTCGACAGGGTGGTGGCTAGGAAGGTCACATCTCTCTGCCTTTGAATTGACACGCCTTCGAGTTCAATACTAAGCCCGTCGGGCATCTCAGTCTATCAGTTGATATAGTAATGATCCCTGAACAGATCTATCGAGGGCTATTCGCCAAGGTATACCTCACAGAACACTTGGAAATTGCATATATTGGAGACAGAATTGGGACCAATATCTTGAGGATGAAGGTTGTAAAAGTGCAACACATCACGAAAGAATTTTGAGCCAGGCGGGGGAAAGCCACGGAGTAGATGATCTGTAAAGATTACGACCTCACCCTCTTGAGGTTCAGGAGGGCATTCAGGACCTGGAACCCGCCAACGAATGACTTCTTTGGCAGCTAAAACACCCATGGTCACATATTCATTAAGGGTCTCTTCGGTGACTTGGGAAGGGATCCAAGCGCAAGTGGTAGGTGTCTTAGTCATGGTGAGCCAGAAGTAACAAGGCTGTGGACAAGAAATAAATATGGTGAATTAATATTGCAGCATAGAGCAGTTTGCAAATTTTTTAAGCCGACCAGAGGCTGGCGGGTCTCAAGAGTTTTATGTAAGCCGCCATGTGTTGTATGACGAATCAACAATCTATAAAAATGGAAGTGCTAAAAATTGAGCTAAGTGTTGCATAAACAGGTTTCCCAGATTGCAGCTATATTTATGGGTCTATGATAGTTCGGAAAAGAAAAGCTATTCTTAAACCTAAAACTATGGTGGAAGAACTCGCATATTGCAAATAAATCTTGAAGGGACATGATGGATCTACATTGAAGAACAAATGCTAAAATCGCTACTCCGTGACCCCAGTACTATGTTGAGATTCAACTAAGAAGTATGAAGGATGAACTACCAACGGGCATGATGAACACTGATGAACGCCGATGAACTGAGGGAACCCTAATGTAGATTGAAAGTCAAGAAAGACGAGTACCTGACGATGTTGATGAACAACTAAAGGGTGCCACGTTTTTCTGGTCGGTTCAGGGTGATGCAGCGGCCAGGTTGGTGCAGCTTGTGAAGGTTGACGACGGCGGTAGAGCTCACGTGGCGATGAACGACACAAGGAAGAAGAAGAGAGGGGGATGGGGTAAAAGTGAAAAAGAGCCCATGTGCCTATTTATAAGGGGAAAGGTGAACAGTAAATGGTAAGCGCAGGGATCGAGGAGGCATGATTATTATCTTGACAACAAAGGTGCCTCGATCCTCGGAATGGATGATTAATGCAAAGATCCGTTATGATGTCATAAGGTTTTTCCTGGAACTAATGACATGATGTCATCTCTTCATTATGGCGGGTTATATAAAGCTTGTGAGATTAAGAGTTGAAGAAGCTCAAAGGAGTCACATATTGAAGATTGGAGATTGACATGAACATGTTCAAATCAATCTGGGGCCTAATGTTGGGGATATAACCCGTGGTATGACCCACCCAGGAGGGGCCGGGTCATATTATGAGCAACTTATAATGAAGGCCGAGTAAGGTTTAAGAATATTGAAGGCCGACTTACAAGCAGGCTGTTGAAGGCCCATGACCCGAAGGCGACTCAAGGCCCAAAGGTGTGAGCCGCCTAATGATAGCTTGCCTAACA
Organism: Triticum dicoccoides; assembly: GCF_002162155.2. Classification (NCBI taxonomy): domain Eukaryota; kingdom Viridiplantae; phylum Streptophyta; class Magnoliopsida; order Poales; family Poaceae; genus Triticum; species Triticum dicoccoides. Next base: position 480,633,555 of record NC_041388.1, read on the forward strand.
AGACGAGGTAGTTTAGAGATAGGGTTGGTTACATTGTGTAATATGACCCGGACTCTTGTAAGCCGCCAGACCTCAACCTGTGTATATAAAGGCGAGACCCGGCGGCGGGTTGACTCAAGAAACAATCAAGGACTAGGTCAAGCGTATTCGCTCCCTTGTAATCGAAACTCAAGCAATACAACTAGAAGTAGGGCGTAGGCTTTTACCTCGTTGTGAGGGGCCGAACCTGGGTAAATCCTTTGTGTCCTTTGTCCCGTACAACCCCTTTGAGCTAGCCTACGTTGCGATGGCTCCACACCTAAGTCCTTTCACTAGGGCATCTGCCGTGATAAATCCACGACAGGAAGCATATTATTGAGATTCCCCTTCTTTCTATACAATGTTGTTTTCCCACACATGATGAATCAGAACACCCAAAGAAATGCCATTACATGATGTCTCTCTATATGTGGCCACATGCATTTGGAAACTCAACTGGGAGCATTAGCTAACCAATTAAATGTGTGTCTGTAAGCTAATTTCAGTATCATATCACATTCGTATTTGAAGAAGCTTAGGATGTATGATTGGTGTGTTATTTAGCTTTAAAGGGTGGACAACTACTAGTAGGAGACAAAGCACCTACGCGGATCGTAGTGTAGATATAATGGGAAAACCCTAAGCATCAGGAGTAAAATCAGGAAAGTGGAACTTGCTGGAAAATATGTGCTACTATTGTCGGTATAGCTAGAAAGGCTTTGGATACCAGCTCTCTACAACTGAAGGCCCATTGTTGTTACTATCAGTCTAACTCTCAAAGGCGACATATACGACCGAATACAAAGAGTTGAAAGCATCCATGACAAGTGACATGAAGACCAACACGAAGAGTTGAAAGCATCCATGACAAGTGACCGAATAGACCTGTACACTGCAAATGCCCCTGCTCCTCTTCACTACAAAGAACATATTGTACAACTATTATACTCTCTCTGTTCCTAAATACAAGTCTTTGTAGAGATTCCACTATGGATCACATACATATGTATATAGATACATTTTAGAGTGTAGATTCACACATTTTGCTCCATATGTAGTCCATGGAGGAATCTCTACAAAGACTTATATTTAGGTACGGAGAGAGTACTTACAAAAGAAGAACAAAATAGGAGCATGCTAAAGAAGAGCAAGCAGACTTTGTATAATAAAATGTCGGTTGGCCACACATGATGAACCAGAGCGCATAAAGAATGCAACTCCCTGCCGTCCCTTGATATGTGGCGCATGTGCTTTTCGAAAGTAAAGTAGGAACATTAGCTGACCAATTAAACATTCTCTGTTTTAGTACATGTCAAGATCATATCAGATTCGTATTTGAGCAACTAAGTTTGGAATTATGAGTGGCATGTTGTTTATCTTGATGGGTTGAGGAGCACTGCTTGCACGTACGTCTCGAAGCACCTATGATGATGGTACTGAATATATGGGAATGTCTACATGCAAGTCGCCTGACTTCCATCATTTGGATCAGTCAACCATTTCAGGCGGTTGGATGAAGATCCTATATCTCCTAACTCTTCTTCTGCCCTGTCTCTTATTCTTCCCCTAAAGACCACCACATGGGCCGCCGGCCGAACCACCGGCCCCCGCCCTCCCCTGAAATGCCCACCACCTCCAGTCTTCCGCCACCCCCGGCCATCCCTCTAGCTAACCCCACCCCACCCGCGTCGAGTTTTGCCTCTGGCGAGGCCCCACCATAGCCCGACGACAGCCCCCCACAACCACGGTCCCCACCCGAAACCCTAAGATAAATAATGGGGCAGCCCTCCAGCGAGCCCCTTCCTTTCCTCCGGCGAACTCACAAAAATGGAATGGCCCCAATTTGAAACTCAGTCGGCTGTCATTTAAGATAATGTGGAATATAAAAGGGGAAAACCATAAGCATTGCGAGTATAGTGGTGAGTGTGCCATGACGGATCTGAAGGTGCAAACCGGACAAAGGCAACTTCGCAACCAATGTTTGGTTTCAACTAACAAGTAAGATTCTAAGTGATGGACAAGAAATCAAAGTAAAGTAGTGGCGATGTATTTTCTTGCTGAGACAAATAACTTGAGAAGATATGAAAGAGTACCGCCTCTGGTGTGGCGCCGTGTAAGCATCTGTTGAGGCGTTGAGGGTGCTGCTGTGGTAGCGATGGCTGTCAGCGGCATGGAAGCAGATCTAGGAGGGCAGACGGTGGCGGCGAGGGAACTATCCTGGCGCGGTGGACGAGACTGTCGTATGAGCGGCCTCGGCAAGGTGGATGACGGCGCAGATGAAGCAAGAGGACGTGATGCAAGGATCCTGGTCCGAAGTTGTGGATGAGAGAGGTTGATCTCTTGTAATGGACGGCGGCGTCGGGTATCAGCTCCGGCATGGTGGAGGAGGACAGCGGTGGATGGGGTGGCGGACGGAGGAGACTGCGGTGGAGAGGGTGTTTTAGCGCCCACGGAGTATGAATGGGGAAATGGAGGGAGAGAGGCAGGGGGGGACCATGTCTTCATGGCGCGCTTGTCTCAAATGCGAGGAAATTTACAAACTTAGCCCCCGTTTTAAATTTCCCACATCACAAGAATATTAGTCAGTTGGGGATAGGACGGTAATCTCACATACACCGAATATTTGCCGACGGAGATTTCGGCCGAGGAGAGTTTGTGTTGGTGCCTACCATGTATGAATCGGGGAGGGAGGTGAGAGGCGATTTCGGCCGAGGAGAAACTGTGTTTTGGCGCCCACCATGTATGAATCTGGGGAGGTGAGAGGCGGAGGCGGTTATGTCACGTTTGAGTGAAATTACAAGCCTACCCCTATCGAAACCTATAGAAATCAGGCCGATAGGCTTTGCGCGTCAGGGATAGGTAGTAATTTCCATCTTGCAGATTTTGGTTTCGGGCGGTTACTGCGAGTTTCCCCACTTCATTCAAAATTTTGCAGAGAAAGAGTGCATGTTTAATGTGCCAACTCAATTTGAATCCAGTTTGTAATTTTTTCGGGCATGATACATTCTGTATTCGAATACAAATCTATATACATCATTTTTATATATACTTTCAAAAGCACAATACCCGTTATACATAAATATGGTTTACAAATGGCATGATCTCAGATTCATAAGGCTGGATCCATCTTAATTTGGATTTTCGAATATTTGAAACCACTTTATGTTGAAATCCAATGTACGCATTCCTCCCTAACTGTCTCCAATTAATGTGTGTTTCATGCGGTTTTTTTTACTTCTCAAACACTTATAATGTGTTTGACACACGCAACATATAGTGTAATCCCGTTTATACATCAATTGCATATAAACCATTCATTGTCTCTAATTAAACAATCTGTGGATCACTAATATTGATAAACTATATAACATTACACGTGTCCCCAAATTCAAATGAATATGCATGTTTGATAGACCAATTTTCGTAACGATGTCGTGATCTCTAGTTTAAATATATGAATCCCCTTTAATCAAGATATTAGTCTCATATAGCTATTACTCATGCTTATATCTCTCTCTAGACCTATACGCCTTCATTGTCTCTCAGGTATCTCTCTTGCTACTTGTATGTCGACAATGATCTTTTATCTTCATAACACACTGACGGTACTCTATCCCTCAACCTTCACTCTATCTCTCTCTCTAAGTATATCTCGATCCCTGCTATGTGTCTCTAACAATGATTCTCCATGCAAAATCTCTTTCTCTCACACAAACACAAAATTCGTCTCCCGGGGTCTCATTTCTCTCTACTATTCCCCTATGTGCCGCTCACACACCCCCTCTCACACAAAGATGTCTTGTGCTCTGATAACCCACAAGTATAGGGGATCGCAACAGTTTTCGCGGGTAGAGTATTCAACCCAAATTTATAGATTCGACACAAGGGGAGCCAAAGAATATTTGTAGGTATTAGCAGCTGAGTTGTCAATTCAACCACACCTAGAGATTAATTATCTGCAACAAAATGATTAGTAGCAAAGTAGTATGATAGTTTTGATAATAGTAGCAGCAACACTAGTAACGGTAACAGTGATAGCAGTGGTTTTGTAACAAGTGCAGCAGTAACGATAGCAGTAGTAACTTAGCAAGAACAATATAAGAGAAACTCGTAGGCATTGGATCGATGATTTGTTGGATGATATTCATCATGTGACAGTCATAACCTAGGGTGATAAAGCACTAGCTCCAGTTCATAAATATAATGTAGGCATGTATTCCGTAAATAGTCATACGTGCTTATGGAAAGAACTTGCATGACATCTTTTGTCCTACCCTCCTGTGGAAGCGGGGTCCTATTGGAAACTAAGGGATATTAGGGCCTCCTTTTAATAGAGAACCGGAACAAAGCATTAACACACGGTGAATACATGAACTCCTCAAACTACGGTCATCACCGGGAGTGGTCCCGACTATTGTCACTCCGGGGTTGCCGGATCATAACATGTAGTCGGTGACTATAACTTGCAAGATCGGATCTAGAACATGGATATAATGGTGATAACATAAAGGGTTCAGATCTGAAATCATGGCACCTGGGCTCAAAGTGACAAGCATTAAGCATGGCAAAGTCATATCAACATCAATCTCATAACATCATGGATACTAGGGATCAAGCCCTAACAAAACTAACTAGATTACATGATGAATCTCATCCAACTCCTCACCGACCAGCGAGCCTATGAACGAATTACTCACTCCCAATGGGGAGCATCATGGAATTGGCGATGGAGAAGGGTTGGTGATGATGAAGATCGAAGATCCCCGTCTCCGGAGCCCCAAACGGACTCTAGATCTGGCCTCCCGGTGAAGAACGGGAGGTGACAGCGGCTCCATCTCATGGAACGCAATAATTCTTTCTCCCTGATTTTTTTCTGGAAAAATAGGATTTTATA
>NC_041388.1:480639050-480765972 GCF_002162155.2 Triticum dicoccoides
GGGTTGTGCCCACCCAGGTTCCCCCCTCTAGTGGTTCTTGGCTCCAGAAATTCTCATATATTGTATAAAAATTCCTTGCAAAGTTTTGTTCCATATCGAGAACTTTTATTTCTACACAACAACAACACCATGGTAGTTCTGCTGAAAACAGCGTCAGTCCGGGGTTAGTTTCATTCAAATCATGCAAATTAGAGTCCAAAACGAGAGGAAAAGCATTAGGAAAAGTAGATACGTTGGAGACGTATCAACTCCCCTAAGCTTAAACCTTTGCTTGTCCTCAAGCAATTCAGTTGATAAACTAAAATTCAAAAAGAAAAACTTTTACGAACTCTCTTGCTCTTGTTTGCATAAATAAGCTTAAACAACACCCAGGTTTTCAACCAATATTATAACTAACCATGCTGACAATAACTCTTAAAAATTATATTAACTCATATCAATGACATAATTAGCTAGCCAGCAATCATAAGATATCTCAAACAGCAACACGTTATCAAAACAACCATGATATAATATGACAATAGTGGTATCTCGCTAGCCCTTTCCGAGACCGCAAAACATAAAAGCAGAGCACCTCCAAAGTCCAAGCAGCGACTAAACATTGTAATTCATGGTAGAAAAGATCCAGTCATGATACACCCAACATTAGCTACACACAATGCATCAGCATGACAGTTGTGCTCTCAGGTTCTCGCGCTTATATTAGAAGGTGATGACACAACATAAAAGTAAATAGATAGTCCCTTCGTAGAGGGAAGAAGTGATTTGCAGCGTTGCCAGAGCTCAAGTATTTAAAACAAAGGTAAATGAAATTTTGAGAAATGCACCCTTCTTGTTTACTTCGTGACCATCAGTTATCAATATCTTCCATGCTAAACATGCTAGTGGCGGTTCCCAAGCGATAAAGTAAAGGTTATGACTCCATAGGAGTTTTTGTTTGATTATTTGTAAGCTTTTTCTTTTTGCAGTTTGGGACTGGGCATCCCTATTACCGCCTTTTTCTTGTGCGATGGTGAGTGAATAAACACTTGATACGTATCCAACATATCTACTTTTCCAAACACTTTTGCCCTTGTTTTGGACTCTAACTTGCATGATTCGAATGGAACTAACCTGGACTAACGTTGTTTTCAGCAGAATTGCCATGGTGTTATTTTTGTGCAGAAATAAAAGTTCTCGGAATGACCTGAAAATCCACGGAGACACATTTTGAAATTAATGAAAAATATTGGCGAAAGAATCAGCATCAGGGGGCCCACACCCTGTCCACGAGGGTGCAGGGCGCGCCCCCTGCCTCGTGGGCCCCCTGGGACTCCACCAACCTTAACCCCAACTCCATATATTCACTTTCTGGGAGAGAAAAATCAGGGAGAAGGATTCACCGCATTTTACGATACGAAGCCGCCGCCAAGCCCTAATCTTCCTCGGGAGGGCTGATCTGGAGTCCATTTGGGGCTTCGGATAGGGGAATCCGTCGCCATCGTCATCATCAACTATCCTCCATCACCAATTTCATGATGCTCTCCGCCGTGCGTGAGTAATCCCATCGTAGGCCTGCTGGACGGTGATGGGTCGGATGAGATTTACCATGTAATTGAGTTAGTTTTGTTAGGGTTTGATCCCTAGTATCCATTATGTTCTAAGATTGATGTTGCTATGACTTTGCTATGCTTAATGCTTGTCACTAGGGCCCGAGTGACATGATTTCAGATCTGAACCTATTATGTTTTCATGAATATATGTGAGTTCTTGATCCTATCTTGCAAGTCAATAATCACCTACTATGTGTTATGATCCAGCAACCCCGAAGTGACAATAATCGGGACCACTCCCGGTGATGACCGTAGTTTGAGGAGTTCATGAATTCACTAAGTGTTAATGCTTTGGTCCGGTACTCTATTAAAAGGAGGCCTTAATATCCCTTAGTTTCCAATAGGACCCCGCTGCCATGGGAGGGTAGGACAAAAGATGTCATGCAAGTTCTTTTCCATAAGCATGTATGACTATATTCGGAATACATGCCTACATTACATTGATGAACCGGAGCTAGTTCTATGTCACCCTATGTTATAACTATTGCATGAGGAATCCATCCGACATAATTATCCATCATTGATCCATTGCCTACGAGCTTTTCACATATTGATCTTTGCTTAGTTACATTTCCGTTGCCACTGTTACGATTGCTACGAAAATTGCTACTGTTACTTTTGCCACCATTACCGTTACTTCCATACTACTTTGCTACTAAATACATTGCTGCAGATATTAAGTCTTTCAGGTGTGGTTGAATTGACAACTCAACTGCTAATACTTGAGAATATTCTTTGGCTCCCCTTGTGTTGAATCAATAAATTTGGGTTAAGTACTCTACCCTCAAAACTATTGCGATCCCCTATACTTGTGGGTTATCAACACTCATCCTGAGAATAGCCCGCTTAGCATGGAAGATACCGACTACCTCCTGTCGTTCCATGAACGATCCAGGCACACAAAAAGGATGTTTATTTTGAAGTTTTTAGAGATGGCACATGCAAATTTACTTAGGACGGCAGTGTAATACCGCATATAGGTAGGTATGGTGGACTCATCTGGAATAACTTGGGTTTAAGGTTTTTCATGCACAAGCAGAATTCCCACTTAGTACAGGTGAAGGCTAGCAAATAGGTTGAGAAGCGGCCAGCTAGAGAGCAACAACGGTCATGAACATGCATTATGCATAAGTAACATTGGACACTAGCATGAGTAGGATATGAACACCATGAACATAAATATCATAGAGGCTATGTTGGTTTTGATTCAACTACATGCATGAACATGTGCCAAGTCAAGCCACCCGAACATTCAGAGGAGGATACCATATCATCATACTACATCACAATCATTTTAACGCAATGTTGACATCCAAGATAAATCATTACCCACTCCTAGCTACTTATGCATGGCATGAGAAACAATAATCTCTAATTGTCAGTGTAAACATGTTTAATTATAACAAGCCGAATCATGGATACTAGGTTAAATATATTTACAAAAATAGAACAAGTCGAGTTCATACATGTTTCTCTCTGCCACGGCCAGTTCATCAAATATCGTTATTATTGCCTTTCACTTGCACGACCGAACGATGTGAAAGTAATAATAGTGCAAGAGTGCCGTGGACTAAGCTGGAATCTGCAAACATTTTATCAACATGAGAAGACAAGGTAAAATGGGCTCTTTGTTAGATCAACAATAATGCAAGTGAGATCCACTCAGCATCTTCATCGTGGTCTTCTCCTCAGTACGACCTAATAAAAAGAAAATAAATTCAGAGAAACACACTAAAATATTTTTGGAGTTTTTGGTTTTCTCAAACAAGAAAATAAAAGGGAAAAGCAAAAACGAGAAAAACTATTTACACGGGAAAGCTCCCAAGAAGCAAAAGAAGAATAAGGAAATCTTTTTTGGTTTTGTTTTTAGTGCTACAGCTAACTACTCTAGAAAGAAAATCAAAAAGAAGGAAATATTTTTGGAATTTCTCGAAGTTTTTCAAACACACAAGAAGAAAGCGAAAATAAATAAATTTAACATGGATAACACAATGGAAAAGTGGGAACACCGATAACTGGAATGAAATGTGTGAACATGAATGTAATGTCGGTAGAAATACGTACTCCTCCAAGCGTAGGCTTTTGGCCTAACTTGGTAATCAATCAGTAGGATGCATAGTAGTGTAACACTCCAAAAATTTTGATTTGGTTTTTATCAAATTCTTTATTTAATTGGAAGGAGGTTATTTATTTTTTTTCTTTCTAAAAGACTCTCCTTCTCAAAATTTTCATTTGTGACAAGTATTTTTTCCCGCCCAATCTTGATCTTTGGTCATGAGGGTTTTTCATCTTGTGTTGGCTCAACACATATAATTTTGGAAGGTTTTTACAATTCTTTTTATTAAAAAAGAATCCCTATAAATTATGGATTTATTCTTCCCCATTCAAAAATTTCTCTCTTGCCATGACCTATGTTGAAAACTTTCTTCAAAAACACACCTCCCCACTTTGGGTCAAGTCAAGCATCCAATTCCAGCAAGTTTCAACCTCTTTTAGATTTTATTTCTATTTATTTTATCCTCAAACCATTTTCTGTAATTTAATTTGGACCTTAGTGATTTATAACGAAACTACTAGATTTTCTTTGAGTTTTGGTTCCAAATAAATTCCTCTGGCTAGTCCTTAGTACCCTCAACCGAGATCCATCAAGATCTGCTAGTCCACAATTCAAATTTTTCAAAATTTGCTTGCTGCAAGTTTGGACCAGATTTGCCATTTTTGGTGAATTTCATTCTTCTTCTTTTCCAAATATTCTGAGATAAATCAGGCAGTCTCTAGATGCATCAAGAGATCACCTCACCGAGGTTCATCTCAAGAAAATTTTTCCACATGGTTAAAACGTTTCGTCGAACAGCTGGTGTGCACTGTTTCTGTTCAAATTCAGAATTCAGTGTTTCAGTTCAAAGACAGTGTCGTTTCCGTCAGTCGGTAGTGTTAATCTTGCCAGTGCTCTCGTTGGCTCGTTGCTCACTGCTCCTCCTTCTTATCCAGTGCGCCGCACGGTTGCTAGGCCGGTTGCGAGCGTCGGTGGTGACGTGTCTCGTCAACTCCGGCGTCTTCCGCGGTGGCAGAACCGCCCGTGGAGACCAGCAGCGGCCAGTGCTGCAGAACGGCGCCGTCCATGTCACAGCCCCAGATCAGCCCTTGTTTGTTTTGCTTTAGCATCCATGCAACATGTCTAAATTTTATGAAATTTGAAATGGGGATGACCAAGCCCTAGCACCAAAGCATTGCAAATAGGTTCAACTTCAAAATATTTTCAAAGAACCCAAATTGGTTTGCAAAAATGTTCATGATTACTGGAAAAGGGTGAAAACCATATCCAGAGATGATGGATATTTTTCCAAGACATTTTTGGATTTTTGATTAAACCATATTGTATTTGAATTGGGGCATTTAAATACTGTTAATATTTTTAAATGCTCCAACAATTCTGAAAATAGTTGAGGGCCTCTGTAATAATTCAGTTAATGTCCACAATTATTCTCAGGATTTATAAAAAAATGATTTAGTGTCTAAAACTAAATCAAAACAAACTACAGAAAATAGAAATAGAAAAGAGGAAATAAAAGAAAGGGAGAGAAGGCCACCAGGCCACCTACCTAACTTACCTGGCGCCCACTTACCTGGCCCAGCACGGCCCAACCCATCTCCACTCCCCCTGTCGTCTTCCTCCTCGCCAGAAGGACCGAGGCGTGGCGCGCGCCCGAGAGGCCTCGGCCACCTCCTGCTTCCCCTGGCCACCTCCTGCTTCCTCCTCGACGCCCCGGTGACGCCACGCGCCTCCCCGACCCCCTCTCACCTCTCCCTCACTCGCTGCACCCTCTCTCCCTCCCCTGACTCCCTTCCCCGAGCTCACCCGAGAGTCGCTGTCGCTGCCGTTCGCCATAGCCGCAGCCACCAGCCCTCCCTCGCCCTTCCGCCAGTTCCAGAAGCTCCGCCGCTGACCTCTACACCGTCCCGCCAAGCCACACGAGCGGACGCGCCCTGCAGCGGCTTCCCCGACCTCTTCTTCAAGCTTCGGCCGCCGAGATCGCCGGCGACCGTGTGCCCTCCCTGACGCCTCCCCGAGCTCCCCGAGGCCACCGTCGCAACCCCTGTGAGCCTCCGGTCGATTCCCCTCTTCTCCCCGCGTCGATTTCGCGCCCTAGCCACAGATGCACATAGCCGAGTTGTGCTCGCCGCCGGCGAAGTCGTCACCATGGCTTGAGCAAGCCTAGCTTGCCCCTGAGCATGTCATCGCGCTCGCGCTGCTCCCAGGATCCAATCTAGCCCACCCGTTCGTCTCACCGTGCACCACAACGCCGATTCCAAGCACACCCGAACTCCGGCCGCCGCCTTGGAGCTCGCCGTCGTCGGCTCCGGCCACCATAGGTCCGGCCACCACCACCGTTCGACGCGTGCCACTGCGTGCGTTTGAATGCAACTAACCGTGCTCGAAATGATGCCCTGAGGGCGATTTCCGAAGCCCGCCGCCGCATCTGGCCTCGCCGGCGTCATATCGCCGGTGGGGTTGACCCACTTGACCACGGCGGAACCCCCCTGGGTCGATGACAGGTCGGGCCAGCCCCTGTTAATTAGTTTAGGTGTTAGATTAGTTAACACTAATTAATTTAGTTAATTATTTAAGCCACTGACATGTGGGCCCAGCCCTACTGACATTTTTCGTTAGTATTAGTTTAACCCTAATCAACCCGGTTAACCAACTGAGTCACTGACACGCGGGACCCACTGTCAGGTTTGACCTGGACCTGGCCATTGACTCGCTGACGTCATGCTGGCGTCAGGCTGACGCAATTAAATCATTTTCAGGATTTATTTTAATTCAGGAAATTCCAGAAAATTGTATAAACTTCTAAAAATCATAGAAATTCAACCGTAACTCCAAATCAAATAATTTATATATGAAAAATTATCAGAAAAATTCAAGGAATCCATCTGTACCATTTTCATGCATGTTAGAACAACTTATAGATGCTGTTTAGCACAAATCATATAAAGGGCATTTAAATAATCACATATGGAGTTTGAATTTGAATCTTGTATTCAAACCAACTTCATTTAATCTGTTGCTAGTTGCATTAGCTCAAAACACATTCATTTTGCCATGCCATGATCATGCATCATATTGTGCATTGCATTGATTGTGTTCCCTTCTGTGTTGCCGGTATTTGTCCCCTCTCGATAGACGTGATACCGATGATGTGATCGTTGACACTGATGAAGACTCAATGTTATCTTCAGAAGTGCCAGGCAAGAAAAATCCCCTTGTTCATTCCGATAATATCCCACTCTCTCGCTCCTGCTCTCTTTTACTGCATTAGGACAATAACGACATATTTGTTACTTGCTGCGGTAGCTGAACCCCTTTATCCTCTGCATGACCTGTCATTGCCACAGTAAATAGATGAAACCCACTAGTATGAGTAGGAGTTGCTTGAGCCCTATTGTGCCTATCATTCATGTTTGTTTGTCATGCCTGCTACTGCTTAGAGTTGAGTCAGGTCTGATTCATCAGGGGATGAATCAGAGGTGTGTGAACATGTCCTACTGTGTGTGAGCTAAGTGTGTGAACACGATTTGGTAAAGGTAGCGGTGAGAGGCCATGTAGGAGTACATGGTGGGTTGTCTCATTGAAGCCGTCCTCAGGAACTGAGTTCTGTGTTTGTGATCCATGATTCAGCTACTACCATGCATTGGGCCCTGAAATATGACCCCGCTCGACTTCTTATTCACCCTAGTCCTCTGTGCAGGAGTTGCAAGTAGTTTCTGGTGTTTGTAGTATGCTGGAGGCTGTGGACAGCGCTGACCGTAGGGGTGGGCTGTGATGTGGTAGGCACGTGGCCGGGTATACCGGGCGCCCGTTTGGTGTCACGGAACCCTGTTCACATTGTTTGGGGCTGTGAGCGAAACTCCGGCCGGATCTCCTCATGGATGGAACCCGAATAGGCGATAAACCTGGACTAGAGACTTGAGTGTTTAGGTAGGTCGTGGTCTACACCCACGTCGGCTTTCGCTTGAAGTCTGCCGAGCACATGTCGTGTGCAGACGCTAAGTGGTGGAAACATGTATGAAGAAGTACACCCCTGCAGGGTTAATATCATCTATTCGAATAGTCGTGTCCGCGGTAAAGGACTTCTAGGTTGCTTATATCAGTTCATAGACAAGTGAAAGTGGATACTCTAAAATATGCAAGATAAGCGTGAGTGCTATGGATGGCGTTCTCGTAGGGAGACGGGAGCGGATCCATAGTGGTGTATTGATATGGTGAATATGTGGACTCGTGTGCGCCACCTCAAAAGAGTTGCTTGCAGTCGTAGTTTAGGATAGCCACCGAGTCAAAGCTGGCTTGCTGCAGTTAAACCCCACCATCCCCTTGTTGATAATGATGCATATGTAGTTAGTTCTGATGTAAGTCTTGCTGGGTACATTTGTACTCACGTTTGCCTATTTTATGTTTTTGCAGAGAGACTTCGGTCTCACTAGTAGTTCCACGTGGACTTCGACGTTTAGCTTGTTACCTCAGCTACGGTCTTGTGCCTCGGCAGGATTTGGTAGATAGTCAGGCTTCTCAGCCTTTTTCATTTATAGATGTCTGTACTCAGACATGACAGCTTCCGCTTGTGCTTTGATATGTATGCTCTGAATGTTGGGTCATGAGACCCTTGTTTGTAATATCTCGCTCCTCGGAGCCTATTGATTAAATACTTGAGTTATAGAGTCATGTTGTGATGCCATGTTGTATTTGCACATATCGAGCATATTGTGTGTATGTTATTGAAATGCTTGGTATGTGTGGGATCTGACTATCTAGTTGTTTATTCTTAGTAGCCTCTCTTACCGGGAAATGTCTCCTAGTGTTTCCACTGAGCCATGGTAGCTTGCTACTGCTCCGGAACACTTAGGCTGGCCGGCATGTGTCCTTCTTTGTTCCTGTGTCTGTCCCTTCGAGGAAATGTCACGCGATGAATACCAGAGTCCTGTTAGCCTGCTACAGCCCGGTTCACCGGAGTCCTGCTAGCCCAGTGCTACAGCCTGGATTCACTCGCTGATGACCGACACGTTCGATGCTGGGTCATGGATGCCTGTCCCTGTAAGTTTGTGACACTTTGGGTTTACGACTAGCCATGTCAGCCCGGGCTCCTTATCATATGGATGCTAGCGACACTATCATATACGTGTGCCAAAAGGCGCAAACGGTCCCGGGCAAAGGTAAGGCGACACCCGTGGGAATACCGTGCGTGAGGCCGCAAAGTGATATGAGGTGTTACATGCTAGATCGATGTGGCATTGAGTCAGGGTCCTGACAGCGTTGGTATCAGAGCTTGACTGCCTGTAGGATTACCAAGCCAAACTGGTCGAAGTTGAGTCTAGAAATTCTTTAGTTATATAAGGGAATTGATTGTGGGATGGAACGTAAGGCTCTTTTTACTCCTTATACCTCATGCCCTTCTGATCTGATCAACCTCTTCTCTTCTACGGGGTTAAGGAACTAGGCTATCTCTTCTTTCTATTAGGATCACGTGTTACTAATCAGTAGACTTATAAGATTGTTGGATTTAAGCTTGAGTCCAGTTCCTACTATTTCTGTATGATTACTGTTGATCTCGGAACCTTGATACTGTGATGTTGAGTGGTTATGCCACCAATTTTGTGAATGTCTCAAATCTTTTTGAGCATTTACAGCCGTTATGCTGTCCAAGTCATCCCAGGTCTCTAAACAGTCTGATGCATTTGCAAATCCTTTCCTTCCGTCTCCGATGTCCCTTTTGGTCGGAATAAGCACACTAATCGGTAGGTTGAGGTACTTTGTTGCCTCGGCGTAGATGTTGGAGCTATTATTATGACCTTAGGTGTTTAGGAAGTCACCTAGCAATTTAGCAATGCTTTTGTATCCCCAGTGTGATGATTCTGGCCATTATTTTTGAAAGCATCCCGTGATGTTATTAGTTAGTAGGCATTCTATTTCTGGGTTTTGAACCCGAGATTCACTCTACTTACTTCATGTTGATAGTGTTTGCTAGTTCCTTTAGGATATTAGTAACCTTTGCGACAGTCCTCGAGGTCCGTGGTATATCGTTCTTCCAAATACCATGAACCATTCTTGGCAGGAGTTCTTTTGAACCAAAAGATCACAATTAGAGTACTCTTGAGGAGTTCTCCATTCATATATTGTGGCTCTGCCAGCTCAACCTTTCTGCATGGGTTATCCGGAAGAATTATGTTGAACTTGGTTCGACATACTAATCTATGCATCCACAACTCAGAAAGTTATATGTTCCTTTGAGTTGTCCCTCTTTAGTTGTCTACTGACCTTCGTCTATCAATTGATAGTCAAGAGTATGCGTGCATTCATTTATCGATGCCTATTACTCTTGTGGTCCGTCAAGCCATTCTATCGCGGAATGATAGGAGAAACAAACTCCAGTACCTCTTCCATATCTAGGATTGGGTCAAAGCAATTGTGCTCCGCAGATCAAAATGCCAACCCAGCTTTTGATTCTGTTCTACCCTGAAGTATTACCGTCTTTATGTCAGGATTTTCATGAGGATTGCACCGGATCTTGTGAATTCTTGATGTAGTGATACTTCTCGCCATCATTATTCATCCCTCGGTTCCGTGTTGTCGCAACCGGAATGCCGACAAGTGAATTGTGATGTGTGAATTCAATACTCCTAGCAACCTTGTTGCTTGGTAGTTAATGGACAATAATTTCATTCTTAGCATGTTGGTTTTGAATCATCATTCTAAGGTTGATCATGCTACCTAGTCCTTGTTCTCGGTGCACTCCTCGATCGATGAGTTAGGATTATTTCAAATCTTCGCTCTATTGATCATATCGTCTTGCCTCAAAAAGCAAGATTGTTCTCGAGCTTAGAAACATATCGGTGGTTCATGATTTTCCGAAGATCTTCTCGGAAGTATTACCAGGTTGTCACCTGACCGCTGTGTTGAGCTCGTGATCAAGTTGGTTCTTGTGAACCACCCTTCTCCAAGAATCTGTGTTGGATATCCCCGAGCTAGTTGGTTAAGCTAGTCAACAACTTGGAGAGTTGGAAGATAAAAGCTTGCCTGACTTAGTTCGTTCCAAAGGGATATTCTTGTGTAGTATGTGTTGACGAAAGATGGTATCTTCATCGATTGGTCCCTGTGATCAGTTGCTGGACCTATCATTTTTATCTAACCTTTGATTGGAGTATGGGCTATCATCCAATCAGACCAGAACCAACGATATTCGTAATGTTGTCTTACTCGTGGTTGATCCCTCGAGCATACACCATTATATCTTTCGGGTCTGACCAATGCTATCACTTGTTCACTTAACTATGGAATTCCTTTTAAAGGGAAACCCGGAAGAATTGTTGTTGAGCCCATTGGCAACATCCTTATCTCCTCCATGATGTTGTTGAACATTAAGCTAGTGTTGGAAACTTTTGAAAGCATTTTCTTCATGCTAGCTCATGAAGTATTTGTTTGATGAAAGGAGTGACTTCCTCTTATACACGTGCATTTGGTGAAAGTTGCCGCCGTGAATTTGAGAAAGATTGTTTTGTTTCCTTTGGAATCATCCCAAATCAGTCATGCACACGTGCGAAGTATTCTGTAGTCTGGAGACTTGCAACCTTCATTCTATATGTGTCCCTAGCACACTAAGCCACTGATTGACTTGTTCAAGGAAAAGAAGTCTATGCTTGGGATCTAATCCATGGACTTGCGTAAAGACTTCGATATCCTCGATTATGGTTCCCCACCCGAACTCGGTAGTGTTTAATTATAAGACTACTACGTGGCCATGCTTGTCTGGGACAACGTGTTCACATGTTAGTAGCAGAACCAGCTCATGTTTGGAGCTTGCTATCGTAGTTCATTCCCGAGAATCTCGCAACGTCATCTCATCGATTTGTGTTGCAAACTTTCGTTTTTCTTCCTAGACTCGATGAGTCTGGAATATCCTGACACCAACCAGATCTGAATCTCAGGCAGATATGATGGTTTGGAACATTTCCCAAGAACTATAATATCGGTCCCTCGAAAACCAGTAAAGTGGATGTCGTGGCCAACACACCTAGCCGGAAGACCTGTTATTATAATATCTTGATTGAGGAAGTTGGCCACCTCCCCATAGGGATTTCGTAGGATTTACTCCCTAGTTGCCCCTATGGATTTTGAGATTCCGAAGTCCGACCTTTTTACTTGATGTTCTAGATATCAAACCATATCTATGAATGGGTTACACTAGCACATCAAGGAGAACATTAGAAGCGGAGTGCTAAATGTCTCTCGGTCGATCATCCAGATTTTATTTCCTTGGCCCCGCCAAGGGTGAAATCTAAGAAAGTGTTATCTTCCTTTGCGTCTGCATCATCCATCATTAGCCATCATGGTAGTATGTTGTGTTGCCAGGATCCTTGACACGGATGTTGGTAAAACCTTGATGATTGTGGAAATGCTCAAGTTCTTGAGAGCACGCACAAGCGCTACGTGTTATCATCGGCACTAGCTGGGATTCCTCTCAGTTTCCTTGGCAATGCTATGACCTTTCAGACAGTGAATTCACTCCCTATTGTTGGGTTCTTCCCCAGTTACCAGAATCATTCCCAGCATTTGCATTTTGTTCCCAGCTTGCACCGCCAATGTGTCATTCTACCATGGGTCTCTTCCATTTCCGGTGATAAGCAAATTCATCCATTACGTTGTCTTCAACAAGGTAATCCACATCATCCAAGTTTGAGTATGCCATTCTACCGAACCCCTCTAAATGATCGATTATGATTTGCCTTAAGCTGGTATAAAGAGTTTCAATGATCTCTGAATCAAAGGTAATTCTTTTTGCCACTTAAGGGGAGATATCTACGAGTCACGGTTCCGAAGGTGTCTCGTTGTGGTATCATGGCAACTCAACTCCTCGCTACGTTGACAACCGATTACCACCTTCTTAAGCGTGAAATTGTTGTCTACCTAGTGAACCTTCGTCATCTGCCTCACTCCATTCTTATGGATGTGTGCTTCGTCTCTCAGCTCGAGAGATGTTGCTATGTCTCATTCCGTGAGTTAATCCTGAGTTGTTCGACCTTCGAGAAGAACGATTCTTTTAGGGTCTTTCCTTTCCTCTCGTTGTCATGTTAGTTGGAGTTCTCAAGGCAAGACTTCGAGACAATGATGGTGAACGAATCAACGTTCAATTGAAGTGCAACCTGGATCGTGAAGATTGTACTAGTTTGCGTTCCCCCTTCACCTTACCCTACGCTTGAATCTCGGGACGAGATTTTTGTTTAGTGGGGGTGAGCTGTCACAGCCCCAGATCAGCCCTTGTTTGTTTTGCTTTAGCATCCATGCAACATGTCTAAATTTTATGAAATTTGAAATGGGGATGACCAAGCCCTAGCACCAAAGCATTGCAAATAGGTTCAACTTCAAAATATTTTCAAAGAACCCAAATTGGTTTGCAAAAATGTTCATGATTACTGGAAAAGGGTGAAAACCATATCCAGAGATGATGGATATTTTTCGAAGACATTTTTGGATTTTTGATTAAACCATATTGTATTTGAATTGGGGCATTTAAATACTGTTAATATTTTTAAATGCTCCAACAATTCTGAAAATAGTTGAGGGCCTCTGTAATAATTCAGTTAATGTCCACAATTATTCTCAGGATTTATAAAAAAATGATTTAGTGTCTAAAACTAAATCAAAACAAACTACAGAAAATAGAAATAGAAAAGAGGAAATAAAAGAAAGGGAGAGAAGGCCACCAGGCCACCTACCTAACTTACCTGGCGCCCACTTACCTGGCCCAGCACGGCCCAGCCCATCTCCACTCCCCCTGTTGTCTTCCTCCTCGCCAGAAGGACCGAGGCGTGGCGCGCGCCCGAGAGGCCTCGACCACCTCCTGCTTCTCCTGGCCACCTCCTGCTTCCTCCTCGACGCCCCGGTGACGCCACGCGCCTCCCCGACCCCCTCTCACCTCTCCCTCACTCGCTGCACCCTCTCTCCCTCCCCTGACTCCCTTCCCCGAGCTCACTCGAGAGTCGCCGTCGCCGCCGTTCGCCATAGCCGCAGCCACCAGCCCTCCCTCGCCCTTCCGCCAGTTCCAGAAGCTCCGCCGCTGACCTCTACACCGTCCCCGCCAAGCCACACGAGCGGACACGCCCTGCAGCGGCTTCCCCGACCTCTTCTTCAAGCTTCGGCCGCCGAGATCGCCGGCGACCGTGTGCCCTCCCTGACGCCTCCCTGAGCACCCCGAGGCCACCGTCGCAACCCCTGTGAGCCTCCGGTTGATTCCCCTCTTCTCCCCGCGTCGATTTCGCGCCCTAGCCACAGATGCACATAGCCGAGTTGTGCTCGCCGCCGGCGAAGTCGTCACCATGGCTTGAGCAAGCCCAGCTTGCCCCTGAGCATGTCATCGCGCTCGCGCTGCTCCAAGGAGCCGATCTAGCCCACCCGTTCGTCTGACCGTGCACCACAACGCCGATTCCAACCCGAACTCCGGCCGCCGCCTTGGAGCTCGCCGTCGTTGGCTCCGGCCACCATAGGTCTGGCCACCACCACCGTTCGACGCGTGCCACTGCGTGCGTTTGAATGCAACTAACCGCGCTCGAAATGATGCCCTGAGGGCGATTTTCGAAGCCCGCCGCCGCATCTGGCCTCGCCGGCGTCATGTCGCCGGTGGGGTTGACCCACTTGACCACGATGGAACCCCCCTGGGTCGATGACAGGAGGGGCCAGCCCCTGTTAATTAGTTTAGGTGTTAGATTAGATAACACTAATTAATTTAGTTAATTATTTAAGCCACTGACATGTGGGCCCAGCCCTGCTGACATTTTCGTTAGTATTAGTTTAACCCTAATCAACCCGGTTAACCAATTGAGTCACTGACACGCGGGACCCACTGTCAGGTTTGACCTGGACCTGGCCTTGACTCGCTGACGTCATGCTGGCGTCAGGCTGACGCAATTAAATCATTTTCTGGATTTATTTTAATTCAGGAAATTCCAGAAAATCGTATAAACTTCTAAAAATCATAGAAATTCAACCGTAACTCCAAATCAAATAATTTATATATGAAAAATTATCAGAAAAATTCAAGGAATCCATCTGTACCATTTTCATGCATGTTAGAACAACTTATAGATGCTGTTTAGCACAAATCATATAAAGGGCATTTAAATAATCACATATGGAGTTTGAATTTGAATCTTGTATTCAAACCAACTTCATTTAATCTGTTGCTAGTTGCATTAGCTCAAAACACATTCATTTTGCCATGTCATGATCATGCATCATATTGTGCATTGCATTGATTGTGTTCCCTTCTGTGTTGCCGGTATTTGTCCCCTCTCGATAGACGTGATACCGATGATGTGATCGTTGACACTGATGAAGACTCAATGTTATCTTCAGAAGTGCCAGGCAAGCAAAATCCCCTTGTTCATGCCGATAAAATCCCACTCTCTCGCTCCTGCTCTCTTTTACTGCATTAGGACAATAACGACATATTTGTTACTTGCTGCGGTAGCTGAACCCCTTTATCCTCTGCATGACCTGTCATTGCCACAGTAAATAGATGAAACCCACTAGTATGAGTAGGAGTTGCTTGAGCCCTATTGTGCCTACTCATTCATGTTTGTTTGTCATGCCTGCTACTGCTTAGAGTTGAGTCAGGTCTGATTCATCAGGGGATGAATCAGAGGTGTGTGAACATGTCCTACTGTGTGTGAGCTAAGTGTGTGAACACGATTTGGTAAAGGTAGCGGTGAGAGGCCATGTAGGAGTACATGGTGGGTTGTCTCATTGAAGCCGTCCTCAGGAACTGAGTTCTGTGTTTGTGATCCATGATTCAGCTACTACCATGCATTGGGCCCTGAAATATGACCCCGCTCGACTTCTTATTCACCCTAGTCCTCTGTGCAGGAGTTGCAAGTAGTTTCTGGTGTTTGTAGTATGCTGGAGGCCGTGGACAGCGCTGACCATAGGGGTGGGCTGTGATGCGGTAGGCACGTGGCCGGGTATACCGGGCGCCCGTTTGGTGTCACGGAACCCTGTTCACATCGTTTGGGGCTGTGAGCGAAACTCCGGCCGGATCTCCTCATGGATGGAACCCGAATAGGCGATAAACCTGGACTAGAGACTTGAGTGTTTAGGTAGGTCGTGGTCTACACCCACGTCGGCTTTCGCTTGAAGTCTGCCGAGCACATGTCGTGTGCAGACGCTAAGTGGTGGAAACATGTATGAAGAAGTACACCCCTGCAGGGTTAATATCATCTATTCGAATAGCCGTGTCCGTGGTAAAGGACTTCTGGGTTGCTTATATCAGTTCATAGACAAGTGAAAGTGGATACTCTAAAATACGCAAGATAAGCGTGAGTGCTATGGATGGCGTTCTCGTAGGGAGACGGGAGCGGATCCATAGTGGTGTATTGATATGGTGAATATGTGGACTCGTGTGCGCCACCTCAAAAGAGTTGCTTGCAGTCGTAGTTTAGGATAGCCACCGAGTCAAAGATGGCTTGCTGCAGTTAAACCCCACCATCCCCTTGTTGATAATGATGCATATGTAGTTAGTTCTGATGTAAGTCTTGCTGGGTACATTTGTACTCACGTTTGCCTATTTTATGTTTTTGCAGAGAGACTTCGGTCTCACTAGTAGTTCCACGTGGACTTCGACGTTTAGCTTGTTACCTCAGCTACGGTCTTGTGCCTCGGCAGGATTTGGTAGATAGTCAGGCTTCTCAGCCTTTTTCATTTATAGATGTCTGTACTCAGACATGATAGCTTCCGCTTGTGCTTTGATATGTATGCTCTGAATGTTGGGTCATGAGACCCCTGTTTGTAATATCTCGCTCCTCGGAGCCTATTGATTAAATACTTGAGTTATAGAGTCATGTTGTGATGCCATGTTGTATTTGCACATATCGAGCATATTGTGTGTATGTTATTGAAATGCTTGGTATGTGTGGGATCTGACTATCTAGTTGTTTATTCTTAGTAGCCTCTCTTACCGGGAAATGTCTCCTAGTGTTTCCACTGAGCCATGGTAGCTTGCTACTGCTCCGAAACACTTAGGCTGGCCGGCATGTGTCCTTCTTCGTTCCGGTGTCTGTCCCTTCGGGGAAATGTCACGCGATGAATACCAGAGTCCTGTTAGCCCGCTACAGCCCGATTCACCGGAGTCCTGCTAGCCCAGTGCTACAGCCTGGATTCACTCACTGATGACCGACACGTTCGATGCTGGGTCATGGATGCCTGTCCCTGTAAGTTTGTGCCACTTTGGGTTTACGACTAGCCATGTCAGCCCGGGCTCCTTATCATATGGATGCTAGCGACACTATCATATACGTGTGCCAAAAGGCGCAAACGGTCCCGGGCAAAGGTAAGGCGACACCCGTGGGAATACCGTGCGTGAGGCCGCAAAGTGATATGAGGTGTTACATGCTAGATCGATGTGGCATTGAGTCAGGGTCCTGACAGTCCAGCACCGCCCACACCACCAGGAGCTATCGTGTGGCCGCCCTCTTCTCTATGCACACTGCAGAACCGTCGTCGTGGCCTGAGAGGCGCAGAGCACGCTCTCTGCCGCCGACGAGCCCGTGAGGCCGTTCCGTCGAAGGCCTGGAGTATCGCCCAAGTTGTACCAAGATTAGCCGTTGACTGGAACCAGCGAACCAATCCGCAGCTGCCCAGTCACCTAAGCCGTCAGCTCGACTACCACCTCACCGTAATTACTCGCTGGAGAAATCCCGTTCTCGGCAACCGCCTCGGGCCGGCAATAAATGGAGGCCCCGAGCTCGTTCTCGACCCAACACCTCCCCTCCTCGCCTCAGAACCTCGCCACGCTCATCAAAGGGCCTCGGGAGAGCCTTCTTCCCCGACTCCGGCCGCCCCGATCCGCTTCGGGCTCCGGAAAGATTCTCTCTGGTGAGAGCACCCCCGCCTCCCAAACTGTGCCAGTAGCCTCCTAGTGCACCCACTCCCCTAACCCACGCTTCAATTTGGCATTTGCAGCTCTCTTCGGAGGGATCCATCCTCGACCGAACCACCGCCTGCCGGAGTGGAGGCCGCCGTCGACATGGTGCTCGCCGACGACCAAGTCCACCACCCACCGACGTGGAATTGTCCCGTGAGTGCAACCATACCATTGCCCTCCTCCGGATCACCGTCGATCGTCACCGGCGATCATCGTTTGCTTCGGTCGATGGTGAGATTTTTAAACCTGACATGCGAGACCCCCTCGTCAGCCTCTCCCTTCTTATTTGAAATGTTTTCTGAAAGCGCCTTCGGCCAAAGTACATGTTCCCTTTGGGTTGGCGTATTTCTAACTGAAGCGTTTTCTGTTTTTCTAAACTAGCCCCTAGAAAGTTTTTGTTTCATCACAGATTAGTCCCTGGACTATAACCTTCATAACTTTTAAACAAAATATGATTTTGAGCTGATTCTTTTTTTGTCATATTTATTGTTCTATCTAGTTTGAACCTTTGATATGATGAGTGTTTTTCATATTTGCTTGAGTGGTTTCCGCATGGCATGTTTATATGAGCATTTGTGAAGGTTATATTTCATGCAAAGTAAGCTACGAGTGAGCTTCGATATTGATGCGTTCTGATGATGGTGATATAACCTGATCATGTGGTGGCATGATAGGTTGCAAGCTGGTATTGTTGAAGCATGCCAGTTTTATATCAACTGTTTAACTCCAGTATTAACGTGGATCAAGTCTTGTTCCTGTTCGTCCCCTTCCGTGCTACCACATGTTTTCTGCAAAGAATACGGTTTAGTAAGTTCAAACCTCTTTCCTTGTACACAACAAATAGAGGGGCCGTGATGAGGGTTCCATGGCCCTGGATTAAAGCCCGTCATCCGGTCAGGGGGCATGGGGGTTTCCGGTAGGGACCGAGAGGGGGGCACCCCTTAGAGCGCGCGATATAAATTTGATCCCATGCTATTCGAGGTTGTAGCCTCCCCGTCTTAGAGTTTTTCTAGAATGTTGCCCAGGGTGATTCCTGGCAGCGGAATGTGGAATGGGTGTGTACTGGTCAGATGTGTTTCTCCTAAAATACCGTAAACGGAACTAGTCCTTTGTGACTACTGAAATCCGTTGGCTGTGGATAAAGAGTACAAACTCTGCAGAGTCAAACCCAGTCGAGTAACCATATCCGTGGTCAGGGACTTTGATCAACATATTAGTGTCAGTCTCAGTGATAGTCTCCGGAGAATAAGCATGAAACTGAGAATGGTAAACCCGGCTGCATGTTATTCCTATGGATGGACTAACCAGTTTATTATTATTTACCGAGTATCCCTTGGGATGATGTTACTTTCATGATCTACTTGAATTCGAATGACGAAATATAAGCCCTTTATGTGATGTCGCTCAGACGACTGTGGCATTCTTGTTATTTACTTTTGATATAAGCCCTTTATGTGATGTCGCTCAGACGTTCGACTGTGGCATTCTTTGAAGGAAATATGCCCTAGAGGCAATAATAAAGTTATTATTTATTTCCTTATTTCATGATAAATGTTTATTATTCATGCTAGAATTGTATTAACCGGAAACATAATACATGTGTGAATACATAGACAAACAGAGTGTCACTAGTATGCCTCTACTTGACTAGCTCGTTAATCAAAGATGGTTATGTTTCCTAACCATAAACAAAGAGTTGTTATTTGATTTACGGGATCACATCATTAGGAGAATGATGTGATTGACATAACCCATTCCATTAGCTTAGCACCCGATCGTTTAGTATGTTGCTATTGCTTTCTTCATGACTTATACATGTTCCTATGACTATGAGATTATGCAACTCCCGTTTGTCGGAGGAACACTTTGTGTGCTACCAAACGTCACAACGTAACTGGGTGATTATAAAGGAGCTCTACAGGTGTCTCCAAAGGTAAATGTTGGGTTGGCGTATTTCGAGATTAGGATTTGTCACTCCAATTGTCGGAGAGGTATCTCTGGGCCCTCTCGGTAATGCACATCACATAAGCCTTGCAAGCATTGCAACTAATGAGTTAGTTGCAAGATGATGTATTACGAAATGAGTAAAGAGACTTGCCGGTAACGAGATTGAACTAGGTATTGAGATACCGACGATCGAATCTCGGGCAAGTAACATACCGATGACAACGGGAACAACGTATGTTGTTATGCGGTCTGACCGATAAAGATCTTCATAGAATATGTGGGAGCCAATATGAGCATCCAGGTTCCGCTATTGGTTATTGACCGGAGACGTGTCTCGGTCATGTCTACATTGTTCTCGAACCTGTAGGGTCCGCACGCTTAAGGTTTCGATGACAGTTATATTATGAGTTTATGAGTTTTGATGTATCGAAGGAGTTGGAGTCCCGGATGAGATCAGGGACATGACGAGGAGTCTAGAAATGGTCGAGACGTAAAGATTGATATATTGGACGACTATATTCGGACATCGGAAAGGTTCTGAGTGATTCGGGTATTTTCGGAGGTACCGGGGAATTACGGGAATACGAGGAAGAAGCAATGGGCCTTAATGGGCCTTAGTGGGAAGGACCAGGAGGTGGCGCGCGCCCCTCCCAAGCCCAATCCAAATTGGACAAGGGGTTTGGGGGCGCGGCCCCTCTCTCCCTTCCTTCCACTCTTCCCCCCTTTCCCCCCTTCTCCTAGTTGGACTAGGAAAGGTGGAAACCTACTCCAACTAGGAGTAGGAATCCTACTCCTCCTTGGCGTGCCCATAAGGGCCGGCCGGCCTCCCCCTTGCTCCTTTATATACGGGGGCAGGGGGCACCCCAAAGACACACAAGTTGATCCACGTGATCATATTCTTAGCCATGTGCAGTGCCCCCTTCCACCATAATCCTCGATAATATTGTAGCGGTGCTTAGGCGAAGCCCTGCGACGGTAGTACATCAAGATCGTCACCACGCCGTCGTGCTGACGGAACTCTTTCCCGACACTTTGCTGGATCGGAGTCCGGGGATCGTCATCGAGCTGAACGTGTGCTAGAACTCGGAGGTGCCGTATTTTCGGTGCTTGATCGGTCGGGCCGTGAAGACGTACGACTACATCAACCGCGTTGTGCTAACGCTTCCGCCGTCAATCTATAAGGGTACGTAGATCACACTCTCCCCTCTCGTTGCTATGCATCACCATGATCTTGCGTGTGCGTAGGAATTTTTTTGAAATTACTTCGTTCCCCAACAGTGGCATCTGAGCCTAGGTTTTATGTGTTGATGTTATATGCACGAGTAGAACACAAGTGAGTTGTGGGCGATATAAGTCATACTGCTTACCAGCATGTCATACTTTGGTTCAGCGGTATTGTTGGATGAAGCGGCCCGGACCGACATTACGCGTACGCTTATGCGAGACTGGTTCTACCGACGTGCTTTGCACACAGGTGGCTGGCGGGTGTCAGTTTCTCCAACTTTAGTTGAACCGAGTGTGGCTACGCCCGGTCCTTGCGAAGGTTAAAACATCACCAACTTGACAAACTATCGTTGTGGTTTTTGATGCGTAGGTAAGATTGGTTCTTGCTTAAGCCCGTAGCAGCCACGTAATACTTGCAATAACAAAGTAGAGGACGTCTAACTTGTTTTTGCAGGGCATGTTGTGATGTGATATGGTCAAGACGTGATGAGATATAAGTTGTTGTATGAGATGATCATGTTTTGTTGAAGTTATCGGCAACTGGCAAAAGCCTTATGGTTGTCTCTCTATTGCATAAGATGCAAGCGTCCAATAATTGCTTTACTTTATCGCTATACGATAGCAATAGTTGCAAGAGCAATTGTTGGCGAGACGACCACGTGACGACACATTGATATAGATCAAGATGATGGAGATCATGGTGTCATGTCGGTGACGATAGAGATCATGACAGTACTTTGGAGATGGAAATCAAAGGCGCAAGATGATGATGGCCATATCATGTCACATATTTTGATTGCATATGATGTTTATCCTTTATACATCTTATTTTGCTTAGTTTGACAGTAGCATTTTAAGATGATCTCTCACTAATTATCAAGAAGTGTTCCCCCTGAGTATGCACCATTGCGGAAGTTCTTCGTGCTGGGACACCACGTGATGATCGGGTGTGATATGCTCTACGTTCAAATACAACGGGTGCAAAACAGTTGCGCACGCGGAATACTCAGGTTATACTTGACGAGCCAAGCATATACAGATATGGCCTCGGAACACGGAGACCGAAAGGTCGAGCGTGAATCATATAGTAGATATGATCAACATAGTGATGTTCACCAATGAAACTGCTCCATCTCACGTGATGATCGGACATGGTTTAGTTGATTTGGATCATGTGATCACTTAGAGGATTAGAGGGATGTCTATCTAAGTGGGAGTTCTTAAGTAATATGATTAATTGAACTTAAATTTATCATGAACTTAGTACCTGATAGTATCTTGCTTATTCATGTTTGATTGTAGATAGATGGCCCGTGCTGTTGTTCCGTTGAATTTTAATGCGTTCCTTGAGAAAGCAAAGTTGAAAGATGATGGTAGCAATTACATGGACTGGGTCCGTAACATAATACATGTTCCTATGACTATGAGATTATGCAACTCCCGTTTGTCGGAGGAACACTTTGTGTGCTACCAAACGTCACAACGTAACTGGGTGATTATAAAGGAGCTCTACAGGTGTCTCCAAAGGTAAATGTTGGGTTGGCGTATTTCAAGATTAGGATTTGTCACTCCGATTGTCGGAGAGGTATCTCTGGGCCCTCTCGGTAATGCACATCACATAAGCCTTGCAAGCATTGCAACTAATGAGTTAGTTGTAAGATGATGTATTACGAAATGAGTAAAGAGACTTGCCGGTAACGAGATTGAACTAGGTATTGAGATACCGACGATCGAATCTCGGGCAAGTAACATACCGATGACAAAGGGAACAACGTATGTTGTTATGCGGTCTGACCGATAAAGATCTTCGTAGAATATGTGGGAGCCAATATGAGCATCCAGGTTCCGCTATTGGTTATTGACCGGAGACGTGTCTCGGTCATGTCTACATTGTTCTCGAACCCGTAGGGTCCGCACGCTTAAGGTTTCGATGACAGTTATATTATGAGTTTTGATGTACCGAAGGAGTTCGGAGTCCCGGATGAGATCAGGGACATGACGAGGAGTCTCGAAATGGTCGAGACATAAAGATTGATATATTGGACGACTATATTCGGACATTGGAAAGGTTCCGAGTGATTCGGGTATTTTCGGAGGTAACGGGGAGTTACGGGAATACGAGGAAGAAGCAATGGGCCTTAATGGGCCTTAGTGGGAAGGACCAGGAGGTGGCGCGCGCTGAAGGAAATATGCCCTAGAGGCAGTAATAAAGTTATTATTTATTTCCTTATATCATGATAAATGTTTATTGTTCATGCTAGAATTGTATTAACCGGAAACATAATACATGTGTGAATACATAGACAAACAAAGTGTCACTAGTATGCCTCTACTTGACTAGCTCGTTAATCAAAGATGGTTATGTTTCCTAACCATGAACAATGAGTTGTTATTTGATTAACGGGATCACATCATTAAGAGAATGATCTGATTGACATGACCCATTCCATTAGCTTAGCACCCGATCGTTTAGTATGTTGCTATTGCTTTCTTCATGACTTATACATGTTCCTATAACTATGAGATTATGCAACTCCCGTTTACCGGAGGAACACTTTCGGTACTACCAAACGTCACAACGTAACTGGGTGATTATAAAGGAGTACTACAGGTGTCTCCAATGGTACATGTTGGGTTGGCGTATTTCGAGATTAGGTTTTGTCACTCCGATTGTCGGAGAGGTATCTCTGGGCCCTCTCGGTAATACACACCACTTAAGCCTTGCAAGCATTGCAACTAAATGAGTTAGTTGCGGGATGATGTATTACAGAACGAGTAAAGAGACTTGCCGGTAACGAGATTGAACTAGGTATAGGAATACCGACGATCGAATCTCGGGCAAGTAACATACCGATGACAAAGAGAACAACGTATGTTGTTATGCGGTCTGACCGATAAAGATCTTCGTAGAATATGTAGGAGCCAATATGGGCATCCAGGTCCCGCTATTGGTTATTGACCGGAGACATGTCTCGGTCATGTCTACATTGTTCTCGAACCCGTAGGGTCCGCACGCTTAAGGTTACGATGACAGTTATATTATGAGTTTATGCATTTTGATGTACCGAAGGTTGTTCAGAGTCCCGGATGTGATCACGGACATGACGAGGAGTCTCCAAATGGTAGAGACATAAAGATTGATATATTGGAAGCCTATGTTTGGATATCGGAAGTGTTCCGGGTGAAATCGGGATTTTACCGGAGTACCGGGAAGGTTACTGGAACCCCCCGGGAGCTAAATGGGCCATGATGGGCCTTGGTGGAAAAGACAAGAGGCAGCCCTACATGGGCTGCGCACCTCCCCCTTCCCCTAGTCCTATTAGGACTAGGAGAGGTGGCCGGCCCCCTCCTTCTCTTTTCCCCCTCCGCGAATCCTATTCCAACTAGGATTGGGGGGGGGGGGAATCCTACTCCCAGAGGGAGTAGAACTCTCCTGGCGCACCCCTTGTGGCCGGCCAGCCTCCCCCCCTTTGGTCCTTTATATACTGAGATAGAGGCACCCTAGAACACATAAGTTGATCCATGCGATCTATTCCTTAGCCGTGTGCGGTGCCCCCAGCCACCATAATCCTCGATAATACTGTAGCGGAGTTTAGTCGAAGCCCTGCTGCCGTAGTGCATCAAGATCATCACCACGCCGTCGTGCTGACGGAACTCTTCCCCGACACTTTGCTGGATCGGAGTCCGGGGATCGTCATCGAGCTGAACGTGTGCTCGAACTCGGAGGTGCCGTAGTTTCGGTGCTTGATCGGCTGGATCGTGAAGACGCACGACTACTTCCTCTACGTTGCGTCAACGCTTCCGCAGTCGGTCTGCGTGAGTACGTAGACAACACTCTCCCATCTCGTTGCTTTGCATCACATGATCTTGCGTGTGCGTAGGAATTTTTTTGAAATTACTACGAAACCCAACAGTGGCATCCGAGCCTAGGTTATTTATGTTGATGTTATATGCACAAGTAGAACACAAGTGAGTTGTGGGCGATATAAGTCATACTACCTACCAGCATGTCATACTTTGGTTCGGCGGCACTGTTGGACGAGACGACCCGGACCAACCTTACGCGTACGCTTACGCGAGACCGGTTCCCCCGACGTGCTTTGCACACAGGTGGCTTGCGGGCGACTGTCTCTCCAACTTTAGTTGAACCAAGTATGGCTACGCCCGGTCCTTGCGAAGGTTAAAACGGAGTCTATTTGACAAACTATCGTTGTGGTTTTGATGCGTAGGTGAGATTGGTTCTTGCTTAAGCCCGTAGCAGCCACGTAAAACTTGCAACAACAAAGTAGAGGACGTCTAACTTGTTTTTGCAGGGCATGTTGTGATGTGATATGGTCAAGACATGATGCTGATTTTTATTGTATGAGATGATCATGTTTTGTAACCGAGTTATCGGCAACTGGCAGGAGCCATATGGTTGTCGCTTTATTGTATGCAATGAAATCGCGATGTAATGCTTTACTTTATTACTAAGCGGTAGTGATAGTCGTGGAAGCATAAGCTTGGCGAGACGACAACGATGCTACAATGGAGATCAAGGTGTCACGCCGGTGACGATGGTGATCACGACGGTGCTTCGGAGATGGAGATCACAAGCACAAGATGATGATGGCCATATCATATCACTTATATTGATTGCATGTGATGTTTATCCTTTTATGCATCTTATCTTGCTTTGATTGACGGTAGCATTATAAGATGATCTCTCACTAAATTATCAAGAAGTGTTCTCCCTGAGTATGCACCGTTGCGAAAGTTCTTCGTGCTGAGACATCACGTGATGATCGGTTATGGTTTAGTTGATTTGGATCACGTAATCACTTAGAGGATTAAGAGGGATGTCTATCTAAGTGGGAGTTCTTTAATTAATTTGATTAACTGAACTTAAATTTATCATGAAACTTAGTACCTGATTAGTATCTTGCTTGTTTATGTTTGATTGTAGATAGATGGCTCGTGCTGTTGTTCCGTTGAATTTTAATGCGTTCCTTGAGAAAGCAAAGTTGAAAGATGATGGTAGCAATTACACGGACTGGGTTCATAACTTGAGGATTATCCTCATTGCTGCATAGAAGAATTACGTCCTGGAAGCACCGCTGGGTGCCAGGCCTGCTGCAGGAGCAACGCCGGATGTTATGAACGTCTGGCAGAGCAAAGCTGATGACTACTCGATAGTTCAGTGTGCCATGCTTTACGGCTTAGAATCGGGACTTCAACGACGTTTTGAACGTCATGGAGCATATGAGATGTTCCAGGAGTTGAAGTTAATATTTCAAGCAAATGCCCGGATTGAGATATATAAAGTCTCCAATAAGTTCTATAGCTGCAAGATGGAGGAGAACGGTTCTGTCAGTGAGCATATACTCAAAATGTCTGGGTATAATAATCACTTGATTCAATTGGGAGTTAATCTTCCAGATGATTGCGTCATCGACAGAATTCTTCAATCACTGCCACCAAGCTACAAGAGCTTCGTGATGAACTATAATATGCAAGGGATGAACAAGACTATTCCCGAGCTCTTCGCGATGCTGAAAGCTGCGGAAGTAGAAATCAAGAAGGAGCATCAAGTGTTGATGGTCAACAAGACCACTAGTTTCAAGAAAAAGGGCAAAGGGAAGAAGAAGGGGAACTTCAAAAAGAACGGCAAGCAAGTTGCTACTCAAGAGAAGAAGCCCAAACCTGGACCTAAGCCTGAAACTGAGTGCTTCTATTGCAAGCAGACTGGTCACTGGAAGCGGAACTGCCCCAAGTATTTGGCGGATAAGAAGGATGGCAAGGTGAACAAAGGTATATGT
This sequence comes from Triticum dicoccoides, assembly GCF_002162155.2. Classification (NCBI taxonomy): domain Eukaryota; kingdom Viridiplantae; phylum Streptophyta; class Magnoliopsida; order Poales; family Poaceae; genus Triticum; species Triticum dicoccoides. The sequence continues at coordinate 480,665,580 of NC_041388.1, forward strand.
GATATACATGTTATTGATGTGTACCTTACTAATGCTCGCAGTAGCACCTGGGTATTTGATACTGGTTCTGTTGTTAATATTTGCAACTCGAAACAGGGGCTGCGGATTAAGCGAAGATTGGCTAAGGACGAGGTGACGATGCGCGTGGGAAACGGTTCCAAAGTCGATGTGATCGCGGTCGGCACGCTACCTCTACATCTACCTTCGGGATTAATATTAGACCTAAATAATTGTTATTTGGTGCCAGCGTTGAGCATGAACATTATATCTGGATCTTGTTTAATGCGAGACGGTTATTCATTTAAATCAGAGAATAATGGTTGTTCTATTTATATGAGTAATATCTTTTATGGTCATGCACCCTTGAAGAGTGGTCTATTCTTGTTGAACCTCGATAGTAGTAACACACATATTCATAATGTTGAAGCCAAAAGATGCAGAGTTGATAATGAGAGTGCAACTTATTTGTGGCACTGCCGTTTAGGTCATATCGATATAAAGGGCATGAAGAAACTCCATACTGATGGACTTTTGGAACCACTTGATTATGAATAACTTGGTACTTGCGAACCGTGCCTCATGGGCAAGATGACCAAAACATCATTCTCCGGTACTATGGAGAGAGCAACAGATTTGTTGGAGATCATACATACAGATGTATGTGGTCCAATGAATATTGAGGCTCGTGGCGGATATCGTTATTTTCTCACCTTCACAGATGATTTAAGCAGATATGGGTATATCTACTTAATGAAACATAAGTCTGAAACATTTGAAAAGTTCAAAGAATTTCAGAGTGAAGTTGAAAATCATTGTAACAAGAAAATAAAGTTTCTACGATCTGATCGTGGAGGAGAATATTTGAGTTACGAGTTTGGTGTACATTTGAAAAATTGTGGAATAGTTTCGCAACTCACGCCACCCGGAACACCTCAGCGTAATGGTGTGTCCGAACGTCGTAATCGTACTTTACTAGATATGGTGCGATCTATGATGTCTCTTACTGATTTACCGCTATCGTTTTGGGGATACGCCTAGAGACGGCCGCATTCACGTTAAATAGGGCACCATCAAAATCCGTTGAGACGACGCCTTATGAACTCTGGTTTGGCAAGAAACCAAAGTTGTCGTTTCTGAAAGTTTGGGGCTGCGATGCTTATGTGAAAAAGCTTCAACCTGATAAGCTCGAACCCAAATCGGAGAAATGTGTCTTCATAGGATATCCAAAGGAAACTATTGGATACACCTTCTATCACAGATCCGAAGGCAAGACTTTTGTTGCTAAATTCGGAAACTTTCTAGAGAAGGAGTTTCTCTTGAAAGAAGTGAGTGGGAGGAAAGTAGAACTTGACGAGGTAACTGTACCTGCTCCCTTATTGGAAAGTAGTACATCACAGAAAACTGTTTCGGTGACACCTACACCAGTTAGTGAGGAAGCTAATGATAATGATCATGAAACTTCAGATCAAGATACTACTGAACCTTGTAGATCAACGAGAGTGAGATCCGCACCAGAGTGGTACGGTAATCCTGTTCTGGAAGTCATGCTACTAGATCATGATGAACCTATGAACTATGAAGAAGCGATGGTGAGCCCAGATTCCGCAAAATGGCTTGAAACCATGAAATCTGAGATGGGATCCATGTATGAGAACAAAGTATGGACTTTGGTTGACTTGCCCGATGATCGGCAAGCAATTGAGAATAAATGGATCTTCAAGAAGAAGACTGACGCTGACGGAAATATTACTGTCTACAAAGCTCGACTTGTCGCGAAAGGTTTTCGGCAAGTTCAAGGGATTGACTACGATGAGACCTTCTCACCCGTAGCGATGCTTAAGTCCGTCCGAATCATGTTAGCGATTGCCGCATTTTATGATTATAAATTTGGCAAATGGATGTCAAAACTGCATTCCTGAATGGATTTCTGGAAGAAGAGTTGTATATGATGCAACCAGAAGGTTTTGTCGATCCAAAAGGAGCTAACAAAGTGTGCAAGCTCCAGCGATCCATTTATGGACTGGTGCAAGCCTCTCGGAGTTGGAATAAACGCTTTGATAGTGTGATCAAAGCATTTGGTTTTATACAGACTTTCGGAGAAGCCTGTATTTACAAGAAAGTGAGTGGGAGCTCTGTAGCATTTCTGATATTATATGTGGATGACATATTACTAATTGGAAATGATATAGAATTTCTGGATAGCATAAAGGGATACTTGAATAAAAGTTTTTCAATGAAAGACCTCGGTGAAGCTGCTTACATATTAGGCATAAAGATCTATAGAGATAGATCAAGACGCTTAATTGGACTTTCACAAACAACATACCTTGACAAAATTTTGAAGAAGTTCAAAATGGATAAAGCAAAGAAAGGATTCTTGCCTGTGTTACAAGGTGTGAAATTGAGTAGGACTCAATGCCCGACCACTGCAGAAGATAGAGAGAATATGAAAGATGTTCCCTATGCATCAGCGATAGGATCTATCATGTATGCAATGCTGTGTACCAGACCTGATGTGTGCCTTGCTATAAGTCTAGCAGGGAGGTACCAAAGTAATCCAGGAGTGGATCACTGGACAGCGGTCAAGAACATCCTGAAATACCTGAAAAGGACTAAGGATATGCTTCTCGTATATGGAGGTGACAAAGAGCTCGTCGTAAAAGGTTACGTTGATGCAAGCTTTGACACTGATCCGGACGATTCTAAATCGCAAACCGGATACGTGTTTACATTAAACGGTTGAGCTGTCAGTTGGTGCAGTTCTAAACAAAGCGTCGTAGCGGGATCTACATGTGAAGCGGAGTACATAGCTGCTTCGGAAGCAACAAAGGAAGGAGTCTGGATGAAGGAGTTCATATCCGATCTAGGTGTCATACCTAGTGCATCGGGTCCAATGAAAATCTTTTGTGACAATACTGGTGCAATTGCCTTGGCAAAAGAATCCAGATTTCACAAGAGAACCAAGCACATCAAAAGACGCTTCAATTCCATCCGGGATCTAGTCCAGGTGGGAGACATAGAGATTTGCAAGATACATACGGATCTGAATATTGCAGACCCGCTGACTAAGCCTCTTCCACGAGCAAAACATGATCAACACCAAAACTCCATGGGTGTTAGAATCATTACAGTGTAATCTAGATTATTGACTCTAGTGCAAGTGAGAGACTGAAGGAAATATGCCCTAGAGGCAATAATAAAGTTATTATTTATTTCCTTATATCATGATAAATGTTTATTGTTCATGCTAGAATTGTATTAACTGGAAACATAATACATGTGTAAATACATAGACAAACAAAGTGTCACTAGTATGCCTCTACTTGACTAGCTTGTTAATCAAAGATGGTTATGTTTCCTAACCATGAACAATGAGTTATTATTTGATTAACGGGATCACATCGTTAAGAGAATGATCTGATTGACATGACCCATTCCATTAGCTTAGCACCCGATCGTTTAGTATGTTGCTATTGCTTTCTTCATGACTTATACATGTTCCTATAACTATGAGATTATGCAACTCCCGTTTACCGGAGGAACACTTTGGGTACTACCAAACGTCACAACATAACTGGGTGATTATAAAGGAGTACTACAGGTGTCTCCAATGGTACATGTTGGGTTGGCGTATTTCGAGATTAGGTTTTGTCACTCCGATTGTCGGAGAGGTATCTCTGGGCCCTCTCGGTAATACACATCACTTAAGCCTTGCAAGCATTGCAACTAAATGAGTTAGTTGCGGGATGATGTATTACAGAACGAGTAAAGAGACTTGCCGGTAACGAGATTGAACTAGGTATAGGAATACCGACGATCGAATCTCGGGCAAGTAACATACCGATGACAAAGGGAACAACGTATGTTGTTATGCGGTCTGACCGATAAAGATCTTCGTAGAATATGTAGGAGCCAATATGGGCATCCAGGTCCCGCTATTGGTTATTGACCGGAGACATGTCTCGGTCATGTCTACATTGTTCTCGAACCCGTAGGGTCCGCACGCTTAAGGTTACGATGACAGTTATATTATGAGTTTATGCATTTTGATGTACCGAAGGTTGTTCGGAGTCCCGGATGTGATCACGGACATGACAAGGAGTCTCGAAATGGTCGAGACATAAAGATTGATATATTGGAAGCCTATGTTTGGATATCGGAAGTGTTCCGGGTGAAATCGGGATTTTACCGGAGTACCGGGAAGGTTACCGGAACCCCCCGGGAGCTAAATGGGCCATGCTGGTCCTTGGTGGAAAAGAGAAGAGGCATCCCTACATGGGCTGCGCGCCTCCCCCTTCCCCTAGTCCTATTAGGACTAGGAGAGGTGGCCGCCCCCTCCTTCTCTTTTCCCCCTCCGCGAATCCTATTCCAACTAGGATTGGGGGGGGGGGGAATCCTACTCCCAGAGGGAGTAGGACTCTCCTGGCGCACCCCTTGTGGCCGGCCAGCCTCCCCCCCTTTGGTCCTTTATATACTGAGATAGAGGCACCCTAGAACACATAAGTTGATCCACGTGATCTATTCCTTAGCCGTGTGCGGTGCCCCCAGCCACCATAATCCTCGATCATACAGTAGCGGAGTTTAGGCGAAGCCCTGCTGCCATAGTGCATCAAGATCGTCACCACGCCGTCGTGCTGACGGAACTCTTCCCCGACACTTTGCTGGATCGGAGTCCGGGGATCGTCATCGAGCTGAACGTGTGCTCGAACTCGGAGGTGCCGTAGTTTCGGTGCTTGATCGGTTGGATCGTGAAGAGGCACGACTACTTCCTCTACGTTGCGTCAACGCTTCCGCAGTCGGTCTGCGTGGGTACGTAGACAACACTCTCCCATCTCGTTGCTTTGCATCACCTGATCTTGCGTGTGCGTAGGAATTTTTTTGAAATTACTACGAAACCCAAACGCGCCCCTCCCAAGCCCATTCCGAATTGGACAAGGGGTTTGGGGCGCGGCCCCTCTCTCCCTTCCTTCCCCTCTTCCCCCCTTTCCCCCTTCTCCTAGTTGGACTTGGAAAGGTGGAAACCTACTCCAACTAGGAGTAGGAATCCTACTCCTCCTTGGCGCGCCCACAAGGGCCGGCCAGCCTCCCCCTTGCTCCTTTATATACGGGGGCAGGGGGCACCCCAAAGACACACTAGTTGATCCACGTGATCATATTCTTAGCCGTGTGCGGTGCCCCCTTCCACCATAATCCTCGATAATATTGTAGCGGTGCTTAGGCGAAGCCTTGCGACGGTAGTACATCAAGATCGTCACCACGCCGTCGTGCTGACGGAACTCTTCCCCGATACTTTGCTGGATCGGAGTCCGGGGATCGTCATTGAGCTGAACGTGTGCTAGAACTCGGAGGTGCCGTAGTTTCGGTGCTTGATCGGTTGGGCCGTGAAGACGTACGGCTACATCAACCGTGTTGTGCTAACGCTTCCGCTGTCAATCTACAAGGGTACGTAGATCACACTTTCCCCTCTCGTTGCTATGCATCACCATGATCTTGCGTGTGCGTAGGAATTTTTTTGAAATTACTACGTTCCCAAACATTCTTGTTATTTACTTTTGATATAAGCCCTTTATGTGATGTTGCCCAGACGTCTGACTATGGCATTCTTGTTATTTACCTTTGATATAAGCCCTTTATGTGATGCCGCTCAGAAGTCCGACTGTGGCATCCTTGTTATTTACTTTCATTATAAGCCCTTTTCGAGATGTCGCGTAGACGTTCGACTGTGGCACGCACTGTCATTTATGTTTCAATATAAGCCCTTTATGTGGTGTCGCCCTGACGCCCGACTATGGCATGTTAATTTATTTTACCTTTTGAGGCGTCGCTTCAGACACCCGATCGGTCTTCAGCTATTTTATTGGGATTTCGGGAGGACTACCGCCTGACTTCCTTTCATTTAGCGTGCAATGCAAATTTATTAGCTGAGTGTGCATTACTAATCTGTTCATGTGCATCATGTTTGCATTTGTTATATCTTATGTCCAAACTGTCTTGCGAGTACATTCAAAGTACTCACCTGGCTTGTTGATTTGGCCAGATGTTGACGAAGGCGATCTTATGGATGAAGAGTACGATAGCGAGTCCGACGCCTAGAGGAGTCCCAGTCAGTCCCGTGCGATCCTGGAGTTGGTCACTTGTATTATATACGCTTCCGCTACCCTAATAAAATCATCAAGCCTCACTCCGGCGCTTGATGAGGTGTAAGATTTTGGAGTCATGTCACCCACTTCACTGTGACATATCCACCGCCACTTTTGTTACGTGTCAGTAGTTAAGCCACCATACCCTTTGTGTCGTATCCGCCTTTATGTATAATATCGGCATGCTTGTAATAAATCATTGAGCAACCTCAGCTCAACCTTGTATAATATTTAGTACTTCTGGATTTCTGTATCAAGGATTTGTCTACCAGTAAGGAGGACTCTTCTATACTGGTCAGATAAAATGGTCGGTTTTTCAATAAATGTTTTATTGGAAAACCGGTCCTGACAAGTAGTCAGGGTGGTAGCTCATGGAGGCTCTCGGTGCGGATGCCTCAGCCCGCCGAGCGGCCACAACTGCCGTGTTATGAGCTCAAGCCTCGCTTTCAAGAACGAAATATCTTCCCCTGCTGTGATAATCAAAGAGAGCAGGCATAGGCAAATATGTGTGCATAATGGAATCTTGATTAAACAATAGTTTATAGGTAAAATTATGGGGTTCACCTTTAAGGATTTTATGGCGTTTCATAGCATCAAAGTCTAAATACTGCATGGGTAAAACAGGGTCATAGGGTAAAGGCGCAACACCCAACTCTCTTGCTAAGCGTGTGGCATAAATTCCACTATAAAATAACCACTATTAGCATTGTGTTACAATCTGCGTGCAACAATCGCTCCAAGATTATAACTTCTATCACCGGTGAGAGCGGTGCGTATGAGGCTCAAGTTTGGAGCACAAAGTGTACTACAATCTTGTTTGCCTACAATACATTTTCCATTGAATAATGCAAAGTACTGAATTGCAGGAAAATGAATGCTCTTTATTCTGCCTTGCGTCACTCCCCTAGTCTTACTATAGCAAATACTAGTCAAGAATGCTTGAAACTCGGACCTTGGTGGTTCGTCTAGCGAACCCCAGAATGGAATTTTGCAATGTTGAGCAAATCTCTCTAATGATATGGTAAAAGGATTTTCATACAGTTTAAATGACACCCTAGATTCACGGGGATGGAATTTAAATCCTTTGACAAATGATTCAGTGAGAGTGTGGTGTTGATTGCACTTATCTGAAATGTAGGGACCGAGATCGGCGTTGTGAACATATTGCTCAAATTCCTTCTTAATTCCCACACTCACCATATAATCATCGGATGGCCATAGGCATGTTTTGGTGGCGACATCTCATATGGAACTTTCACTTGGTTCAACATAAGACCGACGAGCAGAGGTGTCACTAGAAGATGCCCACGAGGATCTCCTCCTCGAAGAACTCCTTCCAAAAAGGTTCATCATTTTCACTTATAATTTTTCAAGCAACAATCCCCCGAAATAGTTTCGGAAATGGAGCTTCGAGCAAAGAGATCGAAATCCGTGGGTTTGAGAGCAAGAACATGAGAGAGAGAGAGAGAGAGAAATGGTGATTTTTTCTGGAGGTAGGTGGTGATGTGGGATGAAGAGATAAACGAGGGGGGCATGTGGGGACCATAACCCACCAAGGCGCGCCTGGGGGTCCTGGCGCGCCCAGGTGGGTTGTGCCCACCTGGTGCACCTCCCTCTGATATTATTTGCACCAAAAATTCTTAAATATTCAGAAAAATTCATGTTAATTTTTCAGAGAACCTTTATTTTTGGGTCATTTTTTTATTGCACGGGAAATTCAAAAAATAGACAAAACATGGCATTTTATTTTATTTAACTAATAAAAACATAAAACAAAAGGTACGGACAGAAGGTAGTGCTCACTAAATTCATCAACTTCATACATCTCAAAAATGATCCATTAGTAAGGTTGACCAAGTCTTATTAACAACCACTTTCGATTAGCATGAAATCGAAGAACTTACGTAAATCACTATGTTACCTCAATGGGGATATGAATGTCCCCAACAATAAGCATTTCATATTTCTTTTTGACAGTAGGTAGAGGTAGTTGAAAACTTCCAATAGTGATTGTTGGAGATTTTTCAATAACATTAATACCATTCACTTGGAATTGTTTCTTCGGAAAGTGCACCGTATGCTCTTTACCATTGATATGAAAAGTGACCTTGCTTTTATTGCAATCAATAACAACCCCTACAGTATTCAAAAAGGGTCTACCAAGGATAATCGACATGTTGTCATCCTTGGGCATCTCAAGCATAACAAAGTTAGTCAAAATAGTAACATTAGCAACAACAACGGGCACATCCTCACAAATACCGATAGGTATGGCAGTAGATTTGTCAGCCATTTGCAAAGATATTTTAGTAGGTGTGAGTTTATTCAAATCAAGTCTTTTATATAAGGATAAAGGCATAACACTAACACCACCTCCCAAATCACATGAAGCAGTTTTCACATAATTTATTTTGATGGAGCAAGGTATAGTTGGTATTCCTGGATCTCCAAGTTTTTTAGGTACTCCATCTTTGAAAGTATAATTAGCAAGCATGGTGGAGATTTCAACTTCCGGTATTTTTCTCTTGTTGGTGATGATGCCTTTCATATACTTTGCATAAGGAGCATTTTAAGGATATCAGTCAAGCGAGTACGCAAAAAGACCGGCCTCAGCATTTCAGCAAAGCGTTCAAATTCTTCGTCGTATTTCTTTTTAGTTGACTTAGGTGGAAAGGGCATAGGTTTTTGAACCCATGGTTCTCTTTCCTTACCGTGTTTGCTATCAACAAATTCTCTTTTATCATATATTTTATTCTTAGGTTGTGGGTTATCAAGATCAACTATTGGTTCAATCTCAACATCATTGTCTGGTTCTTTATTATTTGGTTGAGTGTCTTCATGAACCTCATCATTGTCTTTTTCATTATCAAAAGGTGAGTGTTCACTACCAAGTTGAGTTTCAGCATCAGAGATAGAAACTTCATTATCATTATCATGAGGTTTTTCTACTTCAGGTTCACTAGAGGCATGCAAAGTCCTATCATTTTTCTTCTTTTTTTTAGAAAGACTACGTGCATCAGTGTTAGCTCTTTGAGAGTCCTGTTCAATTCTTTTTGGGTGTCCCTCAGGATAAAGTGGTTCCTGTGTCATCCTACCTCCTCTAGTCATTACTCTAATAGCATGATCATTGATATTATTATTCATTTCATCCACCAACTCTCTTAGAGATTTAGCAACTTTTTCTAATTGAGTTTGAACCATAGAAGCATGATTTGTGACACCTCTAACATTATTTGAGATTCTAAATAACAAGTCACTCAAGCGAGCAATCATATCAGAATTGTATTTCAATTGTTTCATAACATTAGCATTGAAGTGATCTTGCTTTCTAATATAATTCTCAAACTCATGAAGGCATTGGCTAGGGTGCATATTGTGAGGATTATCGTTATCATTGAATTTCATTAGAGAATTTACCTCTACCACCTTAGGTGGTGGTGGTGTGTCAAGCCCATGTATTTCTTCTATAGGAGGTAAATTTTTGACATCCTCAGCTTTAATACCTTTTTCTTTCATAGATTTCTTTGCCTCTTGCATATCTCCAGGAGTGAGATATAAGATACCCCTCTTCTTCGGAGTGGGTTTAAGCGGTGGTTCAGGAAGAGTCCAATAATCATAATTTTTCAATATGTTATTCAATAATTCTTTAGCTTTCCCACTAGTTCGTTCTTGAAAACACAACCAGCACAACTATCTAGGAAATACCTAGAAGCATCAGTTAGTCCATTATAGAAGATATCAAGTATTTCATTTTTCTTAAGAGGATGATCATGCAAAACATTAAGCAATTGGAGAAGCCGCCCCAAGCTTGCGGGAGACTCTCTTCTTCAATCTGTGCAAAGTTAAATATTTCCTGCAAGGCAGCTTGTTTCTTACGAGCAGGGAAATATTTTTCAGATAAGTAATAAATCATATCCCGGGGACTACGCACGCAACCAGGAGAAAGCGTATTGTACCAAGCTTTAGCATCACCCTTTAATGAGAAAGGAAATAATTTGAGAATATAGTAATAGCGAATCTTCTCATAATGAGCAAAACTAGTGGCTATGTCATTCAACTTAGTAAGATGTGCCACAACAGTTTCAGTTTCATAACCATGAAAAGGATCAGATTCAAACTCTCGGTCGACAGAGAATTCATAATCCCGATCATCAATAAAGATAGGTGAAGTATCAAACTTAGGATCACATTTCATTCTAGCATTCAAAGATTTCTCCTTATACTTGCATAATAATTTCTCTAGATCATCCCTATCCTTACAAGAAAGAATATCTCTAGTCGTCTCCTCATTCATAACATAACCTTCAGGTACCTTAGGCAATTCATATCTAGGAGGATTAGTTCTAGTAGGTGTTTTAAGATTTTCAGTTTCAAGCTCATCAGCAGTTTCAATAATATCATGCTATCTTACTCTAGCAATTTGTTCATCAAGAAATTCACCTAGTGGCACATCATCATCAAGCAAGGTACTAGCATCATGGCAGAAGTAGCATCATCAATAACTTGCGACATATCAGGATTAATAGCATGTGGTGGTGTTGCAAGTTTACTTATAACAGAAGGTGAATCTAAAGCAGAGCTAGATGGCAGTTCCTTACCTCCCCCTCATCTTAGAGGAAAAAAAATCTTAGTCTTACCATCCTTCAGATTCTTCATAGTGATAAATTCACTACTGCAGGATGCTACTAACGCGACACTTCGATCAGAGACCCTTCGACAAAACTATGTGCGATGCCATAATCGCAAACGGTGGTGTAAAAAACCCGTCAAAAAAGGTGCAAAACATTTGTGATGGAGGATGCATCAAACATGGTTCAGATTTTAGTTGCGTGTGCGATGTAGGGCATACAATTCCGTTCAATTAACTGTTTGCGATGAGGAGGAACAAAAGAAACAGGCAACCAGATGAAGGTGTGTGCAATATACATCATACGGTTCACTTGGATGAACTGTTTGTGATTAGGCAACACGAAAGAAATGGTCAGCCAGATCAAAGGTGTGTGTGATATACGGCATGCGGTTCACTCGGATGAACTGTTTGTGTTGAGACAAGAGAACAGAAACGGTTCAATATAACAAGATGTGTGTGATGCGCGACAAACTGGTCTATAACCAAAAATGTGTGCGAAGACCGATAATAACACAGACGGTTGCTGCTAATAAGATGTGTGTGTTGTGCGATGGGATTGCATACAGAACAATAACACACACACACACACACACACACACTTATAAGGACATGGTTGCATAACCAAATTAAACATCCACTTACATAGGTGGCTACTACAACCATGGCATTTGCACACACCAAAGTAAACTATTACACGCATAATAACATAGGTGGCTACTACACACATGAAATTTCCACACACCAATAAAGTAAACTATATATTACATGCATGATTAACTAGCATAAATGATCATCTGATCATCATCTACTTCTTGTGATGCTTGCTCTGCTTGCGGCTCGATCCGGCATCGTCGATTTGGGTAATGAGGCACTTCCTCATGTCAATGATCTGCTTGTGCATCTCATAGCATGTGTACACACTCTTGGCCGTGAACCTGAGGTGAGGTTCATCAAGTTGCCACATCCAGGCCTTGTTCCAGGATAGGGGACTTGTTCTCTGGGCATCCTGCTTCATCTTTTCGTAGTAGGGGTCGATGATGGTCGAGGCGAGTTCGACCAGGGAGTCCTTATTTGTGCTGCCCCAGACCCTGTAGTGGTCATGGATTTCGGCAGGGTTCTTGTAGGCCAAGGCCGTAACACTGAGCGCGTTTACATCGTTGGTGGTTTCCACCGTGGGGAACTTGTAGTTGGTGTTGTTGACAAACCTGTTGAAATGTTAGCAAGGCTCTGTTACCATGCAGTAGTTGTAGATGAGGACATGATGGCGCACGCACAACTGGGCGATGACAACCTTCTGATCTATGCCGGGACGATCAGCGGTGTACTAGAGGTTGATGCCGACCACCTTGTACTTGTCTCGAGCAAGCAACTGCTCAACGCTGTTGATGTAGTCGTCCACCACGGTCGGGTCGATGGTGTACACCACCGAGAGATTCATCTCCCTCGCGTGGATCTCCAATCTATGCTCATAGAACTCCATTGGAGCGCCGCTGGACATCCCCTCTCTATGTGTGGGTGTGCTTGTTGTGTTGTGGGGCGCGATCGAAAGGTTGAAGAGACTAAGGTTATAATGGCCGCGGGAATTAAAGGGGAAGCCGGATGGCCAGGAATATCGGCAGGCCCTGATGGTAGTTCTAATTTGCAGCGCATAACTCCATCGTGCCACACGTAACTGCATCGCGTGGCAACACGCGCGGCGCAACCGCATGCATATGGGGCCCCCGACATGATCGCGCGCACGCCCAACCGCTGGCAGAGCATGAGTGGAGGGACGTGAGCAGAGCGCTCCATGTATCACTATGCCGGCCTCTGCTCGCGTCCACAGGGACGTGAGCAGAGCGCTTCGCGGTCGCCTCAATGGCGAACACGCAAGGAAAAGCTTTCTATAAGCAGAGCGCACCGCGGTGCCTAACAACGAGCAGAGCTTGCCGGAGGACATGAGCAGAGGTCGGCATAGTGATACATGGCAAATAAGACGAACTATGCGAGCGATGTCGGAGACATCAAGCACGAATCAGATTAGAGTTGCGTGTGTGATACGTGGCATACAGTTGATCCATTCGAGCTATTTGTGATGAAATAAGCCGTGTGTGTTGCGGGAAAACACTTGCTGGTATATGACCTTAAATTTAACCAAAAAAGTGTTAATGCATGTTACACAAATTGAATAGCTGGAAACTATGTTCAAATACGACTCCAACGATATAATCTTTGGCGACATGCATCCGTATTTTATTAGTTAAATCCCACTTATAAACCAGGATGGGGGTATAGTAGGTAATTAAATCACAAACGTTTTTTCTATATTAACCGTATGTCTACGTATCCTTTCGTCCTCCTATCGCACGTCTTGTCACCCCGCTGTCGCAGATGGCTTACAACGCAAGCTTGCACAGCACACAGGGGCGTTCTTTTGGCCATACGGTGGCTCGAAGTGGCGCCAATGAATCGTTGGTGAGCCCGTTCCCGCGCAACCGCGCAGGTTCCTGTGCAAGCTTCCCGCCTGACTTGGTGAAATCCCCCAAAATCCCAATGCTTACCGGCCTACTATAAAAACCCTGATGGTCGGCGAGTCCTGCGTCGCATTTCCCCCCTCCCTGTAGCTATCTCGTGTGCTTCCCCCACAATCGCCAATGGCACCGGTCTGTGGTCGTCGCTCAGCCACTCCCCGTCATCAAAGGACAGCTCTAGCTGGGAGGCTACACCGCGGCGGCGGTGTAGTCCCCGGCGTAGTGTAGTGTGCGTGGCGTCCCTGTTGGGTGTGCGCGGAACACCCACCACACGCTCCACTGCCGCTGCCCGTCGGCAGCTGTTGCCGGCCTCCATTGCCGCCACACCACCGTCGAAAGCCAGGGCTATCTCCTGCTTCGCCGCCGCGGCCCGAAGGTGGGAGGTGGCCCTCGTGGCCGCCACCCCACTGCCGGCCACCGTGGCCATCACTCGCTCCGCCACCGTGGCCCGAAGGTGGGAGGTGGTGGTCGTGGCCGCCACCCCATCATCGGCCGCCATGGCCGCCAGCCCATCGTCGACCGCAGGGATCATCACCCGCTCCGCCGCCACCGCCCGAAGGAGGAAGGCGGAGGCCCTCACATGCGTCAGTGACCTTGCGCACTACATCGAGTTCCTGCGGGAGGAGGAGGAGCGCCTCGTCGAGCACACAAAGAGCCTTACTGCAGCCGTGGCCGCAGCACACGCCGATGCAGAGGCGAGGAATCAGGAGATCTATGAGCAGTCCGACTGCTTCGAGAGGGATCGACTGGAGCGGCAGTGGGTGTTCGAGCTGGGGAGCGTCGCTATACGTGCTACAACGACAGTCACCGTATTGCATTTCTCTAGCTCATTGGTAGGCTCCTCCTCCTCCTTTGCCTCTTACTAAGCGCGCTCAGTAGAGGAGAGGTTGCCAGAAGTAGCACAAAGCCCCTTCGTGGTAGTAGTATTTAGGGGCTATTTTGTTCAGTTCATCTGACTATAGATGTGTGGTCGAACTGTATAGCGTACTTAAAATTAGCTAGTATATATAGTTGAACTAGCTATTTCGGTACGTGGTTGGCAACAATTGGGGAAAAGTTTGGTCGGTTCAGCTGTCGAGTTGAACTGTTTGTATAAATTAAGAATGACTGCTTAATCTATGAATGAAATCTATGCTTAATTACTGAATCTTAGTTGCAAAAATTAGATAGTGCTAGTGATTTCTAGCTGCATATTTTGACAAATCGCAGTGTTACAAGGATTGACAAATGGCAATGTTACTAGATCAACAAATGTCAATCTTTCTAGTTTGACAAATGGCAACATACCAAATATGACAGATGCAAATCTTACCAAATTGTTTGTATGTGGTTGCACACGGGTCATCCAAAACAACCGATTGCATTGAAGGGATGCACAAATCCTGCGCTGCAGATTTTCCCTCGACCTAAGGGGGAAGACCATAGCTCTCACTTTGCATACGGGTGTTCTATCTAAAATGTTTGCGATCAAGAGCTACATAAATCCAGCTCGACACATTTTCTCTTGGCTTCCTGGGGAAGCTGTCGGTTTTGCATACGGGTGTTCTAACTAAAACGTATGCAATGAGTGTTTTATATTTAAAACCGTAGTAAACTGCGACTTGGGAGCCACTAATGTAGAGGATGCGATCAAGGCGGGCGGCCATGGAAGTCAAAGGGCTCGCTTCCCGGTGAGCCTGCGCGGCATACAACTCGCATGCTTCCCAGTGAGCCTTTGCATTGGAGTACAGCTCGCACACCTTCTGTTCAGTCAAGCACTCAAGCACCTGTCCGCACAACACCTCCTAGCCATTAAAAGAGTGAGGCGTGGCGTCATGTGAATGGTTAACAGAACGCACCCAATTTAAATTATACAAAACGTTTGAGATGTTACAGTGGCAGCTATTTGTTTCAAAATGCCTTTGTTGGCTGTTATTCAAGTGCGTCTTCTCTCAAAATGGACACGAAAAATACCACAGCGTGTCGGGTGCCATTCCATTATAGCATGCCAAGTTTCATGAATTTCAGACGAGTTGTGGATTTACTAGAATTTAAAAACAAAGTATCTCAATGTTTTGTCGGCAATCAACAGTGCCCTAGTGTTTGAAATTCATTCCCATTTCTTGCATGGGACCTAAGCATGCCCCAAAGGACACAGATTTCATTTTTCAACCAATTTATATGCACTAGAGCTTGTGCATGTAGTTCAAATTTGAATTATGCACATGAAATGCCTAGAAAACCCAGTTAATGTATAAAAATGTCCAAACGAACAACGAAACATTCCAAAATTAAACACAACACTCCTGTTGTTCTATGTTGACAGTAGAATTTTTTTGAAAGCAATAAGAGGCAACATATATCGTTTCGTTCCCAAAGGTGACACGTTCCCTACCGAAACCATCACGCTTGTTGTGAGAAGCTCTAGTTTGTGAGAAGCTTATACACAAACCTGCCCCAAATGGGACAAATTTTTTACCACGACATGTTAATGCCGCTCCATGATAGCATGCCAAGTTTCATGAGTTTCAGACGAGTTTTGGATTTACTAGAATTTAAAAACTAGGTATCTCAATGTTTGCGGCCGAGTGACGGTGGCAGGGTGTTTGAAATTCATTCCCATTTCTTGCATGGGACCTAAGCATGCAACCAAGGACACATATTATATTTTTCAACCAGTTTTTATGCACTTGAGAATGTGCATGTAGTTCAAATTTGAATTATGCACATAAAATGCCTGGAAAACCCAGTTAATGTATAAAAATGTCCAAACGAACCCTGAAAAATTCCTAAATTAAACACAACACTCCTGTTGTTCTATGTTGACAGTAGAAACATTTTGAAAGCAATAAGAGGCAACGGATATCGTTTCATCCCCAAAGGTGGCACGTTCCCTACTGAAACCATCACGATTGTTGTGAGAAGCTCTGGTTTGTGAGAAGCTTATACCCAAACCTGCCCCAAATGGGACAAAATTTTTACCACGACATGTTGATGCCGCTCCATGATAACATGCGAAGTTTCATGAATTTCAAACGAGTTTTGGATTTACTAGAATTTAAAAACCAGGTATCTCAATGTTTGCGGCTGAGTGACGGTGGCAGGGTGTTTGAAATTCATTCCCATTTCTTGCATGGGACCTAAGCATGCAACCAAGGACACATATTCAATTTTTCAACCAGTTTATATGCACTGTAGAATGTGCATGTAGTTCAAATTTGAATTATGCACATACAATGCCTGGAAAACCCAGTTAATGTATAAAAATGTCGAAACGAACCCCGAAAAATTCCTAAGTTAAACATCACACTCCTATTGTTCTATGTTGACACTATAATTTTTTTGAAAGCAATAAGAGGCAATGGATGTCGTTTCATCCCCAAAGGTGGCATGTTCCCTACCGAAACCATCACGCTTGTTGTGAGAAGCTCTGGTTTGTGAGAAGCGTATACCCAAACCTGCCCCAAATGGGACAAATTTTTTACCACGGCATGTTGATGCTGCTCCATGATAGCATGCCAAGTTTCATGAATTTTAGACGAGTTTTGGATTTACTAGAATTTAAAAACCAGGTATCTCAATGTTTGCGGCCGAGTAACGGTGGCAGGGTGTTTGAAATTCATTCCCATTTCTTGCATGGGACCTAAGCATGCAACCAAGGACACATATTTGATTTTTCAACCAATTTATATGCATTGGAGAATGTGCATGTAGTTCAAATTTGAATTATGCACATAAAATGCCTAGGAAACCCAGTTAATGTATAAAAATGTCCATACGAACCCCAAAAAATTCTAAAATTAAACATAACACTCCTGTTGTTCTACGTTGACACTCGAATTTTTTTGAAAGCAATAAGAGGCAACGGATATCGTTTCATCCCCAAAGTTGGAACGTTCCCTACCGAAACCATCACGCTTGTTGTGAGAAGCTTATACCCAAACCTGCCCAAATGGGACAAATTTTTTTACCACGGCATGTTGATGCCGCTCCATAATAGCATGCCAAGTTTCATGAATTTTGTAGGATCGAAAGCATGTCTAGAGGGGGGGGGGGGTGATTAGACTACTTGACCAAATAAAACTTATCCTTTTCCCAATTTTAGTTCTTGGCAGATTTTAGCAACTTTGGTCAAGTCAAGCAATCTTAACACAATTCAAGCAAGCATGCAAAGAGTATATGGGCAGCAGAAATTAAAGCATGCAACTTGCAAGAATGTAAAGGGAAGGGTTTGGAGGATTCAAACGCAATAGGAGACACAAATGTTTTTGTCGTGGTTTTGATAGGTGGTGCTATCGTACATCCACGTTGATGGAGACTTCAACCCACGAAGGGTAACGGCTGCGCGAGTCCACGGAGGGCTCCACCAACGAAGGGTCCACGAAGAAGCAACCTT
The DNA here is from genome assembly GCF_002162155.2 of Triticum dicoccoides. Taxonomy (NCBI): domain Eukaryota; kingdom Viridiplantae; phylum Streptophyta; class Magnoliopsida; order Poales; family Poaceae; genus Triticum; species Triticum dicoccoides. The sequence goes on from NC_041388.1 coordinate 480,683,235, forward strand.
GTCTATCCCACCATGGCCGTCGCCCACGAAGGACTTGCGTCACTAGCAGTAGATCTTCATGAAGTAGGCGATCTCCTTGCCCTTACAAACTCCTTGGTTCAACTCCACAATCTTGTCGGAGGCTCCCAAGTGACACCTAGCCAATCTAGGAGACACCACTCTCCAAGAAGTAACAAATGGCGTGTTGATGATGAACACCTTTCTCTTGTGCTTCAAATGATAGTCTCCCCAACACTCAACTCTCTCTCACAGGATATGGATTTGGTGGAAAGAAGATTTGAGTGGAAAGCAACTTGGGGAAGGCTAGAGATCAAGATTCAGATGGTAGGAATGGAATATCTTGGCCTTAACACAAGTGTAGGTGGTTCTCTCTCAAAAAAGTAAGTTGGAAGTGTAGGTTCGTTCTGATGGCTCTCTCCACGAATGAAGATGAGGTGGAGGGGTATATATAGCCTCCACACAAAATCTAACCATTACACACAACTTGCCAATCTTGGTGGGACTGAATTGATAAACTCGGTCAGACCGATTCAGCAAAGCTAGTGACCGTTAGGATTTTCGGTGGGCTAACTTAAGAGTGTTTAGTTCTTTAGTTAGAAACTCAATCTTCTCCTTATCATTGTCATTCGTTTTATATTGATTAGCATGATTAATTGACGTTTCATCATAGTATTCATCACTAGAGTTGTCAACAAGTAAATCATCATCACCTAACAAGTCATCTTCATCACTATTGAAATCAACATACTTGGGGTGTGATACCTTTGGGCCTTTAGCCATGAAGCATCTTCCAAGTCCTTCATTTGGTGAATCAAATATGTCATAGGAGTTGGTTGACACAAGTGCTAGACCGACAACACCTTCATCTTGAGTATATTCGGAGTCGGAGTGATAGCTTCTCTCGGAGTGATTGTCGGAGTCGGAGCCGGATACCCATTCACCAACATGAGCTTGATGTCTTCGTTTTGTGTAGCTCCTTGATGACTTGTCCTTCCTTTCCAAATCCTTGCTTCTCCGGGATGTTCTTCATTCATAACGATCATCTCTACTCCTTCTCTCTCTTGATGGTGATTCTTCTCTTCTACTTCTTCTTTTTGGAGAATTTTATCTTCTCTTGTAGGGTGCCATACACTCATTGGAATAGTGTCCGGGTCTTCCACAATTGTAGCAATTTCGCTCTCGACTAGAAGATCTTTTGTCATTGTAGGACCTTGACTTGGAACTTCTCTCTTTGCTTCTACTCTTGTAGAACTTGTTGAAGTTCTTCACCATTAGGCTCAATTCTTCATTGAAGGTTTGTTTCTCACTTGATGATGTGGGAGCTTCACATGAGGCTTTGTAAGCACCACTTGACTTGTTATGGAGCTCCTCCTTATCCTTGAGTGACATCTCATGAGCAACAATTCTTCCAATGACTTCCGTTGGCTTGAGATCTTTGTAATTGGACATCATTTGGATCAATGTGCATACGGTATCATATTTTCCTTCCAAAGCTCTTAGGACTTCTTGATGATGAATTTGTCGGTCATCTCTTCACTTCCTAAGCCGGCGATCTCATTTGTGATAAGAGCAAGCCTAGAGTACATTTCAGCAACACCTTCACCATCCTTCATTTTGAACTTGTCAAGCTGACTTTGAAGCACATCCAACTTGGATTCCTTGACGGAGTCGGTACCTTCGTGCATATCAATCAAAGTATCCCAAATTTCCTTTGCATTCTCAAGACGGCTGATTTTGTTGAATCCTTCGGGGGCACAATCCGTTGAAGAGGATATCACAAGCTTGAGCATTGTATTGCAGCATCTTCAACTCTTCCGCGGTAGCTTCACGGTTCGGTTCTCTCCCATCAAAGAATTCACCTTGCAAGCCAATACACACAATAGCCCATACGACGGGGTTATGTCCAAGAATATGCATTTTCATCTTATGCTTCCAACTAGCAAAATTAGCACCATCAAAGTAAGGACCTCTACAGTGGTAATTTCCCTCGCTAGACGCCATACTCTCCTAGGTTGTGAAACCAAGGCTATGACTACCAAAAGCTATGGAAGTCAAAGCAAATGGAGGCCAAAGCTCTGATACCACTTTTAGGATCGAAAGCATGTCTAGAGGGGGGGTGATTAGACTACTTGACCAAATAAAACTTATCCTTTTCCCAATTTTAGTTCTTGGTAGATTTTAGCAACTTTGGTCAAGTCAAGCAATCTTAACACAATTCAAGAAAGCATGCAAAGAGTATATGGGCAGCAGAAATTAAAGCATGCAACTTGCAAGAATGTAAAGGGAAGGGTTTGGAGGATTCAAACGCAATAGGAGACACAGATGTTTTTGTCGTGGTTTCGATAGGTGGTGCTATCGTACATCCACGTTGATGGAGACTTCAACCCACGAAGGGTAACGGCTGCGCGAGTCCACGGAGGGCTCCACCAACGAAGGGTCCACGAAGAAGCAACCTTGTCTATCCCACCATGGCCGTCGCCCACGAAGGACTTGCGTCACTAGCAGTGGATCTTCATGAAGTAGGCGATCTCCTTGCCCTTAAAAACTCCTTGGTTCAACTCCACAATCTTGTCGGAGGCTCCCAAGTGACACCTAGCCAATCTAGGAGACACCACTCTCCAAGAAGTAACAAATGGTGTGTTGATGATGAACTTCTTGCTCTTGTGCTTAAAATGATAGTCTCCCCAACACTCAACTCTCTCTCACAAGATATGGATTTGGTGGAAAGAAGATTTGAGTGGAAAGCAACTTGGGGAAGGCTAGAGATCAAGATTCATATGGTAGGAATGGAATATCTTGGCCTCAACACAAGTGTAGGTGGTTCTCTCTCAGAAAAAGTAAGTTGGAAGTGTAGGTTCGTTCTGATGGCTCTCACCACGAATGAAGAGGAGGTGGAGGGGTATATATAGCCTCCACACAAAATCTAACCATTACACACAACTTGCCATTCTCGGTGGGACCGAATTGATAAACTCGGTCGGACCGATTCAGCAAAGCTAGTGACCGTTAGGATTTTCGGTGGGACCCACATGCAACTCGGTAGGACCGACATGCAACTCGGTAGGACCGATATGGTTAGGGTTAGGGCATAACGTAATCTTGGTGAGACCGATTACACAAACTCGGTGAGACCGATTTTGGTAATAAGCTAACCAGAGAGTTGGTCAGGTAAACTCGGTGGGACCGATCGCTCATCTCGGTGAGACGGAAACGTTACGAAGGGGAAACAGAGAGTTGACATTGCAATCTCAGTGGGACCGACCGATCGCTCATCTCGGTAAGACCAAAACATTACGAAGGGAAACATAGAGATTACAATCCCATCTCGGTGAGACCGAGATCCCTATCGGTGAGACCGATTTGCCTAGGGTTTGTGGCAGTGGCTATGACATCTGAACTCGGTGGCGCCGGATAGAAAGAATCGGTGGGGCCGAGTTTGAATTTTGGTTTAGGTCGTATGTGGATGTGAGAAAGTAGTTGAGGGCTTTGGATCATATCACTAAGCATTTTGAGCAAGAGCCTCATTAAGCAACACCTCATCCCTCCTTGATAGTATTGGCTTTTCCTATAAACTCTATGTGATCTTGGATCACTAAAATAGAAAATGTAGAGTCTTGAGCTTTGAGCTTGAGCCAATCCTTTTGTCCTTAGTATTTTGAGGGGTCCACTTTTCTCATCCATGCCATGCCAATCATTGAGCTTTCCTGAAATATTTATCTTGAAATAGCATTAGCTCAATGAGCTACATGTTGTTAGGAATTACCAAAACCACCTAGGGATAGTTGCACTTTCAAATTTCAAGCGAGTTTTAGATTTACTAGAATTTAAAAACCAGGTATCTCAATGTTTGCGGCCGAGTGACAGTGGAAGGGTGTGTGACATTCATTCCCATTTCTTGCATGGGACCTAAGCATGCAACCAAGGACACATATTTGATTTTTCAACCCGTTTATATGCTCTGGAGCATGTGCATGTAGTTCAAACTTGAATTATGCACCTGAAATGCCTAAAAAACCAAGTTAATGTATAAAAACGTCCAAACGAACCCTGAATAATTCCATTTTTTGACGACACACCTATAGTTGCATGTTCACTGTAGATAAAAGTTCTAGCAATTCAAACACCATCCGTTGTAGTTGTGACCCCATTACGTAATTCAAATCAAGACGATAAATCAAGTAGATCGCACACAGTTTATTATCACCAACCGTGTGAGATGCAACACAAAATATCTTGGGGCACCGTCGGTGTAAAGTACGCCTATGGCTTATGCGAGAAGGTGTGTCGGCTACAGTCCACAGCCAGCGTGTCAAGCACACTACCTCACTCCCCAAATATCATTTCGCTGTTCATTCGTCATGGTGAAAGATGGGGATGTGGACCCACATTGTGAGGGCAACTTCGGTGGCCCACTCCGGCGAAAGCGCGGCCGCAGCCACCAGGCACGTGCTAATAAGCTTCATGAGGGCGACCACAGTATGCGCCCGGGTGGCCAGGGCAGCCCAAACGGCCGCTGTTGCTTCTTAGGCGGCGGCAGCAGCATCTACCTCGGGGATAGCAACTGGCGAGAGTGGCACAACATCTGTCCGTTCCACAGCGACGACCTTAGCCCTGATGGAGGCCGCCCACTACCATGTCGAGGCTGTCCACACCCAGATCGTGGCGGCCAGCGCACAAATCGAATGAAGCTTCTCCGACAATGGTCGGCAACCCACAGTCGAAGAGTTGGCAATTGCCAAGAGAGTTCGAGCAGCCATCTGTTCCTGTGCGGCATACCTTGCCACGACGGAGCCTGCCAGAGCCCAGATCATGGACGCCCATGCCTAGCTTGTGGCGGCCTATTCCAAAGATATGGTGGATGCGGATGGCGAGATGCTTGCTGAGTATGGTGCAATTGATGCCATGGATCCCCTTCCCTAAGAGATCATCGGGGCGCGAGCTGGACATGGAGGCGGCGGCAGAGATCGACGAGCACCAGCCGTAGTAGTACTCTTTGTTTTGTTTAATTAAGAGTGCCAGTCTTTAATTTGTTAGAGTAATGTTTAGGAGAGCTAGCTCTGTTTAATTGCTGAACTTGCTCGATTAAGAAGTGTGGGTGTGCTGTAGTCTCCTTTGTGTACCCAAATTATGCAATGACGTGGATGACCACTATAACCAGGGAAATTCGAACCAAAATTTTTGACGTTCAAACTCAACACACACGGGTTAAGCTATCTGAATCGTTTGTGATGTTCACATATCGTACACAATTCTGAATAAGGGACCGTGTCTGATGACACTTTGCGCGCCAATTTTTTCGCTGAAGCGGTTCCAAATTTTTGGCTTCCGCGGAAATATCTACCTTCCCACCCCTCTCCCTTACCAAAAGCCACATTTCCCCTGTTTCCGCCTTCCTTTCCAAGTTGAAACCTTCACTCCTCGCTTGCAGCGCCACCTCCTCGTCAGCGATCCTGCTCCATGCTGCTCGGCCTTGCCTATCCAGGCAGGTAATCCACACCCGACCCCATCCTCCTTTCCTTCCACATCCCACATGCCCTGACAGCTGGCGCGACACCTTCCACCCAAATCACCGACCCCTCCACCAAATAAGCGCCGCCCTAAGCCATGGTGCGCGTAGTATAGCCAGGATCCCAAGGACCATTTGTCAGCGAAAAAAAAACCGCGGCCACACGCGCGGATGAGGTCGCGATGGCTGCCATTCGTGTCGACCCCAAGATCTTGGAGCAGCACCTCACCGTCGAGGCCACCGTCGACGCCTCACGCACCGAAGACGCGACACGGTTGGCTATTTGGTTCAATTCCACAATGCGATGTTCAATTGTTGTGGGTGCATTCTGTTATTGTATAGAGGAATAAATTGAATTTGGCTGTAGTAAATACATGATAAAAAATACAATTGCTACATTTCCAAGTTGTTAAGCATGCTTGGTTTGGTTAACTGTCTGATCTTCTATTAGGAGTATGTTATATTGTGCAATGTGGTGCTCGGTTAATGTTTGGTTCATTTGTTGTGGTGTTTAGCTAACTGCTTGGATCAATTCTGCAATGCGATGTCCAATTGTCGTGGGTAGAATTTTGTATTGTTGTGCATGTGAGGAATAAATCAAATTTGGCTGCACTTAATACATGAGAAACATATGCAAGTGCTATATTTCCTAGTTCTTAATCATGCTTGGCTTGGATAAATGGGTTTTCCATGTGGCCTGAATTAATCTGATGAATCTGCAATGTGCTTATTTTTCATCAACATATTTTACTAATAGCATGCGAACCCTTACTTGACCTGATGACTAACTACCTTATATGTGTTGCAGGGAAACAATGTGACGCACCAGGTTTACAATCAAGGTTAGAACATGCATGGACCATTGTCTAATAGCACATTATTGTGCAATTGCAGGAACCGTTCTAATATTTAGGTTTTTAACAATTTGGTCTTCCACATGTAGGTCCTTCTGTCAGAGGTTTTGACCCACTGTTCGACCCTTTTTGCATATGGGGAAATGAGTTGTCCATAAATATCAGTCAAGTCAAGAAAATTAGAAATATTGTTAGGATAAAGAAATTAGCGACAAAAAACAACAAGATCTTTGTCTGCACAATGAAGAAGACATCAGTTCACTGAAGCGGTTCCAAATTTTCGGCTTCCATGGAAATATCTACCTCCCCGCCCCCCTTACCAAAAGACACATTTCCCCTGTTTTCGCCTTCCTTTCCAAGTTGGAACCTTCACTCCTTGCTTGCAGCACCGCCTCCTCACCGGCGACCCTCCTTCACGCTGCTCGGCCTAGCCTATCCAGGCAGGTAATCCACACCCGACCCCATCCTCCTCCTCCTTCCACATCCCACATGCCCCGACCGCCGGCGCGAGCGCGGCACCTTCCACCCAAATCACCGACCCCTCCACCAAATAAGCGCCGCCCTAAGCCATGGTGCACACAGTATAGCCAGGATCTCAAGGAGCATTTGGCAACGGAGAAGCAAATCGCAGCCGCACGCGCGGATGAGGTCGCGATGGCTGCCATTCGTGCCGACCCCCAGATCTTCGAGGAGAACCTCACCGTCGAGGCCACCGTCGACGCCTCATGCACCGACACCGCAACGCGGTTGGCTGCCTTAAACGACAGTTCATGGCGTTTTCTCGAGGCCATTGTCGGTGCCTTCGGCGAAGACTATGAGGTGTTTTCTCAGTGTGCACATGCTTACCTCATCTCGAGAGCCAGTAGGTGTTGGAGAACGTAGCAGAAATTCAAAATTTTCCTACGTGTCACCAAGATCTATCTATGGAGAAACTAGCAACGAGGGGAAGGAGAGTGCATCTACATACCCTTGTAGATCGCTAAGCGGAAGCGTTCAAGTGAACGGGGTTGATGGAGTCGTACTCGTCGTGATCCAAATCACCGATGACCAAGTGCCGAACGCACAACACCTCCGCGTTCAACACACGTACAACCCGGTGACGTCTCCCATGCCTTGATCCAGCAAAGAGAGAGGGAGAGGTTGAGGAAGACTCCATCCAGCAGCAGCACAACGGCGTGGTGGTGGTGGAGGAGCGTGGCAATCCTGCAGGGCTTCGCCAAGCACCACGGGAGAGGAGAAGGACTTGGGAGAGGGGGAGGGCTGCACCAGAACATTGGTATGGCTGCCCTCCCACCCCCCACATATATATAGGGGCAAGGGAGAGGGGGGGGGAGGCGCAGCCTTGGCCCTTCCTCCAAGGAAGGGTGCGGCTAGGAGGAGTCCCTCCTCCCCAAGGCACCTCGGAGGTGCCTTCCCCCTTTAGGACTCTTCCTTTCCTTATCCCTTGGCGCATGGGCCTCTTGGGGCTGGTGCCCTTGGCCCATATAGGCCAAGGCGCACCCCCTTACAGCCCATGTGGCCCCCCGGGGCAGGTGGACCCACCCGGTGGACCCCCGGGACCCTTCCGGTGGTCCCGATACAATACCGGTGACCCCGAAACTTGTCCGGTGACCAAAACAGGACTTCCCATATATAAATCTTTACCTCCGGACCATTACGGAACTCCTCGTGACGTCCGGGATCTCATCTGGGACTCCAAACAACATTCGGTAACCACATACAAACTTCCTTTATAACCCTAGCGTCATTGAACCTTAACTGTGTAGACCCTACGGGTTCGGGAGACATGCAGACATGACCGAGATGACTCTCCGGTCAATAACCAACAGCGGGATCTGGATACCCATGTTGGATCCCACATGTTCCACGATGATCTCATCGGATGAACCACGATGTCGAGGACTTAATCAATCCCGTATACAATTCCCTTTGTCTATCAGTATGATACTTGCCCGAGATTCGATCGTCGGTATCCCGATACCTTGTTCAATCTCGTTACCGGCAAGTCTCTTTACTCGTTCTGTAACACATCATCCCGTGATCAACTCCTTGGTCACATTGTGCACATTATGATGATGTCCTACCGAGTGGGCCCAGAGATACCTCTCCGTTTACACGGAGTGACAAATCCCAGTCTCGATTCGTGCCAACCCAACAGACACTTTCGGAGATACCCGTAGTGTACCTTTATAGCCACCCAGTTACGTTGTGACGTTTGGTACACCCAAAGCATTCCTACGGTATTCGGGAGTTGCACAATCTCATGGTCTAAGGAAATGATACTTGACATTAGAAAAGCTTTAGCATACGAACTACATGATCTTTGTGCTAGGCTTAGGATTGGGTCTTGTCCATCACATCATTCTCCTAATGATGTGATCCCGTTATCAACGACATCCAATGTCCATGGTCAGGAAACCGTAACCATCTATTGATCAACGAGCTAGTCAACTAGAGGCTTACTAGGGACATGGTGTTGTCTATGTATCCACACATGTATCTGAGTTTCCTATCAATACAATTCTAGCATGGATAATAAACGATTATCATGAACAAGGAAATATAATAATAATCAATTTATTATTGCCTCTAGGGCATATTTCCAACAGTCTCCCACTTGCACTAGAGTCAATAATCTAGTTCACATCGCCATGTGATTAACACTCACATGTCATATCGCCATGTAACCAACATCCAAAGAGTTTACTAGAGTCAATAATCTAGTTCACATCACCATGTGATTAACACTCAATGAGTTCTGGGTTTGATCATGTTGCTTGTGAGAGAGGTTTTAGTCAACGGGTCTGAACCTTCCAGATCCGTGTGTGCTTTACAAATATCTTTGTCATCTCCTAGATGTAGCTACCACGTTCTATTTGGAGCTATTCCAAATAACTGTTCTACCTGGAGCTATTCTAAATTGTTGCTCCATTATATGTATCCGGTATCTCTACTCAGAGCTATCCGGATAGGTGTTAAGCTTACATCAATGTAACTCTTTACGTCGAACTCTTTATCACCTCCATAATCGAGAAAATTCCTTAGTCCACTAGTTACTAAGGATAACTTTGACCGCTGTCCTGTGATCCATTCTTAGATCACTCTTGTACCCCTTGACTGACTCATGGCAAGGCACATTTCAGGTGCGGTACACAGCATAACATACTGTAGAGCCTACGTCTTAAGCATAGGGGACGACCTTCGTCCTTTCTCTCTATTCTGCCGTGGTCGAGCTTTAAGTCTTAACTTCATACCTTACAACTCAGGCAAGAACTCCTTCTTTGACTGATCCATCTTGAACACCTTCAAGATCATGTCAAGGTATGTGCTCATTTGAAAGTTCCATTAAGCGTTTTGATCTATCCTTATAGATCTTGATGCTCAATGCTCAAGCAGCTTAATCCAGGCTTTCCATTGAAAACACTTTCCAAATAACCCTATATGCTTTCCAGAAATTCTACGTCATTTCTGATCAACAATATGTCAATAACATATATTCATCAGAAATTCTATAGTGCTCCCACTCACTTCTTTGGAAACACAAGTTTCTCATAAACTTTGTATAAACCCAAAATCTTTGATCATCTCATCAAAGCATACATTCCAACTCCGAGATGCTTACTCCAGTCCTCAGAAGGATAGCTGGAGCTTTGCATACTTATTAGCATCTTTCAGGATTGACAAAACCTTTCGGTTGTATCACATACAACCTTTCCTCAAGAAAAATCGTCGAGGAAACAATGTTTTGACATCCTATCTGCAAGATTTCATAAATAACGCAGTAATCGCTAATATAATTCCAACAGACTCTTAGCATCGCTACGAGTGAGAAAGTCTCACCGTAGTCAACTCCTTGAACTTGTCGGAAAACATCTTAACGACAAGTCGAGCTTTCTTAATGGTGATACTTACCATCATTGTCCGTCTTCCTTTTAAAATCCATCTATACTCAACAGCCTTACGACCATCGAGCTGTTCCGCCAAAGTCTACACTTTGTTTTCATACATGGATCCTCTCTCGGATTTTATGGCCTCGAGCCATTTATCAGAACTCGGGCCCACCATCGCTTCTCCATGGCTCGTAGGTTCATTGTTGTCTAGCAACATGACTTCCAAGACAGGATTACGTACCACTCTGAAGTAGTACGCATCCTTGTCATCCTACGAGGTTTGGGAGTGACTTGATCCGAAGTCTCATGATCAATATCATAAGCTTCCACTTCAATTGGTGTAGGTGCCACAGGAACAACTCTTTGTGCCCTGCTATACACTAGTTGAAGTGACGGTTCAATAACCTCATCAAGTCTCCACCATCCTCCCACTCAATTCCTTCGAGAGAAACTTTTTCTCGAGAAAGGACCCGATTCTAGAAACAATCCCTTATTGCTTTCGGATCTGAGACAGGAGGTATACCCAACTGTTTTGGGTGTCCTATGAAGATGCATTTATCCGCTTTAGGTTCGAGCTTATCAGCCTGAAACTTTTTCACATAAGCGTCGCAGCCCCACACTTTTAAGAAATGACAGCTTAGGTTTCTCTAAACCATAGTTCATACGGTGTCATCTCATCGGAATTACGTGGTGCCTTATTTAAAGTGAATGTGGTTGTCTCTAATGCCTAACCCATGAACTATCGTGGTAATTCGATAAGAGACATCATGGTATGCATCATATCCAATAGGGTGCAGTTATGATGTACGGACACACCATCACACTATGGTGTTCCAGGCTGTATTAGTTGTGAAACGATTTCCACAATGTCTTAATTCTGTGCCAAACTCGTAATTCAGATATTCATCCCTATGATCATATCATAGATATTTTATCCTCTTGTCACGACGATCTTTCAACTTCACCCTGAAATTACTTGAACCTTTCAATAATTCAGACTCGTGATTCATCAAGTAAATATACTCAACATCTACTCAAATCATCTGTGAAGAACATAACGATATCCACTATACGCCTCAGCACTCATTGGACTGCACACATCAAAATGTGTTACTTCCAACGATTTGCTATCTTGTTCCGTCTTACTAAAACGAGGCTTTCAGTCATCTTGCCCATGTGGTATGATTTGCATGTCTCAAGTGATTCAAGATCAAGTGAGTCCAAACGGTCCATTTGCATGGAGTTTCTTCATGCATATACACCAATAGACATGGTTCGCATGTCTCAAACTTTTCAAAACGAGTGAGCCCAAAGATCCATCAACATGGAGCTTCTTCATGCGTTTTATACCGATATGACTTAAGTGGCAGTGCCACAAGTAGGTGGTACTATCATTACTATCTTATATCTTTTGGCATGAACATGTGTATCACTACGATCGAGATTCAATAAACCATTCATTTTAGGTGCAAGACCATTGAAGGTATTATTCAAATAAACAGAGTAACCATTATTCTCCTTAAATGAATAACCGTATTGTGATAGACATAATCCAATCACGTCTATGCTCAACGCAAACACCAAATAACAATTATTTAGGTTTAACACCAGTCTCGATGTTAGAGGGAGCGTGCGATGCTTGATCATATCAACATTGGAAACACTTCCAACACATATCGTCAGCTCACCTTTAGCTAGTCTCCGTTTATTCCATAGCTTTTATTTCGAGTTACTAACACTTAGCAACCAAACCGGTATCTAATACCCTGGTGCTACTAGGAGTACTAGTAAAGTACACAACAACACAATGTATGTCCAATATACTTCTATCGACCTTGCCAGCCTTCTTATCTACCAAGTATCTAGGGTAATTCTGCTCCAGTGGTTGTTCCCCTTATTACAGAAGCACTTAGTATCGGGTTTGGGTTCAACCTTGGGTTTCTTTACTAGAGCAGCAGCTGAATTGCCGTTTCATGAAGTATCCCTTCTTGCCCTTGCCCTTCTTGAAACTAGTGGTTTCACCAACCATCAACAATTGATGATCCTTCTTGATTTCTACTTTGGTGTCAAACATCGCGAATATCTCAAGGATCATCATATATGTCCCTGATATATTATAGTTCATCACGAAGCTCTAGCAGCTTGGTGGTAATGACTTTGGAGAAACATCACTATCTTATCTGGAAGATCAACTCCCACTCGATTCAAATGATTGTTGTACTCAGACAATCTGAGCACAAGCTCAACAATTGAGCTTTTCTCCCTTAGTTTACAGGCTAAGAAAATCGTCGGAGGTCTTATACCTCTTGACATGGGCACGAGCCTGAAATCCCAATTTCAGCCCTCGAAGCATCTCATATGTTTCGCGATGTTTCAAAAACGTCTTTGGTGCCTCAATTCCAAACCATTTAGCATTACGCACTGAACTATCATGTAGTCATCAAAACGTGTATGTCAGATGTTCGCAACATCCACAGACAACGTTCGAGGTTTAGCACACTGAGCGGTGCATTAAGGACATAAGCCTTCTATGAAGCAATGAGGACAAACCTCAGTTTACGGACCTAGTCCGCATAATTACTACTATTAACTTTCAACTATTTTTTTTTCTCTAGGAACATATCTAAACAGTAGAACTGAAGCGCGAGCTACGACATAATTTGCAAAATCCTTTTGACTATGTTCAGGATAAACAAGTTCATCTTATGAACTCCCACTCAGATAGACATCCCTCCAGTCATCTAAGTGATTACATGATCCGAGTCAACTAGGTCGTGTCCGATCATCACGTGAGACGGACTAGTCAACATCGGTGAACATCTTCATGTTGATCGTATCTTCTATACGACTCATGCTCGACCTTTCGGTCTTCTGTGTTCCGAGGCCATGTCTATACACATGCTAGGCTCGTCAAGTCAACCTAAGTGTTTGCATGTGTAAATCTGTCTTACACCCGTTGTATGTGAACGTTTGGATCAAACACCCGATCATCACGTGGTGCATTGAAACAATGAACTGTCGCAACGGTGCACAGTTAGGGGAAACACTTCTTGAAATTATTATGAGGGATCATCTTATTTACTACCGTCGTTCTAAGTAAACAAGATGCAAAAACATGATAAACATCACATGCAATCAAATAATAGTGACATGATATGGCCAATATCATATAGCTCCTTTGATCTCCATCTTGGGGCTCCATGATCATTTTGTCACCGGCATGACACCATGATCTCCATCATCATGATCTCCATCATCGTGTCTTCTTGAAGTTGTCTCGTCATCGACATGCAAGTCGTGATTCCCTTGACAAGAACATGATCAATCTCATACATCACATATATCATTCATCACATCCTTTTGGCCATATCACATCACATAGCATACCCTGCAAAAACAAGTTAGACGTCCTCTAATTGTTGTTTGCATGTTTTACATGGCTGCTATGGGTTTCTAGCAAGAACGTTTCTTACCTACGCAAAAACCACAACGTGATATGCCAATTGCTATTTACCCTTCATAAGGACCCTTTTCATCGAATCCGATCCGACTAAAGTGGGAGAGATAGACACCCGCTAGCCACCTTTATGCAACTAGTGCATGTCAGTCGGTGGAACCAGTCTCACGTAAGAGTACGTGTAAGGTCGGTCCGGGCCGCTTCATCCCACGATGCCTCTGAATCAAGATAAGACTAGTAACGGCAAGCATATTGAACAAAATCAACGCCCACAACTACTTTGTGTTCTACTCGTGCATAGTAACTACGCATAGACCTAGCTCACGATGCCACTGTTGGAGAACGTAGCAGAAATTCAAAATTTTCCTACGTGTCACCAAGATCTATCTATGGAGAAACTAGCAATGAGGGGAAGGAGAGTGCATCTACATACCCTTGTAGATCGCTAAGCGGAAGCGTTCAAGTGAACGGGGTTGATGGAGTCGTACTCGTCTTGATCCAAATCACCGATGACCAAGTGCCGAACGCACGGCACCTCCGCGTTCAACACACGTACAGCCCGGTGATGTCTCCCATGCCTTGATCCAGCAAGGAGAGAGGGAGAGGTTGAGGAAGACTCCATCCAGCAGCAGCACAACGGCGTGGTGGTGGTGGAGGAGCGTGGCAATCCTGCAGGGCTTCGCCAAGCACCACGGGAGAGGAGAAGGACTTGGGAGAGGGGGAGGGCTGCACCAGAACATTGGTATGGCTGCCCTCCCACCCCCCACATATATATAGGGGCAAGGGAGAGGGGGGGGAGGCGCAGCCTTGGCCCTTCCTCCAAGGAAGGGTGCGGCTAGGAGGAGTCCCTCCTCCCCAAGGCACCTCGGAGGTGCCTTCCCCCTTTAGGACTCTTCCTTTCCTTATCCCTTGGCGCATGGGCCTCTTGGGGCTGGTGCCCTTGGCCCATATAGGCCAAGGCGCACCCCCTTACAGCCCATGTGGCCCCCGGGGCAGGTGGCCCCACCCGGTGGACCCCCGGGACCCTTCCGATGGTCCCGGTACAATACCGGTGACCCCGAAACTTGTCTGGTGACCAAAACAGGACTTCCCATATATAAATCTTTACCTCCGGACCATTCCGGAACTCCTGATGACGTCCGGGATCTCATCTGGGACTCCGAACAACATTCAGTAACCACATACAAACTTCCTTTATAACCCTAGCGTCATCGAACCTTAAGTGTGTAGACCCTACGGGTTCGGGAGACATGCAGACATGACCGAGATGACTCTCCGGTCAATAACCAACAGCGGGATCTGGATACCCATGTTGCATCCCACATGTTCCACGATGATCTCATCGGATGAACCACGATGTCGAGGACTTAATCAATCCCGTATACAATTCCCTTTGTCTATCAGTATGATACTTGCCCAAGATTCGATCGTCGGTATCCCGATACCTTGTTCAATCTCGTTACCGGCAAGTCTCTTTACTCGTTCTGTAACACATCATCCCGTGATCAACTCCTTGGTCACATTGTGCACATTATGATGATGTCCTACCGAGTGGGCCCAGACATACCTCTCCGTTTACACGGAGTGACAAATCCCAGTCTCGATTCGTGCCAACCCAACAGACACTTTCGGAGATACCCGTAGTGTACCTTTATAGCCACCCAGTTATGTTGTGACGTTTGGCACACCCAAAGCACTCCTACGGTATTCGGGAGTTGCACAATCTCATGGTCTAAGGAAATGATACTTGACATTAGAAAAGCTTTAGCATACGAACTACATGATCTTTGTGCTAGGCTTAGGATTGGGTCTTGTCCATCACATCATTCTCCTAATGATGTGATCCCGTTATCAACGACATCCAATGTCCATGGTCAGGAAACCGTAACCATCTATTGATCAACGAGCTAGTGAACTAGAGGCTTACTAGGGACATGGTGTTGTCTATGTATCCACACATGTATCTGAGTTTCCTATCAATACAATTCTAGCATGGATAATAAACGATTATCATGAACAAGGAAATATAATAATAATCAATTTATTATTGCCTCTAGGGCATATTTCCAACAGTAGGTTGGTTCCCAAAGCGGCTCAGGCAACTCACCACTACGACGAGGGCACCCACAAAGCGGAGGCCTCGCCCTCTTCCATGTCCAAGGAGCCAATCGTCATCGATATCTCCAACAATGAGGAGTAGCTTGTGTTATCACTACAAAAAAAGACACTTCCGTGATGATATGTGTTTGCACAGTAGGTCACGTTTTCTGTCATGCATGTACATCCATGACAAATTTATGATAGAATGAAGATAGTCATACCTATGCTGTCGTAGAAGTGTTCCATGACATTACCAAAATTATCGTCATGGAAGTGTCCACTTCCATGACGATAAATCGCGTGTCACAGAAGTGCTTTCGTCAAGGGTGACCGACATGTGGCATCCACCATAACGGGACACTGTTAAGCTATCGGGTCTGGTTTTGGATCCGATAACCCGTTAACAGCTCAGACCAATGGGAATTTTCCACATGTAAAAATCTCATTGGCCAGAGGAAACACGTGTCGGCTCACCGTTCGGACAGATGTCATCCACTCATTGGACAGGAGGCGCCTATGATACGTCGACATGTGGCACGGCCCAACAGAGGCCCATTCCAGTGAAAAGGCCGACCTGTTTGACTTGGTCAAAAGGTAATGGGCCGGCCCACGGAAAGCGTGTTAACGGCCTGTTCGTATATAGCCCATTTACGGCCTGCTTACCACCTGCCCTTTACGGCCTATCGAAATTAAGCCTAGTAGCTTCATCTGGGCCATCCAATATGATTCCAGCCCGTTGTAACTTCCGGCCCATGATGTCTTTCAGCCCATATGAGGCCCTTTGTAACTCTCGGCCCATTAAAGGCCCAAGATCAAACTGGCCCCATAATGAACAGTGTATTGCTTTATACCCATTAACGGCCCATTATTTCATCAGCCATTTCCAGCCCGTGTTAACTTTCGGCCTTTTAAGGGCCCATTTATTCTTGGGCTCATTTCTACAATTTGGTTAGATATGGTCCGTTACTCGCATGTTCCATTTGTGGGCCAAATACAGCCCGTGGTTACATTCGGCCCGTTAACCCGTTGGGCTGTTTTCATAGCGTTCTCAAATACGGCCTATTAACGGCCTGTTATGGTCCACAAATAGTATGGCCCATGTTTGGCGACATGATTATACGCCCCGTAGAAGGCCCATGGATCCTACGGCCCGTAGAGACCAATGGATCCTATGGCCCGTAGAAGGCCCATGGATCATACGGCCCGTAGAAAGTCCATGGATCCTACGGCCCGTAAAAGACCCATGGATCTTACGGCCCGTAGAAGACCCACGGATCCTACGGCCCACAGGAGGCCCATGGTTTCAACAGTCCGTGTGTTGCCATGATTATTGTGGCCTAGTTACCAAAACTAGGTTATTGTGGCCACTAAAAATGCGGAAAAAGAACTGTAGTGACTACAAGCAAACAACTAAACAAGACAATAAGGAACTAAATAAGCAAGCAACTAACGCTAGCCTATTACAACTATTACACATATTACATCCATTGGGCATCAAAGTTCGCCACCAGTGCAAATATAGGGGGAAAAGCTGCATATTACATACACTGGCCATCAAAATTGGCCACCAGTGCAAATAAACGCAACAACAAAATGATATGTCCATTTTGCATCATGCTTTTATATCGATATTTATTGCATTATGGGCTGTTATTACACATTATGTTACAATACTTATGCCCATTCTCTCTTATTTTACCAGGTTTACATGAAGAGGGAGAATGCCAGTAGCTGGAATTCTGGGCTGGAAAAGGAGCAAATATTAGAGACCTATTCTACACAGCTCCAAAAGTCCTGAAACTTCACGAAAGTCATTTTTGGAATTAATAAAAAATACTGAGCGAAGAAAGTACCAGAGGGGGCCCACACCCTAGCCATGAGGGTGGGGGGCACATCCTACCCCCCTAGGCGTGCCTGTCGGATTTCGGGTTCCGGCAGACCCTTGAGGTTCGAACACTGGGGTGCGCGCGGAGATCTCTCCCCTACCGATCTACATCCAATCTCCTCGCATGATCTAAGCTAGAAACAACGAACAACACAAGAGACATGAGGTTTATACTGGTTCGAGGCACCGTTGTGGTGTAATACCCTACTCTAGTGTGTGGTGTGGTGGATTGCCTCAGGGGCTGATGATGAATAGTACAAGGGAAGAACAGCCTCGCGAGAGGTGTTCTTGAGCTGGTGCGATGAACTGCTAGGGTGAGTTCAGTCGCCTCTCTCTCTCTCTCTGCTAGGGCTCTACCAGATTTCTAGATGTCCCTCTTTCATCCCCTCTCGTGTCTTTCCTTCTGTGGTGGCTAGCTCTATTTATAGGGGCCCTAGGCCTCTTCCCAAATAATGAGCGGGAAGGGTGCCAACACTTGGCCATTTTGAAGGGGAACATATAGTACAAGTTATCCTGACCAAAGGTGGTCTTCGGCTGCCAAAAGTACTGGTGATGACGCCGTCTTGGGCTCCACGGTGACCTTCGTCCTGCCGCTCTGCTGGTCTTGGTCTCGTTGCACCGGAATGGTAACCTTTGCTCGATGCCTTGGCCTGTGCTTGCCCCCTTTGCACCAAAGGGGAAACAAGGAAACTGCGCAGGCCGGCGCCCGCTTGGCGCCCGCCTGGTCTCGAACGTCATGGCTTGCATCACGGTTTCCTCGCGAGGTACCCCTGCCTTGATCTCTCCGCCTCCTCGCGAGCCTTCCTGGCGAGGCTGTCTCTGAGGAAGCTTCCCGTCGTCCGCCCCGCGAGGCTTGGCCCCTCGCGAGGGTCTTGAGCTTGAGCTGATGAAGATGGTTCGTGCTGGGCCCCCACTTGAGCCACGCCGCAGGCCGCAGGCAGGCAAGTCTGGGGACCCCCGTTCCCAGAACGTCGGCAGTAGCCCCCGGGCCCAAGGCACTCCCGTGCTTGGTCTAGTAGGGAAGCGAAGATGCAAGCGTGAAGCGCCGTGGGCCCCAACAGCCTGCGGCCTTGGGCGCCGCGTGGCGATTGATTGGACGTGGGCGTATGCGCTTCCCCACGATGCCTCGGTGATTGCACGACTTGACAAGTCCCTGCATGCAGAGAAACTGGTCATGATTACCTGCGATCGTGGTGCTCAGCGGTTGGCCTCCTCCGGATATAAGTATGGGGCTGGGCGAGCCCCTTCAGTCCGTCCCTTCCTATTGCTCCTTTGCTTCTCCTTCCCCGCTCTTGCTTCTCCTTACGCCAATGGCACCAATCCGCCGGTTCTCTGCAGAAGAGAAGGGAAAGGCCCCCTGAGAGGGTCCTGACCCACTTCCGCCGAAGAAGCGGCCGGTCCTCTACCACCGAGATGAGGGTGCTCAGCAGGAGGCACCGAGGCCCTGGTACGAGTGACCGCCACTTGGGTTTCTGCTACCCTTGCATGCCCGCATCGTAGGTCCTGGGGGAGAAGGTGTCGAGCAACATCGACGGTGCCGCCGTCGACGCCGGTGAGTCACGGTGGTGCGCGTCGTTCCTCCTGGAGTCCACGCCGAGCGCTCCTCTCGCGAGCTCATGCTCCACGCCGCCATGCCTCCAAGCTCTTGGATTCGCCTTCCTCCTTCCTTCGCCTTCAAGATGCCGCCGAGCGGGGCTCTGGAGCTCTGGCTGTAGCACGCTGTCTGCAGTACCCTTGCGACCGGAGCGGAGGTCGCGGTCGTCGCTCCGGGCAAGGTCTTCATGACCCGGGGCTGGGGCGAAATTGCCCGGGTCTGCCGGACGGTAGGCGCCCTCGTAATTCATCTTGAATACGACGGTGCCTCCCTGATGTTCTTCAAGGTCTTCGATGCTGAAGGACGCCAGCTGGAGTGCTGCCCCAGGGAGAGCGGCAGGGGCGACGAACTGGCGAGGACCTGGCCTGCCCATCGGCCCTCCAGCAGCTCCTCAGGCAGCAGCGGAGGAGCTGGGGAATTCAGTGGCTCCCCCGAGCTCCTCGCGACTCCGGAGATGAGCGACGACAGCTACGAGCCCTCGAGCTCGCGCGGTTCTCGGAGCGGGGCACCTGCATCCAGCCGCCGACGCCACTGATCTGGATGGGGTTGGCGTCGACGTTGGGCAGCCCACTGTTGATGATGGCGTTCCTTGCGGCGGTGCGGGCGATTAGCGTTCCTTAGGATTAGTACTCTTGTTCCCTGTGAGGAATCGAAGCAACACCCTGCGGGGGTATGTAAGGCGTCTGCGATGTCTTTTATGAATATTATATCCTTAATATGAATCAATGCGAGGTGCTTGTCCTGTCTCAGCTTGGCTCCCCCTTTCTATCCTCACGAGGACTTGGCGCTCTATGCTGACAGGTCCCAGTCCCCAGGCAGGCCTCAGCCGTCGCTAGTATGCCAGGTCGTGATGCCGTGGTCAAGGCCAGGAGGTGAGTGGCCCGAGGTCCGGTAAGAGCCCCCGAGTCGCGATGCTCGGGAGGTCCCCTTTAGCGCTCAAGCAGCCCTCGCTGGGCGAGAAAGGAAGGCAGCGTCGCCGTGACAGAGCCGCACTGGGCGAGGGTTTTTGCACTACGTTGGTCCAACTCTTGTAAGGGCGTGACTTATCTCTCGAGTTTGGTGTAGTTCCTCGATGAAGCGCCTGGCCCGAGCGGTGGCAACTGAGGCGCTGCTGGGTTAGGTCCTCGCAAGCTTCTTCTGTTTTGCCCTTTTCCTTTATCAAGAATGAAACCAGCATGGGTCTAGGGGGGCGTGTATCGAACTATGGTTCCTTGGTTATATCAGTATGCGTGTTGTTCTCGTGTTGTGTTGTTATTTTGCGCAAAGATAACTTAACCTGGTATACTCAGGACGTCCTCTTTCTAGCGAAGTGTTTATTTCCTCGCATTCATCTTGCCTCAGTGGCCTGCATTCGCCCAGGAATTGCGAAAACTCGTTAGGAAGTGCATTAAAAGATTTGCCGTTCATCCTGGCCCTGACCTGACGCTTTGTGTCGCGGTACCCGAGGGGCACGGACTAGGAGAGGTGCGCAATCCTTTGGGCTCGAACGAGTGTGGCTCGCAAGAAGGCAGAAAGGAGAAAAAATGCTCGCAAGGGCACCTGCCTAGCCCCCTTGCGAGGTATGCGAGAGAGAGAACACGAGCAAATTCGAGCCAGAAAAAATGCAGTGAGAGGCGAGGGAATCAAATCGGCAAGGAATGCCAAAGGCAAACTTTGATAGAAAAAGTGAGTCAACTACGGAAAGCAAATGAAAAGCCGCGTCCGGAACCTAATCTAGTCTTCAAGTCTTCTCACCAGCGCGGAGCTAAGTGCTGTCCACTAGGCGTGGGAGGGAGCCCCAGGGCCTGAGGCCGTCGCTCCTGAGACTCCGGGGCGTGTACAGCCCCATTCATTATTACATGAGAGTTTCACGGGCGGCGATTCTTCACAGGCACCGGGCCTTCTTCACAGGCTCTGGGCCTTGCTTCATGGATAGAACTTCCGAAGGTGCTGGATGTTCCAGGCGTTCTGGATAGGTATCCCGTCCTGCGTCTCCAGGCGCGCTACACCCGGCCTGGAGACATGGACAACCCTGAACGGGCCCTCCCACATGAGCGAGAGCTTGTGCAGCCCTTCCCTTGAGAGGACCCGCCTCAGGACGAGGTTTCCCACCTCGAGCGTCCTGGAGCGGATGTTGCGGCAGTGGTATCGCCGCAACGCTTGTTAGTACCTTGCTGCCCTCAACACGGCTTCGCGGCGGCGTTACTCCCCTAGCACAAGATCCATCCCCCGCATGGCGTCCTGCTGTGTTTCGTCGAACGCTAGGACCCATGCGGAGCGATGCTTGACCTCATGAGGGAGGACTGCTTCAGCTCCGTAGACGAGGAAGAATGGAGTCTCGCCCATTGGCTTGGTGACGGTGGTTCGGATGGACCACAGCACGGACTGGAGCTTGTCGTGCTAGCCCCTGCCGCAGGCCTCTAGCTTCTTCTTGAAGGTCCTGGTCTTGAGGCCCCTGAGGACCTCCGCGTTAGCGTGCTCGGCCTGACCGTTACTCCTGGGGTGGACCACCGAAGCGTAGCAGATCTGCGTTCCAAGGTTAGCACAGTAGGTTTTGAAGAGGTTGCTAGTAAACTGCGAACCGTTATCTGTGATGTTGCGGTTGGGGACCCCGAAGCGGCTCACGAGGCCCTTGATGAACTTGACAGCAGAGCTGGCTGGAATGGTATGGACGGCTTCCACTTCCGCCTACTTGGTGAACTTGTCGATGGCGACGTAGAGATAGAGGTAGCCCCCTGGAGCCCGGGGAAATGGGCCTAGGATGTCCAGCCCCCAGACCACAAACGGCCATGTGAGCGGGATGGTTTGGAGGCCCTGAGCTGGCTGATGGATTTGCTTGGCGTGGAATTGGCAAGCTTCACAGGACTTCACCAGCTCGGCCGCGTCGTTGAGTGCTGTAGGCCAATAGAACCCACTGCAGAACACCTTGTCGACGAGGGTCCGTGATGACGAGTGGTGTCCGCAATCACCACCGTGTATGTCAATCAGCAACTCCCTTCCTTGATCGATGGAGATGCAGTGTAGCGTGACATCGTTCGGTCGTTTCCTATATAACTCACCGTCTTGGATATAGTATGTCGTGGCCTGCCGGGCAACGCGCTCTGCATCCTCTTCCTTCTCCGGCAGCGTCCCATGCATCAGGTACTCCTTGAATTCCTTGATCCAACACTCCTCCTGGGGCTCGAGCGCCAAGAGCAACCGAGCTCCTGAGGTCGGGCCGCAGGCTGGGGCTCCCGTGGCCGGGAGCTGCGGGAGTTCCTCCCGAGGCTAAGTCATGCTTGAAAGAGGTGGCGAAGCTGATGGCTTGAAGAGCCGCTCTTCGAAGACGCCGGGCTCTTGCAGTTGCCGCTTGGATGCTCTCCTGGCGATGTCATCGGCTTCCTTGTTGGTGCCAGGGGCACGTGCTGCAACTCCAGGCCCGAGAACTGCTTTTCCATCTTGCGAGCCTCTGCGAGGTAGGCCTCCATGTGCTCGTCCTTCGGCTCGTACACCTTGTTGGAAAAGTTGACGAGGAGCCGCGAGCCGCCTTTGACGGTGAGGCGCTTCACCCCTAGAGCCGCCGCAGCCCTCAGGCCAGCTATGAGGCCTTCGTATTCTGCGATGTTGTTGGAGACCTTCTCACTGTGCTGAAAACAGAGTTGCACGGCGTAGTAGAGCTTGTCCTGAGTGGGCGAGATGAGCATTGCTCCAGCCCCCGCGCCCTGATGCGCGAAGGCGCCATCGAAATACAGGTCCCAGCCGTCTGGTGCCTCGCTTCCTGGGGAGGTGGACCGGTCTTCTCCTTCCTCAAGAGCCGGGGCATCTGTCCATTCTGCCACAAAATCGGCGAGCACGGCTCCCTTGATGACCCTGGTAGTGCTGATCTCCAACTGGAATGCTTGTAACTCGATGTTCCATTCAGCAACCCTTCTGGCTGAGTTAGGGCTCCTGAGCACCTTATCCAATGGGTAGGCTGAGACAACCTTGATGGGGTGACCCTGGAAGTAGTGCCGCATCTTGCGCGAGGCCACCAAGAGTGCGAGCATGAGCTTTTGCGGCATGGGGTAGCACGCCCTCGCGTCCCGTAGTACGGTGCTGACGAAGTACACCGGATGCTCGATGAGGTATGGCACACTGCCGAGGCTCGGGTCCCGTGGAAATTGTGGCATATCCTGAGGTGGTGGGTTTCCTGAGACCTGGTCGTCCTCAGGAGCTTCTGCGATGTTGCCTTGTTGACCTTGGTCTTCCACCGCTGATGGCTTTGTCGCGCCTTCCTGACCCCGTGTTGCATCAGCTCTGGCTTGGCGCGGCACACCCTTGCCTTGGCGCTCCTCTCAAACTGCCACCAGCGCCGCGCTGGCGGAGTACAGGGTGGCGGCAAGGTAGAGCACTAGAGGCTCGAGAGGCTGCGGTGCCACCATCACTGGGGGGCTGGTGAGTGAAGGAAATATGCCCTAGAGGCAATAATAAAGTTATTATTTATTTCCTTATATCATGATAAATGTTTATTATTCATGCTAGAATTGTATTAACCGGAAACATAATACATGTGTGAATACATAGACAAACAAAGTGTCACTAGTATGCCTCTACTTGACTAGCTCGTTAATCAAAGATGGTTATGTTTCCTAACCATGAACAATGAGTTGTTATTTGATTAACGAGGTCACATCATTAGTTGAATGATCTGATTGACATGACCCATTCCATCAGCTTAGCACCCGATCGTTTAGTATGTTGCTATTGCTTTCTTCATGACTTATACATGTTCCTATAACTATGAGATTATGCAACCCCCGTTTACCGGAGGAACACTTTGGGTACTACCAAATGTCACAACGTAACTGGGTGATTATAAAGGAGTACTACAGGTGTCTCCAAAGGTACATGTTGGGTTGGCGTATTTCGAGATTAGGATTTGTCACTCCGATTGTCGGAGAGGTATCTCTGGGCCCTCTCGGTAATGCACATCACATAAGCCTTGCAAGCATTGCAACTAATATGTTAGTTGTGAGATGATGTATTACGGAACGAGTAAAGAGACTTGCCGGTAACGAGATTGAACTAGGTATTGGATACCGACGATCGAATCTCGGGCAAGTAACATACCGATGACAAAGGGAACAACGTATGTTGTTATGCAGTCTGACCGATAAAGATCTTCGTAGAATATGTAGGAGCCAATATGGGCATCCAGGTCCCGCTATTGGTTATTGACCGGAGACGTGTCTCGGTCATGTCTACATTGTTCTCGAACCCGTAGGGTCCGCACGCTTAAGGTTACGATGACAATTATATTATGAGTTTATGCATTTTGATGTACCGAAGGTTGTTCGGAGTCCCGGATGTGATCACGGACATGACGAGGAGTCTCGAAATGGTCGAGACGTAAATATTGATATATTGGAAGCCTATGTTTGGATATCGGAAGTGTTTCGGGTGAAATCGGGATTTTACCGGAGTACCGGGAAGGTTACCGGAACCCCCCGGGAGCTAAATGGGCCATGATGGGCCTTAGTGGAAAAGAGAAGAGGCAGCCCTACATGGGCTGTGCGCCTCCCCCTTCCCCTAGTCCTATTAGGACTAGGTGAGGTGGCCGGCCCCCTCTCTCTCTTTTCCCCCTCCGCGAATCCTATTCCAACTAGGATTGGGGGGGGGGGGAATCCTACTCCCAGAGGGAGTAGGACTCTCCTGGCGCGCCACACCTTGGCCGGCCAGCCTCCCCCCTCTAGTCCTTTATATACTGAGGCAGAGGCACCCTAGAACACACAAGTTGATCCACGTGATCTGTTCCTTAGCTGTGTGCCGTGCCCCCAGCCACCATATTCCTCGATAATACTGTAGCAGAGTTTAGGCGAAGCCCTGCTGCTGTAGTGCATCAAGATCATCACCACACCGTCGTGCTGACGGAACTCTTCCCCGACACTTTGCTGGATTGGAGTTCGGGGATCGTCATCGAGCTGAACGTGTGCTCGAACTTGGAGGTGTCGTAGTTTCGGTGCTTGATCGGTTGGATCGTGAAGACGTACGACTACTTCCTCTACGTCATGTCAGTGCTTCCGCAGTCGGTCTGCGTTGGGTACGTAGACAACACTCTCCCCTCTCGTTGCTATGCATCACATGATCTTGCGTGTGCGTAGGAATTTTTTTGAAATTACTACAAAACCCAACAGTGGCATCCGAGCCTAGGTTATATATGTTGATGTTATATGCACGAGTAGAACACAAGTGAGTTGTGGGCAATATAAGTCATATTGCCTACCATCATGTCATACTTTGGTTCGGCGGCATTGTTGGACGAGACGACCCGGACCAACATTACGCGTACGCTTACGCGAGACCGGTTCCCCCGACGTGCTTTGCACATAGGTGGCTTGCGGGCGACTGTCTCTCCAACTTTAGTTGAACCAAGTGTGGCTACGCCCGGTCCTTGCGAAGGTTAAAACGGAGTCTATTTGACAAACTATCGTTGTGGTTTTGATGCGTAGGTGAGATTGGTTCTTGCTTAAGCCCGTAGCAGCCACGTAAAACTTGCAACAACAAAGTAGAGGACATCTAACTTGTTTTTGCAGGGCATGTTGTGATGTGATATGGTCAAGATATGATGCTGAATTTTATTGTATGAGATGATCATGTTTTGTAACCGAGTTATCGGCAACTGGCAGGAGCCATATGGTTGTCGCTTTATTGTATGCAATGCAATCGGGATGTAATGCTTTACTTTATTACTAAACGGTAGTGATAGTCGTGGAAGCATAAGATTGGCGAGACGACAACGATGCTACGATGGAGATCAAGGTGTCATGCTGGTGACGATGGTGGTCACGACGGTGCTTCAGAGATGGAGATCACAAGCACAAGATGATGATGGCCATATCATATCACTTATATTGATTGCATGTGATGTTTATCCTTTTATGCATCTTATCTTGCTTTGATTGACGGTAGCATTATAAGATGATCTCTCACTAAATTATCAAGAAGTGTTCTCCCTGAGTATGCACCGTTGCCAAAGTTCGTCGTGCCCAGACACCACGTGATGATCGGGTGTGATAAGCTCTACGTCCATCTGCAATGGGTGCAAGCCAGTTTTGTACACGCAGAATACTCAGGTTAAACTTGACGAGCCTAGCTTATGCAGATATGGCCTCGGAACACGTTGACCGAAAGTTCGAGCGTGAATCATATAGTAGATATGATCAACATAACGATGTTCACCATTGAAAACTACTCCATCTCACGTGATGATCGGTTATGGTTTAGTTGATTTGGATCACGTAATCACTTAGAAGATTAGAGGGATGTCTATCTAAGTGGGAGTTCTTAAGTAATTTGATTAATTGAACTTAAACTTATCATGAACTTAGTACCTGCTAGTATCTTGCTTGTTTATGTTGATTGTAGATAGATGGCTCGTGTTGTTGTTCCGTTGAATTTTAATGTGTTCCTTGAGAAAGCAAAGTTGAAAGATGATGGTAGCAATTACACGGACTGGGTCCATACCTTGAGGATTATCCTCATTGCTGCTCAGAAGAATTACGTCCTGGAAGCACCGCTGGGTGCCAGGCCTGCTGCTGGAGCAACACCAGTTGTTATGAACGTCTGGCAGAGCAAAACTGATGACTACTCGATAGTTTAGTGTGCCATGCTTTACGGCATAGAATCGGGACTTCAACGACGTTTTGAACGTCATGGAGAATGTGAGATGTTCCAGGAGTTGAAGTTAATATTTCAAGCAAATGCCCGGATTGAGAGATATGAAGTCTCCAATAAGTTCTATAGCTGCAAGATGGAGGAGAACAGTTCTGTCAGTGAGCATATACTCAAAATGTCTGGGTATAATAATCACTTGATTCAATTGGGAGTTAATCTTCCAGATGATTGCGTCATTGACATGATTCTCCAATCACTGCCACCAAGCTACAAGAGCTTCGTGATGAACTATAATATGCAAGGGATGAACAAGACTATTCCCGAGCTCTTCGCAATGCTGAAAGCTGCGGAGGTAAAAATCAAGAAGGAGCATCAAGTGTTGATGGTTAACAAGACCACTAGTTTCAAGAAAAAGGGCAAATGGAAGAAGAAGGGGAACTTCAAGAAGAACAGCAAGCAAGTTGCTGCTCAAGAGAAGAAACCGAAGTCTGGACCTAAGCCTGAAACTGAGTGCTTCTACTGCAAGCAGACTGGTCACTGGAAGCGGAACTGCCCCAAGTATTTGGCGGATAAGAAGGATGGCAAGGTGAACAAAGGTATATGTGATATACATGTTATTGATGTGTACCTTACTAGAGCTCGCAGTAGCACCTGGGTATTTGATACTGGTTCTGTTGCTAATATTTGCAACTCGAAACAGGGACTACGGAATAAGCGGGCACTGGCAAAGGACGAGGTGACGATGCGCGTGGGAAACGGTTCCAAAGTCGATGTGATCGCGGTCGGCACGCTACCTCTACATCTACCTTCGGGATTAATATTAGACCTAAATAATTGTTATTTGGTGCCAGAGTTGAGCATGAACATTATATCTGGATCTTGTTTAATGCGAGACTGTTATTCATTTAAATTAGAGAATAATGGTTGTTCTATTTATATGAGTAATATCTTTTATGGTCATGCACCCTTGAAGAGTGGTCTATTCTTATTGAATCTCGATAGTAGTAATACACATATTCATAATGTTGAAGCCAAAAGATGCAGAGTTGATAATGAAAGTGCAACTTATTTGTGGCACTGTCGTTTAGGTCATATCGGTGTAAAGCGCATGAAGAAACTCCATACTGATGGACTTTTGGAACCACTTGATTATGAATCACTTGGTACTTGCGAACCGTGCCTCATGGGCAAGATGACTAAAACACCGTTCTCCGGTACTATGGAGAGAGCAACAGATTTGTTGCAAATCATACATACCGATGTATGTGGTCCGATGAATATTGAGGCTCATGGCGGATATCGTTATTTTCTCACCTTCACAGATGATTTAAGCAGATATGGTATATCTACTTAATGAAACATAAGTCTGAAACATTTGAGAAGTTCAAAGAATTTCAGAGTGAAGTTGAAAATCATCGTAACAAGAGAATAAAGTTTCTACGATCTGATCGTGGAGGAGAATATTTGAGTTACGAGTTTGGTGTACATTTGAAAAACTGTGGAATAGTTTCGCAACTCACGCCACCCGGAACACCACAGCGTAATGGTGTGTCCGAACGTCGTAATCGTACTTTACTAGATATGGTGCGATCTATGATGTCTCTTACAGATTTAGCGCTATCGTTTTGGGGTTATGCTTTGGAGACGGCCGCATTCACGTTAAATAGGGCACCATCAAAATCCGTTGAGATGACACCTTATGAACTATGGTTTGGCAAGAAACCAAAGTTGTTGTTTCTTAAAGTTTGGGGCTGTGATGCTTATGTGAAAAAGCTTCAACCTGATAAGCTCGAACCCAAATCGGAGAAATGTGTCTTCATAGGATACCCAAAGGAGACTGTTGGGTACACCTTCTATCACAGATCCGAAGGCAAGACATTCGTTGCTAAGAATGGATCCTTTCTAGAGAAGGAGTTTCTCTCGAAAGAAGTGAGTGGGAGGAAAGTAGAACTTGACGAGGTAACTGTACCTGATCCCTTACTGGAAAGTAGTACATCACAGAAAACTGTTTCAGTGACACCTACACCAGTTAGTGAGGAAGCTAATGATAATGATCATGAAACTTCAGATCGAGATACTACTGAACCTCGTAGATCAACCAGAGTAAGATCCGCACCAGAGTGGTACGGTAATCCTATTCTGGAAGTCATGCTACTAGATCATGATGAACCTACAAACTATGAAGAAGCGATGGTGAGCCCAGATTCCACAAAGTGGCTTGAAGCCATGAAATCTGAGATGGGATCCATGTATGAGAACAAAGTATGGACTTTGGTTAACTTGCCCGATGATCGGCAAGCAATTGAGAATAAATGGATCTTCAAGAAGAAGACTGACGCTGATGGTAATGTTACTGTCTACAAAGCTCGACTTGTCGCAAAAGGTTTTTGGCAAGTTCAAGGGATTGACTATGATGAGACCTTCTCACCCGTAGCGATGCTTAAGTCTGTCCGAATCATGTTAGCGATTGCCGCATTTTATGATTATGAAATTTGGCAGATGGATGTCAAAACTGCATTCCTGAATGGATTTCTGGAAGAAGAGTTGTATATGATGCAACCGGAAGGTTTTGTCGATCCAAAGGGAGCTAACAAAGTGTGCAAGCTCCAGCGATCCATTTATGGACTGGTGCAAGCCTCTCGGAGTTGGAATAAACGCTTTGATAGTGTGATCAAAGCATTTGGTTTTATACAGACTTTCGGAGAAGCATGTATTTACAAGAAAGTGAGTGGGAGCTCTGTAGCATTTCTGATATTATATGTGGATGACATATTGCTAATTGGAAATGATATAGAATTTCTGGATAGCATAAAGGGATACTTGAATAAAAGTTTTTCAATGAAGACCTCGGTGAAGCTGCTTACATATTAGGCACTAAGATCTATAGAGATAGATCAAGACGCTTAATTGGACTTTCACAAAGCACATACCTTGACAAAGTTTTGAAGAAGTTCAAAATGGATCAAGCAAAGAAAGGGTTCTTGCCTGTGTTACAAGGTGTGAAGTTGAGTAAGACTCAATGCCCGACCACTGCAGAAGATAGAGAGAATATGAAAGATGTTCCCTATGCATCAGCGATAGGATCTATCATGTATGCAATGCTGTGTACCAGACCTGATGTGTGCCTTGCTATAAGTCTAGCAGGGAGGTACCAAAGTAATCCAGGAGTGGATCACTGGACAGCGGTCAAGAACATCCTGAAATACCTGAAAAGGACTAAGGATATGCTTCTCGTATATGGAGGTGACAAAGAGCTCACCGTAAAAGGTTACGTTGATGCAAGCTTTGACACTGATCCGGACGATTCTAAATCGCAAACCGGATACGTGTTTACATTAAATGGTGGAGCTGTCAGTTGGTGCAGTTCTAAACAAAGCGTCGTAGCGGGATCTACATGTGAAGCGGAGTACATAGCTGCTTCGGAAGCAGCGAACGAAGGAGTCTGGATGAAGGAGTTCATATCCGATCTAGGTGTCATACCTAGTACATCGGGTCCAATGAAAATCTTTTGTGACAATACTGGTGCAATTGCCTTGGCAAAGGAATTCAGATTTCACAAAAGGACCGAACACATCAAGAGACGCTTCAACTCCATCCGGGATCTAGTCCAGGTGGGAGACATAGAGATTTCCAAGATACATACGGATCTGAATGTTGCAGACCCGTTGACTAAGCCTCTTCCACGAGCAAAACATGATCAGCACCAAGGCTCCATGGGTGTTAGAATCATTACAGTGTAATCTAGATTATTGACTCTAGTGCAAGTGGGAGACTGAAGGAAATATGCCCTAGAGGCAATAATAAAGTTATTATTTATTTCCTTATATCATGATAAATGTTTATTATTCATGCTAGAATTGTATTAACCGGAAACATAATACATGTGTGAATACATAGACAAACAAAGTGTCACTAGTATGCCTCTACTTGACTAGCTCGTTAATCAAAGATGGTTATGTTTCCTAACCATGAACAATGAGTTGTTATTTGATTAACGAGGTCACATCATTAGTTGAATTATCTGATTGACATGACCCATTCCATCAGCTTAGCACCCGATCGTTTAGTATGTTGCTATTGCTTTCTTCATGACTTATACATGTTCCTATAACTATGAGATTATGCAACTCCCGTTTACTGGAGGAACACTTTGGGTACTACCAAATGTCACAACGTAACTGGGTGATTATAAAGGAGTACTACAGGTGTCTCCAAAGGTACATGTTGGGTTGGCGTATTTCGAGATTAGGATTTGTCACTCTGATTGTCGGAGAGGTATCTCTGGGCCGTCTCGGTAATGCACATCACATAAGCCTTGCAAGCATTGCAACTAATATGTTAGTTGTGAGATGATGTATTATGGAACGAGTAAAGAGACTTGCCGGTAACGAGATTGAACTAGGTATTGGATACCGACGATCGAATCTCGGGCAAGTAACATACCGATGACAAAGGGAACAACGTATGTTGTTATGCGGTCTGACCGATAAAGATCTTCGTAGAATATGTAGGAGCCAATATGGACATCCAGGTCCCGCTATTGGTTATTGACCGGAGACGTGTCTCGGTCATGTCTACATTGTTCTCGAACCCGTAGGGTCCGCACGCTTAAGGTTACGATGACAATTATATTATGAGTTTATGCATTTTGATGTACCGAAGGTTGTTCGGAGTCCCGGATGTGACCACGGACATGACGAGGAGTCTCGAAATGGTCGAGACGTAAAGATTGATATATTGGAAGCCTATGTTTGGATATCGGAAGTGTTTCGGGTGAAATCGGGATTTTACCGGAGTACCGGGAAGGTTACCGGAACCCCCCGGGAGCTAAATGGGCCATGATGGGCCTTAGTGGAAAAGAGAAGAGGCAGCCCTACATGGGCTGTGCGCCTCCCCTTCCCCTAGTCCTATTAGGACTAGGAGAGGTGGCCGGCCCCCTCTCTCTCTTTTCCCCCTCCGCGAATCCTATTCCAACTAGGATTGGGGGGGGGGGGAATCTTACTCCCAGAGGGAGTAGGACTCTCCTGGCGCGCCACACCTTGGCCGGCCAGCCTCCCGCCTCTAGTCCTTTATATACTGAGGCAGAGGCACCCTAGAACACACAAGTTGATCCACTGATCTATTCCTTAGCCGTGTGCGGTGCCCCCAACCACCATATTCCTCGATAATACTGTAGCAGAGTTTAGGCGAAGCCC
Organism: Triticum dicoccoides; assembly: GCF_002162155.2. Classification (NCBI taxonomy): domain Eukaryota; kingdom Viridiplantae; phylum Streptophyta; class Magnoliopsida; order Poales; family Poaceae; genus Triticum; species Triticum dicoccoides. The sequence continues at coordinate 480,715,327 of NC_041388.1, forward strand.
TGCTGCTGTAGTGCATCAAGATCGTCACCACACCGTCGTGCTGACGGAACTCTTCCCCGACACTTTGCTGGATCGGAGTCCGGGGATCGTCATCGAGCTGAACGTGTGCTTGAACTCGGAGGTGCCGTAGTTTCGGTGCTTGATCGGTTGGATCGTGAAGATGTACGACTACTTCCTCTACGTCATGTCAGTGCTTCCGCAGTCGGTCTGCGTTGGGTACGTAGACAACACTCTCCCCTCTCGTTGCTATGCATCACATGATCTTGCGTGCGCGTAGGAATTTTTTTGAAATTACTACGAAACCCAACAGTGAGGTATTTCTTGACGTCTTGGAAGGCCCGGTCGGCCTCCGGGGTCCACTCGAACGGGGCCTTCTTCTTCATGAGCTTAAGGGGAAGGCGCGCTCGGCTAGCTTAGAGATGAAATGCCCTAACATGGTCACCCGCCCTGCTAGCTTTTGCATTTCCTTGAGGGTCTGCGGCGGGCTCATGTCTTCGATGGCCTTGATCTTCTCCGGGTTCGCCTCGACCCCCCTGTGGGATACGAGGAACCCCAGTAGCTTACCGGAGGGGACGCCAAACACGCACTTCTCCGGGTTAAGCCTCAAGTTTACTTGGCGCAAGCTCTCGAAGGTCTCCCCCAGGTCTTGAATCAACGTCCTCCCCTCACAAGATTTGACCACTATGTCATCAACGTAGGCCTTTGTGTTTCTGCCGAGCTGCTGCCCCAAGGCGATTTGCATCAACCGTTGAAAGGTTGCGCCCGCGTTGCGCAGGCCGAAGGGCATGCAGGTGTAGCAGTACACCCCGCATGGTGTCAGGAAGGTTGTCTTCTCCACATCCTCCACCGCCATCTTGATTTGGTGGTATCCTGAGAATGCATCCAGGAAACATAGCAAGTCGCACTTGGCGGTGGAGTCGACGATTTGGTCGATGCGTGGAAGCGGGAATGGATCTTGGGGGCACGCTTTGTTAAGGTTGGTGAAGTCGACGCACATCCGTTCCTTCCCAGCTTTCTTCGGTACTATGACGGGGTTCGCCAGCCATTCGGGGTATCGAACTTCTTGGATGGTACCTGCCGCCTCCAGCTTGCGTGTCTCTTCGACGATGAAGGCCTGCTTCTCTATGGACTGCCGTCTTGCTCGCTGCTTCACGGGGCGTACGTTGGGGCACACCCTCAGATGATGCTGGATTACCTCTCTCGAGACCCCTACCAGCTGATTGGGCTCCCACGCGAATATCTCCTTGTTCGCGCGTAAAAACCTCACCAAAGCTTCTTCTTGTCCCGGGTCAAGGCCGGTTCCTATGGTGAAGGTGGCACTTGAAGACCCGTCCTCGTCGACCGGCACCTGCTTAGTCTCCACCTTGTCTTGAGTGAATAGCTGCTTCTTCCTGGTGGGCGCGGTTTCCTTGGCCTCGGGTGTACCGACACCGGCTAGTTGTGCTGTTGCCGCGGTCTTGAAGGCGAGCCTGAGTGCCGCCACGGCCTCCTTAGCGCCCCCCTCGATGGTGAGGACACCCTTGCTCCCTGGCATCTTCATGAGGTTGTAGGCCGGGTGAGTCGCCACCATGAACTGAGTGAGAGCCAGGTACCCGAGGATGGCATTGTACGGGCGACCGATGCGGGCGATGTCAAAGTCCACCAGCTCGGTGCGATAGTTGTCTCGCGTGCCAAAGGTGACAGGGAGGCGGATCTGCCCCAGAGGGTGAGCAGCTCCACCACCCACTCCTGCGAAGGGCTTGCTGAGACCGAGCCGTTCGAGCGACACATGAATAAGGCTGAAGGCTTCTACAGAGAGCAAGTTGAGGCTGGTGCCGCCGTCGATGAGGGTCTTGGTGATGGCCACGTTCTAGATGGTGGGCGTGCAGAGCATCGGGAGCATCCCGGAGCCGGCGGTGGAGCCGAGGTGGTCTTCTGAGACGAAGGTGAGGTCGGCCTCCGGCGCAGCCCAACCCGGCGGAGCCCCCGGGCCTTGCAGGCTGCCCCAATCTGACGGACGAAAGGCTTGACGTGGCGATCTGGAGGAGGTTCTTGGGAGCCACCCAGTAGTGCCCCGACTGTGTGGTGTGCCGGTGCCGTGTAGCACGCAGTGAAGAGGTCGCGGAGTTCCCCCCAGGATGTCACCGTGGATCCCGGGAGGTTGACCAGCCAGGCGCCCGGCTCGCCGGCGAGGGCCAGGGGGAACAAGTTTGCAATGATCTTGTCGTCACCTCCGACTTCGAGGACGGCCTCCTTGTACACTAGCAGGAACGGCGTCGAGTCTGCCGCACCATCATAATGCAGCGGCATCTCCGGCCTGAACTTGGCCGGCCACTGCACTCGCCGCAGAGCGGGGACCAGGGCTCGGTACCCAGACTCCCTGCTGCTGGTGTTGGCCGCAGAGGTTGGTGGCGGGGCACCTGCCATGGGAGCGTAGTGCGGCGATACGGGGCGCTAGTTGGTGGAGAGAAGCCCTGGCGCACCCCTACCTGGTGCGCCAAATGTCGGATGTGGGGGTTCCGACAAACCCTTAAGGTTCGAACACTAGGGTGCGTGTGAGGTCTTTCCTTCCTACCAATCTACGCCCTAGCTCTCTAAGATCTCGCGGACGAATTGGACGAGCTCGCAACACAGAAAGACACAAGATTTATACTGGTCCGGGCCACCGTTGTGGTGTAATACCCTACTCCAGTGTGGTGGTGGTGGATTGCCTCTAGGGCTGATGATGAACAGTACAAGGGAAGAACAACCTCCTGATGTTGAGGTGTTCTTGAGCTCGGTGAGCTTGTGTGTGTGAGGATGGTCTGAATGATCCATCCCCTACTAAGGTGGTGGCTAGCCCTATTTATATTGGCCCTGGTCCTCTTCCCAAATATCGAGCGGGAAGGGAGCCAACAATGGCGGGCTAATTCGAAGGGAGACAACTAGTACAAGCTATCCTGAAAAAGTGGTCTTCGCTTACCAAAGGCTCTAGTGGTGACGCCGTCTTGGGCTCCATGATGACCTCCGTCTTGCCGTCCTCCTGGTCTTGGTCTCATTGCACCAATATAGTAACCTTTTCCTGATGCCTTGGTACTCTTCTCTTGCATTGGCCTCCTTAGCACCAAAGAGGAAACAAGGACGCTGCGCGCGCTGGCGCCCGCCTGGTGCCGAGCGTCATGGCTCACATCACGAAGGTCTCGTGAGGTTTGCCCCGCCTTGATATCTCCGCTCCTCGTGAGCCTGCCTAGCTAGGCTACTCCTGAGGAGGTCTTGCATCATCCGCCTCGCGAGGCTTGGACCCTCGCGAGGGTCTTGGATGCTTTGTTGGTGAAGATGGGTCGTACGGCCTGCAGGCTCGGCCACGCCACGGGCCGCAGGCAGGCAAGTCTGGGGACCCCCGTTCCCAGGACACCGACAGGTATAACACCTAAGTTTGATTGTGTTAAATCTTTTATGCATACCGATGTTTTCCATGAATTTAGCACTAAATATGGACTTGACTCTGAGATAGTAGCTTTTTTCTGTGAATCCTTTGCTACTCATGTTGATCTCCCAAAGGAGAAGTGGTTTTAATATAATCCTCCCATTGAAGTAAAAGTAGTTGCACCTATTAAAGTTGAAGAAAAGACTATCACTTATAATGATCCTATTGTTCCTACTGCTTATATTGAGAAACCACCTTTCCCTGTTAGAATAAAGGATCATGCTAAAGTGAAAGTGCGTTATATCGACTAGAGGAGGGTGAATAGGCGATTTTTATGGAAGTCTTCAAAACGTGGGAGTTATGAAGACAAACAGTGAAGACTTTGCCTATTACTATGCAGCGGAAGTTAGATTACACTAGGCAAGCCATGGTCAAGTATTCAATAGAGTGAAAGCACAAAGACAAACAACTGCAGTGTAATAAGGATCAGGTAGGAAGAAGTTATGAAGCCAAACAGATCATACATTCACGTTGTGAAGACAAAAGATAGAGCAAGCATGCAATGGCTTCACAATGAGTAACAGTAAGAAAAAGGAAGTGAAGATGAAACCAGTGACTCGTTGAAGACAATGATGTGTTGGACCAGTTCCAGTTGCTGTGACAACTGTACGTCTGGTTGGAGTGGCTAGGTATTTAAACCTTAGGACACACAGTCCCGGACACCCAGTCCTGAACACGCAGCTCAGGACACCAAGTCCTCACCGTATTCTCCTTGAGCTAAGGTCACATAGTCCTCGCCCAATCACTCTGGTAAGTCTTCAAGGTAGACTCCCAAACCTTCACAGACTTCGTTCACTGGCAACCCACAATGTCTCTTGGATGCTCTGAACGCGACGCCTAACCGTCTGGAGGATTCACAGTCCTCAAGTGTAATAAGTCTTCAGATCACACAGACAAGAAGACTTAAGTGATGCCCAATGTTCTCTGGCTCTAGGTGGTTAGGGCTTTTCTCCTCGCTAGGAATTTTCTCTCAAAGGCTTCGAGGTGGGTTGCTCTCAAATGACAAAACCGTGCACTGAAATCTGAGCAGCCAACCGTTTATGGTTGTAGGGGGTGGGCTATTTATAGCCACTTGGCAACCCAACCTGATTTGTCCGAAATGACCCTGGGTCACTAAGGAACTGACACGTGTCGCAACGGTCAGATTTCAAACTCTCATGGTAACTTTACTTGGGCTACAAGCAAAGCTGACTTGTCCGGCTCTGGACAAGATTCTCTCTCATTGTCTTCACTCGAAGACATAGGTTTTTGGTTTAGGCATCACTTCAGTCATTCTGACTGGTTCTCCTGGACCCCACTTAACAGTACGGTGGTTCCTATGACTCAACACAAAAGAAAAAGAACTACGAAAGATCTAAGTCTTTGAGCTCCATAGGCTTCATAACATGTCTTCTTTTGTCATAGTCTTCAAAGTGAATATCTTCATATACCACCTTTGACTTCAATGTCTTCATATATTTTTGGGGGTCATCTCTGGTAGTAAAACCGAATCAATGAGGGACTTCTACCTGTGTTATCCTGCAATTCTCACAAACACATTAGTCCCTCAACTAGGTTTGTCGTCAATACTCCAAAACCAACTAGGGGTGGCACTAGATGCACTTACAATCTCCCCCTTTTTGGTGATTGATGACAAACTAGTTGAAGTTTTCAACGGGGAATATAGTCTGTGAAATTGTAAAGGGTGAGGAATTGTCTTCATAAGTTGCAAGGGCTCCCCCTGAAGATGTGCATATAAGTTAATTTGCTTTTGGAATGCAAATGCACATGGCAGGTTGTACTTTAGGAGATCCACTTCAGCTTATGATGACAACCCACTATGCATGTGAAAGTATATGAAGATAATGACATGCATAATGGAAAATGGACGTCTGTAGAATGAGATAAGTGCGGAATTTATCATCGCACATGCGGAATTTATCTTTGCAAAACAGGGTGGCAAACAAGTAGCAAACGACCATCTGGTTTAAGTGTTACAACTCATAAGAACCAAATGAAGCAAAAACGAGAGTTGTAAGCACGAAGCAAAAATATAGCAAAACTTAAAGCATCCGCCCATATGGACCCGCTTGAAGATTATCAACCCATATGCTTCTCCCCCTTTTGTCAGCAAGGATCAAAAAGGTTTGAAGACATAGAGTGTCTACTCGTTCCTAGGAGCAGCAAGGTCGTTGGAGGAGTTTGGCGGTGCAGAGGAGCTTGGAGGTGCTGAAGCAGGTCGCGGTGATGTAGCATCATCTTCTTCATCAATGATTCTGGCAGTGACTATTGCAGCAGATGAAGAAAACTCAGAGTCTTCAAGTGATGGTGTGTTTCGCATCACAGCCCTTCTAGGAGGTGTGGTGTCAAACTTGAAGCGCTCTGTGAAGCCATCCTCTTCAAGTTCAGCTTCAGTGCATATCATTGAGAGCCCTTTCCATGTATGACGACAGGTTTCATGAGTGACGAAGGCATTCTTGGTGGCAAGATTTCGAAGACGATTAACATCTACCAAGAGGCTCTTCATCTAACGCTTTAGCCAGTCGTGATGCCTATCTTGTTTTTGATGAAGGGCCACAAGAAGCTCTCGGTCAGTGAGAACATGAGTGCGCTTCTTGGGTCTTGAAGCAGTTGCACTATCAGAAGCTTCAATTGAAGCAGGGTGTGGCGCACGTGTAGTGCCAACCAAAGGATACACCCCGGAGATGGCTTCAACACCTTCATCATTCTGAGTGAAGCTCTGGTGTTCTGCATTCTGAAGACTCAACGGTTGCTTGGCAGGCTCTGGATATATAGCTTCAGCAGAGGTATCCACATCTGGCAAGAAGATCCAATGGTTTCGGGCTGAGGGCTGATACAAGATCATAGAGTGCAGTTTGATCAGCCTCATCACCCAAGGAGCATAGAACTGAAGGAAATATGCCCTAGAGGCAATAATAAAGTTATTATTATTTCCTTATAATCATGATAAATGTTTATTATTCATGCTAGAATTGTATTAACCGGAAACATAATACATGTGTGAATACATAGACAAACAGAGTGTCACTAGTATGCCTCTACTTGACTAGCTCGTTAATCAAAGATGGTTATGTTTCCTAACCATAGACAAAGAGTTGTTATTTGATTAACGAGGTCACATCATTAGTTGAACGATCTGATTGACATGACCCATTCCATTAGCTTAGCACCCGATCGTTTAGTATGTTGCTATTGCTTTCTTCATGACTTATACATGTTCCTATGACTATGAGATTATGCAACTCCCGTTTGCCGGAGGAACACTTTGGGTGCTACCAAACATCACAACGTATCTGGGTGATTATAAAGGAGCATTACAGGTGTCTCCAAAGGTAGATGTTGGGTTGGCGTATTTCGAGATTAGGATTTGTCACTCCGATTGTCGGAGAGGTATCTCTGGGCCCACTCGGTAATGCACATCACTTAAGCCTTGCAAGCATTGCAACTAAATGAGTTAGTTGCGGGATGATGTATTACAGAATGAGTAAAGGGACTTGCCAGTAACGAGATTGAACTAGGTATTGGAATACCGACGATCGAATCTCGGTCAAGTAACATACCGATGACAAAGGGAACAACGTATGTTGTTATGCGGTCTGACCGATAAATATCTTCGTAGAATATGTAGGAGCCAATATGGGCATCTAGGTCCCGCTATTGGTTATTGACCAGAGATGTGTCTCGGTCATGTCTACATTGTTCTCGAACCCATAGGGTCCGCACGCTTAAGGTTAAGATGACAGTTATATTATGAGTTTATGCATTTTGATGTACCGAAGGTTGTTCAGAGTCTCGGATGTGATCACGGACATGACGAGGAATCTCGAAATGGTCGAGACATAAAGATTGATATATTGGAAGCCTATATTTGGACATCGGAAGTGTTCCGGGTGAAATCGGGATTTTACTGGAGTACCGGGAGGTTACCGGAACCCCCCGGGAGCTATATGGGCCTTAATGGGCTTTAGTGGAAAGGAGAAAGGGGCAGCCCAAGGTGGCCGCGCGCCTCCCCCCTCCCCTAGTCCTATTAGGACTAGGAGAGGTGGCCGGCCCCCCTCTCTCTCTTTCCCCCTCGGGGAATCCTAGTCCAACTAGGATTGGGGGGGGAGTCCTACTCCCGGGAGGAGTAGGACTCCTCCTGCGCCCTCCTCCTGGCCGGCGGCCCCCTCCCCCTTGGCTCCTTTATATACTGAGGCAGAGGCACCCCAGAAACAGAGAAGTTGATCCACGTGATCTATTCCTTAGCCGTGTGCGGTGCCCCCAGCCACCATAGTCCTCGATAATATTGTAGAGGTGCTTAGGCGAAGCCCTGCAGCAGTAGCACATCAAGATCGTCACCACGCCGTCGTGCTGACGGAACTCTTCCCCGACACTTTGCTAGATCGGAGTCCGGGGATCGTCATCGAGCTGAACGTGTGCTCGAACTCGGAGGTGCCGTAGTTTCGGTGCTTGATCGGTTGGATCATGAAGACGTATGACTACTTCCTCTACGTCGTGTCAACGCTTCCGCAGTCGGTCTGCCTGGGTACGTAGACAACACTCTCCCCTCTCGTTGCTATGCATCACATGATCTTGCGTGTGCGTAGGAATTTTTTTGAAATTACTACGTTCCCCAACAGTGGCATCCGAGCCTAGGTTTTATATGTTGATGTTATATGCACGAGTAGAACACAAGTGAGTTGTGGGCGATATAAGTCATACTGCCTACCAGCATGTCATACTTTGGTTCGGCGGTATTGTTGGATGAAGCGGCCCGGACCGACATTATGCGTACGCTTACGCGAGACCGGTTCTCCCGACGTGCTTTGCACATAGGTGGCTTGCGGGTGACAGTTTCTCCAACTTTAGTTGAACCAAGTATGGCTACGCCCAGTCCTTGCAAAGGTTAAAACGGAGTCAAATTGACAAACTATCGTTGTGGTTTTTATGCGTAGGTAAGATTGGTTCTTGCTTAAGCCCGTAGCAGCCACGTAAAACTTGCAACAACAAAGTAGAGGACGTCTAACTTGTTTTTGCAGGGCATGTTGTGATGTGATATGGTCAAGACGTGATGAGATATAAGTTGTTGTATGAGATGATCATGTTTTGTTGAAATTATCGGCAACTGGCAAAAGCCTTATGGTTGTCTCTCTATTGCATAAGATGCAAGCGCCAAATAATTGCTTTACATTATCGCTCTGCGATAGCAATAGTTGCAAGAGCAATAGTTGGCGAGACGAACGTGTGACGACACATTGATATAGATCAAGATGATGGAGATCATGGTGTCATGCCGGTGACGATAGAGATCATGACAGTACTTCGGAGATGGAGATCACAAGCACAAGATGATGATGGCCATATCATATCACTTATATTGATTGCATGTGATGTTTATCTTTTATGCATCTTATCTTGCTTTGATTGACGGTAGCATTATAAGATGATCTCTCACTAAATTATCAAGAAGTGTTCTCCCTGAGTATGCACCGTTGCGAAAGTTCTTCGTGCTGAGACACCACGTGATGATCGGGTGTGATAGGTTCTACGTTCAAATACAACGGGTGCAAAACAGTTGCACACGCGGAATACTCAGGTTATACTTGACGAGCCAAGCATATACAGATATGGCCTCGGAACACGGAGACCAAAAGGTCGAGCGTGAATCATATAGTAGATATGATCAACATAGCGATGTTCACCAATGAAACTACTCCATCTCACGTGATGATCGGACATGGTTTAGTTGATTTGGATCACGTAATCACTTAGAGGATTAGAGGGATGTCTATCTAAGTGGGAGTTCTTAAGTAATATGATTAATTGAACTTAAATTTATCATGAACTTAGTCCTGGTAGTATTTTGCAAATTATGTTGTAGATCAATAGCTCGCGTTGTTGCTTCCCTGTGTTTATTTTGATATGTTCCTAGAGAAAACTGTGTTGAAAGATGTTAGTAGCAATGATGCGGATTGGATCCGTGATCTGAGGTTTATCCTCATTGCTGCATAGAAGAATTATGTCCTTGATGCACCTCTAGGTGACGGACCTATTGCAGGAGCAGATACAGACATTATGAACGTTTGGCTAGCTCAATATGATGACTACTTGATAGTTTAGTGCACCATGCTTAATGGCTTAGAATCGGGACTTCAAAGACGCTTTGAACGTCATGGAGCATATGAGATGTTCCAGGAGTTGAAGTTAATATTTCAAGTAAATACCTGAGTTGAGAGATATGAAGTCTCCAACAAGTTCTATAGCTAAAAGATGGAGGAGAATCGCTCAACTAGTGAGCATGTGCCCAGATTGTCTGAGTACTACAATCGCTTGAATCAAGTGGGAGTTAATCTTCCAGATAAGATAGTGATTGACAGAATTCTCTAGTCACCATCACCAAGTTAGTAGAACTCCGTGATGAACTATGATATGCAAGGGATAACGGAAACGAATCCCGAGCTTTTCATGATGATGAAATCGATGAAGATAGAAATCAAGAAAGAGCATCAAGTGTTGATGGTTGACAAGGTCACTAGTTTCAAGAAAAAGGCAAAGGGAAGAAAGGGGAACTTCAAGAAGAACGGCAAGCAAGTTGCTGCTCAAGTGAAGAAGCCCAAGTCTGGTCCTAAAGCCTGAGACTAAGTGCTTCTACTGCAAAGGGACTGGTCACTGGAAGCGGAACTACCCCAAGTATTTGGCGGATAAGAAGGATGGCAAAGTGAACATAAGTATATTTGATATACATGTTATTGATGTGTACTTTACTAGTGTTTATAGCAACCCCTCAGTATTTGATACTAGTTCAGTTGCTAAGATTAGTAACTCGAAACGGGAGTTGCGGAATAAACAGAGACTAGTTAAGGGTAAAGTGACGATGTGTGTTGGAAGTGGTTCCAAGATTGATATGATCATCATCGCACACTCCCTATACTTTCGGGATTAGTGTTGAACCTGAATAAGTGTTATTTGGTGTTTGCGTTAAGCATGAATATGATTTGATCATGTTTATTGTAATACGGTTATTCATTTAAGTAAGGGAATAAATTGTTGTTCTGTTTACATGAATAAAACCTTATATGGTTACACACCCAATGAAAATAGTTCGTTGGATCTCGGTCGTAGTGATACACATAATCATAATATTGAAACCAAAATATGCAAAGTTAATAATGATAGTGCAACTTATTTGTGGCACTGCCGTTTAGGTCATATTGGTGTAAAGCGCATGAAGAAACTCCATGCTGATGGAATTTTGGAATCACTTGATTATGAATCACTTGATGCTTGCGAACCATGCCTTATGGGCAAGATGACTAAAACGCCGTTCTCCGGAACAATGAAGCAAGCAACAGATTTGTTGGAAATCATACATACTGATGTATGTGGTCCGATGAATATTAAGGCTTGCAGCAGGTATCATTATTTTCTGACCTTCACAGATGATTTGAGCAGATATGGGGATATCTACTTGATGAAACATAAGTCTGAAACATTTGAAAAGTTCAAAGAATTTCAGAGTGAAGTGAAAAATCATCGTAACAAGAAAATAAAGTTTCTACGATCTGATCATAGAGAAGAGTATTTGAGTTACGAGTTTGGCCTTCAGTTAAAAACAATGTGAAATAGTTTCACTACTCACGTCACCTGGAACACCACAATGTAATGGTGTGTCCGAACGTCATAACCGTACTTTATTGGATATAGTCCAATCTATGATGTCTCTTACCGATCTACCACTATCGTTTTGGGGTTATGCATTAGAGATAGTTGCATTCACGTTAAATAGGGAACCATCTAAATCCATTGAGACGACACCGTATGAACTATGGTTTGGCAAGAAACCTAAGCTGTCATTTCTTAAAGTTTGAGGTTGCAATGCTTATGTGAAAAAGTTTCAACCTAATAAGCTCAAACCCAAATCGGAGAAGTAAATCTTCATAGGATATCCAAAGGAAACTATTGGATACACCTTCTATCACAGATCCGAAGGCAAGACATTTGTTGCTAAATTCGGAGTTTTTCTAGAGAAGGAGTTTCTCTCGAAAGAAGTGAGTGGGAGGAAAGTAGAACTTGATGAGGTAACTGTACCTGCTCCCTTATTGGAAAGTAGTTCATCACAGAAATCTGTTCCTGTGACTACTACACCAATTAGTGAGGAAGCTAATGATGATGATCATGTAACTTCAGATCAAGTTACTACCGAATCTCGTAGGTAAACCAGAGTAAGATCCGCACCAGAGTGGTACGGTAATCCTGTTCTGGAAGTCATGTTACTAGACCATGACGGACTTGCGAACTATGAGGAAGCGATGATGAGCCCAGATTCCGCGAAATGGTTTGAGGCCATGAAATCTGAGATATGATCCATGTATGAGAACAAAGTATGGACTTTGATGGATTTGCCCGATGATCGGCAAGCCATAAAAATAAATGGATCTTCAAGAGGAAGACGGACGCTGATAGTAGTGTTATTATCTACAAAGCTAGAATTGTCGCAAAAGGTTTTTCGACAAGTTCAAGGTGTTGACTACGATGAGAGATTCTCACTCGTATCTATGCTTAAGTCTGTCCGAATCATGTTAGCAATTGCCGCATTTTATGAAATCTGGCAAATGGATAAATAAAACTGAATTCCTTAATGGACTTATTGAAGAAGAGTTGTATACGATGCAACCAGAAGGTTTTGTCAATCCGAAAGGTGCTAACAAAATGTGCAAGCTCCAGCAATCCATCTGTGGACTGGTGCAAGCATCTCGGAGTTGGAATATACGCTTTGATGAGTTGATCAAAGCATATAGTTTTATACAGACTTGCGGTGAAGCCTATATTTACAAGAAAGTGAGTGGGAGCACTACAACATTTCTGATAAGTATATGTGAATGACATATTGTTGATCGAAAATAATGTAGAATTATTCTGTAAAGCATAAAGGAGTGTTTGAAAGGAGTTTTTCAAAGAAAGACTTCGGTGAAGCTGCTTACATATTGAGCTCCAAGGTCTATAGAGATAGATCAAGACGCTTCATAAGTTTTTTCAATGAGTACATACCATGACAAGATTTTGAAGTAGTTCAAAATAGAGCAGTCAAAGAAAGAGTTCTTGCCTGTATTACAAGGTGTGAAGTTGAGTAAGACTCAAAGCCCGACCACGGCAGAAGATAGAAAGAGAATGAAAGTCATTCCCTATGCCTTGGCCATAGGTTCTATAAAGTATGTCATGCTGTATACCAGATCTATTGAATACCCTGCACTGATTTGGCAAGGGAGTACAATAGTGATCTAGGAGTAGATCACTGGACAGCGGTCAGAATTATCCTTAGTGAAATAAGGATATGTTTCTCGATTATGGACGTGACAAAGAGGTTCGTCGTAAAGGGTTACGCCGATGCAAGTTTTGACACTAATCTAGATGACTCTAAGTCTCGGTCTAGATACATATTGAAAGTGGGAGCAATTAGCTAGAGTAGCTCCATGCAGAGCATTGTTGACATAGAAATTTGCAAAATACTTACGGATCTGTATGTGACAGACCCGTTGACTAAAAATTATCTCACAAGCAAAACAAGATCACACCTTGGTACTCTTTGGGTGTTAATCACATAGCGATGTGAACTAGATTACTGACTCTAGTAAACCCTTTGGGTGTTGATCACATATCGATGTGAACTATTGTTGTTAAATCACATGGCGATGTGAACTAGATTATTGACTCTAGTGCAAGTGGGAGACTGAAGGAAATATGCCCTAGAGGCAATAATAAAGTTATTATTTATTTCCTTATAATCATGATAAATGTTTATTATTCATGCTAGAATTGTATTAACCGGAAACGTAATACATGTGTGAATACATAGACAAACAGAGTGTCACTAGTATGCCTCTACTTGACTAGCTCGTTAATCAAAGATGGTTATGTTTCCTAACCATAGACAAAGAGTTGTTATTTGATTAACAAGGTCACATCATTAGTTGAATGATCTGATTGACATGACCCATTCCATTAGCTTAGCACCCGATCGTTAGTATGTTGCTATTGCTTTCTTCATGACTTATACATGTTCCTATGACTATGAGATTATGCAACTCCCGTTTGCCGGAGGAACACTTTGGGTGCTACCAAACGTCACAACGTAACTGGGTGATTATAAAGGAGCATTACAGGTGTCTCCAAAGGTAGATGTTGGGTTGGCGTATTTGGAGATTAGGATTTGTCACTCCGATTGTCGGAGAGGTATCTCTGGGCCCACTCGGTAATGCACATCACTTAAGCCTTGCAAGCATTGCAACTAAATGAGTTAGTTGCGGGATGATGTATTACAGAACGAGAAAAGAGACTTGCTGGTAACGAGATTGAACTAGGTATTGGAATACCGACGATCGAATCTCGGTCAAGTAACATACCGATGACAAAGGGAACAACGTATGTTGTTATGCGGTCTGACCGACAAAGATCTTCGTAGAATATGTAGGAGCCAATATGGGCATCCAGGTCCCGCTATTGGTTATTGACCAGAGACGTGTCTCGGTCATGTCTACATTGTTCTCGAACCCGTAGGGTCCGCACGCTTAAGGTTACGATGACAGTTATATTATGAGTTTATGCATTTTGATGTACCGAAGGTTGTTCGGAGTCCCGGATGTGATCACGGACATGACGAGGAGTCTCGAAATGGTCGAGACATAAAGATTGATATATTGGAAGCCTATATTTGGACATGGGAAGTGTTCCGGGTGAAATCGGGATTTTACCGGAGTACCGGGAGGTTACCGGAACCCCCCGGGAGCCATATGGGCCTTAATGGGCTTTAGTGGAAAGGAGAAAGGGGCAGACCAAGGTGGCTGCACGCCTCCCCCCTCCCCTAGTCCTATTAGGACTAGGAGAGGTGGCCGGCCCCCCTCTCTCTCTTTCCCCCTCGGGGAATCCTAGTCCAACTAGGATTGGGGGGAGTCCTACTCCCGGGAGGAGTAGTACTCCTCCTGCGCCCTCCTCCTGGCCGGCGGCCCCCTCCCCCTTGGCTCCTTTATATACTGAGGCAGAGGCACCCCAGAAACAGAGAAGTTGATCCATGTGATCTATTCCTTAGCCGTGTGCGGTGCCCCCAGCCACCATAGTCCTCGATAATATTGTAGCGGTGCTTAGGCGAAGCCCTGCAGCAGTAGCACATCAAGATCGTCACCACGCCGTCGTGCTGACGGAACTCTTCCCCGACACTTTGCTGGATCGGAGTCCGGGGATCGTCATCGAGCTGAACCTGTGCTCGAACTCGGAGGTGCCGTAGTTTCGGTGCTTGATCGGTTGGATCGTGAAGACGTACGACTACTTCCTCTATGTCGTGTGAACGCTTCCGCAGTCGGTCTACGTGGGTACATAGACAACACTCTCCCCTCTCGTTGCTATGCATCACATGATCTTGCGTGTGCGTAGGATTTTTTTTGAAATTACTACGAAACCCAACAAGAACTTCAAACCAAATAAATCTGAGCCTGACGCTGCAAGTTGGCGTATGAAGAAATCCTGTGCGTTGAAGCATTTGCCATGAAGGATACAGAATATCATAGTCTTCATTGCTCCCTCAATCTTGGCATTTGGAGAGTGCCCTTTAATAGGCCAGAGAGTCCGCCGAATGATGTGATATATGGTCTTGGGCAGGAACTCAAAGTCTTCAACGAAGAACTCTATTGGATAAGGAGCATCGTGGGGCAATGGCTTCATCATTGAGAGCATCTGACTCATATTTGGTTCAGGCCTCTGGAATATGCTCTCAATAGCTTCAGCATGTAGTTGACAACCTTCCTCGAAGAATTCGCCAGGAGTGGGCAGGCCGGTGAGCTCAATGATATCAAATGCATTGGCTTCATGATGGACATTGCCGGTCATCCACTCCAGGACCCAAGTCTTCGGATCTCTGTTGTATCCTTTAATGTGGAGGGTGGCACAGAACTGAAGCAGAAGCTCTTCATTCCAGTGCTCTTCATCAGTGACAAACTGCAGCAGACCCACTTGCTTAAAGCAATCCAAAGCTTCCTCTAGACAGGGCATACCAGCAATATCTTCAACTTCAAGGCGCTTGTGCGGGAAGATGCGACCTTGGTTGTATAGGATGCATGAATAGTAGCTGCGCTGAGGATAGCTCCAGAACCTATCTGATGAAATCCGTTCCCTTGAATAGGGGTTCTTGGAGCTGTTGAAAAACGTATTGTCTGCCTTGAAGCTATTGATGTCAAAGGAGCCAGGTGCTGATGCAGGACCTGGAAACCTTGGTAGCCTTGGGACTGGCTTCTGTACATGAGGCCTGTGCTCAGCATGGTAATCAAATTGAGGACCTGCAACAGACTCAGGAACAAAAGTGTCTGGATCAGTAGCCTCGCTGTCTGCTGAAGCTTTTGGTGGGGAGGGCTCCACATTTGCTTCAGTGTGTGTTGTGGCAGCCTCATTTTCAGCCGTCACTTGTGTAGTTGGAGGGACAAACTCAGGCATGTTCTCCTGGAGAACTGTGTCTTGATGGAGCGGGGGAGTGGGTTCTGGTGGTGCTTCTTCATTGTCTTCGGCTGATGCAGCTGGAATTTCTTCAGTATAGACTTGAGGCCTTGGACCTTTGCGAAGCCTGCGGAATGCAGATGACGCCTGTGGGGTTGGAGTGGGCTGGGCCTCAATGTCTTCTTCCTCTTGAGGGCGATCCGCCCATGATGCATCTTGTGCAATTGGCGTCAGAGGACGACCAATGCTGATGAGTTCGCTTGTTTCAAGCTGAGGAAGGGCTGCATCATCTTGCACATTGTCCTGGTGACCAATGTCTTCAGCAGCTATGGGGTCGGCTGCTGGAATATCTTCAGCTTCAGGAGCCTCTGTGGGAGTAGGCTCATGAACTGTCAGTTGTCTTTATGCATTGGGGTGAACCATAGAGAGGGGTTCAACCATCAAGGGCTCTGTGAGAGCAGCCCGAGCTTTCTTGATCTTGCGCTTCTTCTTGCTGGGTTCAGAAGGAGAGGCTTCAGAGTGTTTCCTCTTCCTAGCTTCAGCCTCTGCATTTCGTGTCTTTTTGAGCTCTGAAGTAGTTGACCGGCTCTTTGGCTTCGAGACAGTCGTGGCGGTTGGGAAGACAATCAGAATAGCTTCTTGCCTTGGTGCCTCTGGTTCAGCTGGAACAGTCTTCTTCTTTTTCTTTGCGGCCATCTTGGGGTCGATGCCAGGACGCCCAAGTGCCTTGCGCTTTTCGGCCTCATTGTAGGCTTGCACGCATCGTTCAGCCAAAGACTTCATCCGCTCACGTGAGCCCTGAGCTTCTGCACGCTTCTTCAGAAAATTTTCTTTGAGCTCATGCAGCATGGTCTTGAAGCTCTTCACTTCCTGCACGCTGAGCCTGGCCATGTGCTGCTTGAACTGAGCCTTTTCATGATCAATTTTCTGCTTCAGTTCAACAATGCGCTGGGCAATGGCAAGTTCTGAAGCAATTGCGCCTTGGAAGCCGACACTGAGGCCAACGGGCAGCTGCAGATCTTCGAAGCTTATGTCAGGTGAGGCAAACCATTCATCGATGAAATTGTGGATGATGGCGACATCAAACATAGGCAAATTGTTGAAGATTTCAGCTTCTTCTTTACTTTTGATGAGCTGCTCTAGAGCGTCATCTCCAAGATCTTCATCACTTGATAGATCAATGGCTTCGCTGCGCAGAATGGCAGCAGCTGTGAGCTCTTTGCCGGAGTGTGGCTGAGGCACTTTGGCCTTCTGGGGCTTGGAGATGCGGGATATGTCTTCAGACTGCACACTGTCTTCAGGAGGTGCAGTTGCCAATGGCTTCACCCTTGAGACTTTTGAGGAAGGAGCCGGCTTTGAAGCGTTTGGCTTCTTTGATTGCTTTGGCTTCGGTACAGCAGGAGCCTCATCAGACTCAGAGTCAGCTGGAGGGTCATTCACGGCAGTCCCTTGGACTAAGATGTGGATGATGAGGCCCTCAAGGTTGGCAAATGGACCGATGACATTGGGTTCTGCGTAGCGTGTGCCATCTGCCCTTGGTGCGGAGGGGCCAGGGTTGAAGTCTGACCCGAATTTCTTCTTGTTCAGCTTCGCTGATTGTTGGGCAAACTGGAAGTTGCGCTTGAACAGATTGTCGTCACGACACCAGAGGAGTGACGACTGATGCACATCATCAGGCTGTGGTCCTCGGACCATGCATGGGTAGAAGCCTTGAGCAATGGCTTCATCTCTGGTCCTGGGTATGAGATTCTTGAAACGGATGTCCCCCCATGGTCTCCTGATGGCACTTTTCTCAGCATACTCCTCGGTGACGAAGCGGTATTTGAACCATTGTTCTGCCCAATAGCGTCGAATCCATTGGATTCGAGTCTTGCGCTACCCATAGTTCTCTTCAGGATCTGTTTTATACATTTCTGCCAGGTCTTCAGGCAGATCTTTGGAAGTTCCTTCACGTCTCTATCTGCCCCCTTTCCTTGCTGCTGCTTCTGAAGCCATAAACTTTAACTTGAAAGGCTTCAAAACTTTCAAAGGCTTCAAAGGCTTTCTTTTACTGGACCAACAAGAACTGGCTTCAGGAGAGTTTATGTGATGCTGTAGGAATTCTGCAAATGAATGCAGACTATGAGAACCGAAGGATTCTCCCACGGACATGTACCTATGACAGCATTAAGGTGCGAGGGAAGGGGAAGAGGTCATATGCATTCTCAGAAGGTTTTGAAGATTAATCAGTTTAGAAGACATTGACCTCATCGTGCGAAGACATTCACTCATAGGTAAGAAGTTGGTTCCAGATTTGTATGAACCCACAAATCAGTACAAGTGAGGAATCTAACTACTTCATGAAGCACAAGTGAATATACTAGGCATGTTATGAGATGCAGATTGAGAGATCTATCTTATGTGAAGAGAAACTTCTTATGGTAGAAAGTGACAGAACCATGAGATCAAAAGAGGCTGTAAAAAGAAGTTTTATTTACCACACTTGGAACTGCTAGACGGAAGTGAGAGATGATGCCGAGCAGTTCAGTCCTCCGTGCCCTAACTTGGCGACGGAAGACACCTACGGTGACGGCGGAGAGGACGATGTCCGCAGTCGGCGTGAGGACGGCGTCGAAGAAGTTGCGGCAGCGAAGCGCTTCGTCGCCGGCGTCGTCGAGTGCTAGCGGTGGCGCTAGGGTTCGTGCGAGGGTGGAAGAAGGAGATAATGACCGCGGTAAGTGTGAATTTATAGGCTCAGGGGCGGCACTGTGCTATTACACATGTGCCCCTGGCGATTCACATCTGAGGAACGCGTGGCCAGTTTGCGTAAGTTTTGGGTTTGTTCCACGTCCCATGCACGCCTGGATTGTCGGGCGATCGTTCCTGCTTCTCCGGATTTTATGTGGAGGAATGAGCATTGAAAACGGACTTTATGGTTGTCTCTATATCTTCTGCTGACAAGGACACAGTGAAGACATTCGACATTTTCAATAGAATTCATATGACTTGGAGAGATAGAATTTGAGATAGAAAGCATAGAGAGATTAGGGTCCGATCACATTCACTTAGTTCAAAAGATTCAACCAAGAAGACATAGCTATAAGTGAATGCTGTAGAGGACAGAACACTAGTATGTATATATATCTATATAATCAGTGTAGTGAAGATAATCATGAAGACATGTTAAGTTCGAAGCCAAACCAAATGTGAAGATATTGCAAGGTAACGCCATGAGTGAAACACTTCAATATAGAACGTTTGGTGGTGGCGTTACCCACCGTATAGGAAGTATTAGACCCAGACACGGCGCACAATTATTGTGGCGCTCCGAAGTCAAATTCCACATTAATGTATTCACACTTAGAATGTATGTCTTCATTGATTGAAGATATACTTTACTTTGTGTGTTGCACATCTAAGTCATCAATTTGCATAAGTGTTAGGATGTGTGCCTGATCACAGGACATTTGAGGATTCCAAGATATTTAGCTCACACCGTAACTTGCAAAATCTCTTCTCATCCAAGGGCTTGGTGAAGATATCTGCCAATTGCTCTTCAGTGTTGACATGTATGATATCAATGTCTTCCTTCACAACATGATCTCTGAGAAAGTGATGACGAATTTCAATGTGCTTTGTCTTCGAGTGCTGAACTGGGTTGTTGGCAATCTTGATGGCGCTTTCGTTGTCGCGGTAAAGTGGCACTTGCTTCAGATGAATGCCATAGTCCTTGAGTGTTTGCTTCATCCACAGAAGCTGAGCGCAGCAAGATCCAGCAGCAATGTATTCAGATTCAGCAGTGGAGAGAGATACACAGTTCTGCTTCTTTGAAGACCAACATACAAGTGATCGTCCCAGAAAGTGACATGTGCCTGATGTAGACTTGCGATCAACTTTGTCACCAGCATAATCAGCATCGAAAATCCAACCAAATCAAACTCTGAGCCCTTGGGATACCATAATCCTAGAGTTGGGGTGTGAGCTAAATATCGAAGAATTCGCTTCACAGCTAAGTGATGCGACTCCTTTGGTGCCGCTTGAAATCGAGCACACATGCAAACACTAAGCACAATATCTGGCCTAGATGCATGTAAATAAAGCAAAGAACCAATCATGGAGCGGTATACCTTTTGATCAAACTCTTTACCATTGTTGTCAGGACCTAGATGATGTTTGGCTGGCATTGGTGTTGTGAAGCCTTTGCAGTCTTGCATACCGAACTTCTTTAGGCAGTCTTTGAGATACTTCTCTTGAGATATGAAGATGCCATTGCGTTGTTGTCGTATTTGAAGACCAAGGAAGAACTTTAGCTCCCCCATCATGGACATCTGATATTGCTCTTGCATCATATATCCAAACTCTTCACTGTACTTCTGATTGGTGCAGCCGAAGATAATGTCATCCACATATATTTGGCACACAAACAGTTCACCATCATATGTCTTCGTGAAAAGAGTGGGATCCAGGGAACCAGGTATGAAGCCTTTGCTCTTCAGGAAGTATTTGAGTGTGTCATACCAGGCCCTAGGGGCTTGTTTGAGGCCATACAGTGCCTTGTTGAGCTTGTATACCATGTTAGGATGTTTTGGATTTTCAAAGCCAGGCGGTTGTGCAACATACACTTCTTCTTCAATCTTGCCATTGAGAAAGGCACTTTTCACATCCATTTGATATAGAAATATGTTATGATGATTTGCATAGGCCAGCAGTATGCGTATGGCTTCAAGCCTAGCCACAGGAGCAAATGTTTCATCGAAGTCAATGCCCTCCACTTGAGTATATCCTTGAGCAACGAGACGAGCTTTGTTTCTGACAACTTGACCATGCTCATCTTGCTTGTTGCGGTATATCCATTTGGTGCCTATTATGTTGTGCTTCTGTGGATCAGGACGCTTAACCAGTTCCCATACATTATTCAGCTCAAACTTTTGAAGCTCTTCTTGCATAGCTTGAATCCATTCAGGTTCCATGAAGTCTTCTTCAACTTTCTTGGGTTCTGATATTGAGACGAATGCGAAGTGCCCACAGAAATTTGCTAGCTAAGTTGCCCTTGAATGAGTGAGTGGACCAGGTGCATTGATGCTGTCAATTATTCTGTCAATCTGCACTTCATTTGCAACACGAGGATGTACAGGGCGAAGACTTTGCTCTTGCTGATCTGTGTTGTTGTTGGGAGGAATGTCTTCAGGCTGAGCATTGTCTTCATGTTGATCAGGTGCTGAGATGATAAGTTCTTCTTCAGGATGAGCTTCAGAAGGTATGATCTCTCCAGTTCCCATAAGCTTGATTGATTCACTAGCTGGAACTTCATCTAGCACATTTGGCAGTTGCTCTCTTTGTGAACCATTTGTCTCATTGAACCGCACATCCACTATTTCAACAATTTTGTAATGAAAGAGGTTGAAGACTCTGTAGGAGTGCGAATCCTTTCCATATCCTAGCATAAAGCCCTCATGTGCTTTTGGTGCAAACTTTGAGGTGTGGTGTGGGTCCTTGATCCAGCACCTTGAGCCAAATACTCTGAAGTAACTGACATTTGGCTTCTTGCCAGTTAGGAGTTCATAAGATGTCTTGTTCAGAAGCTTGTGTAGATAAACATGATTGATTGTATGGCATGCAGTGTCAATGGCTTCAGTCCAGAATTTTCTTGGAGTCTTGTATTCATCTAGCATCGTTCTGGCCATCTCAATGAGTGTTCTGTTCTTGCGTTCGACGACGCCATTCTGCTGTGGCGTGTACGGAGCTGAGAATTCATGTGTGATGCCCAAGGTATCAAGATATGTATCAAGGCCAGTGTTCTTGAATTCAGTGCCATTGTCACTTCTGATGTGCTTTATCTTGGCGCCAAAATTGTTCATAGCTCGATTGGCGAAGCGTCTGAAGACATCCTGCACTTCAGTCTTGTAAAGGATTATGTGCACCCAAGTATATCTAGAGTAATCATCAACAATCACGAAGCCATAGAGGCAAGCAGTAGTAGTAAAAGTTGAGTAATGAGTGGGACCGAAAAGATCCATGTGGAGCAGTTCGAAGGGTTGAGTAGTAGTCATGATTGTCTTCGAAGGATGTTTTGCCCTTGTCATCTTCCCTGCTTCACAGGCACCGCATAAGTGATCTTTCTTGAACTTGACGCCCTCGATGCCTATGACATGCTTCTTCTTCTCAAGGGTGTGGAGGTTCCTCATGCCAGCATGCCCAAGCCTCCGATGCCAAAGCCAGCATTCTGAAGCTTTTGCAAGAAGACATACTGCAAGTTGTGGCCCTGCCGAGAAATCTACCACATACAAATCATCTTTCCGATACCCTTCAAACACTAGAGACTTGTCAGATTCCATTAGTACTAGGCAACGATATTTTCCAAACATTACGATCATGTTCAAATCGCAAAGCATTGAGACAGACATTAAGTTGAAGCCAAGGGATTCAACAAGCATGACTTTATCCATGTGTTGAACCTTTGAGATTGCAACTCTACCTAGACCCGGTACCTTACTTTTACCAGTGTCAGCAAATGTGATGTGGCTTTTGTCGGATGGACGTAAGGTTGAGTCCATAAGAAGGCTTCTTTTGCCAGTCATGTGATTTGTACACCCACTGTCAATAATCCATTCTGAAGACTTTGAAGTCGCTGGTGTCATACCCTACAGTGCAGTTAGGGGGATAGGCTTCACGAAGAGAATTGTGAAGCAAAAACATTTGACGAACCAGTGGGTTATGAAAACTTAGATCTAGATTAAGACTAATAGGGAGAGTAGCATGCGATTCAGGAACGAAGTACATAATGATGCCATTCGGGCATTTTATCTTGCGCCCTACAAGATTTTTAAGGTCCCCAACAATAGCATCAGAAGATTTTGTTTTTCTGCTGGAGACCTTTCCCTGCAAAAGAGAGTTAAGCTTTCTTAACCACCCACATCTTCAAGGGTGGCTTAGAAGCAATAAGTCTAAGTGCAGCATCTTAGAATTTTGGCTTTGAAGCCTTAGCAAACAGTCTTGCAGGTGGACAATAATACTCATAGGAATAAGCAGAATAATTTTTGGTCATATGAACATGACGGTTCGATGAACCGCTCTCATATTCATATGACTGAGTATGGTTTCCCTGCAAAACATTTGCGTTAGTGTGACTCAGGTGAGTCCTCTGATTGTATGAAGCCTTTGGACCATATGAAGCCTTTGGTCTGAGGTTTGTCTTCTTCAAGTGAGGTGTCATGAAGACATTCACAGGAAGATTTTCCAGACACTTTTTCGGAACCCAGATCTTCTTCATAGGCGGTCCATTCCTGCAGTTAGTACCAATGTACCTGGCAAACACTTCACCATTCTGATTTTTAAACAGTTTATAGTTTGCATCAAAGGATTCATCAATAATAATGGGGTTAGCACATGTGAAGCCAGATAAATTGGATGGATCTACTGAAGTTTCCTTTGCAGCAACCCATGTGGTTTTGGGGTACTGCTCAGGTTTCCAGTAAGAGCCATCTACATTTATTTTCCTTACGAACCCAACACCCTCTTTCCTAGGGTTTCGGTTCAGAATCTGCTTCTTGAGGATATCACATAATGTCTGATGTCCTTTAAGACTTTTGTACATCCCCGTTTCAAGCAATGTCTTCAACCTAGCATTCTCATCAGCAATAGCAGTGGTATCCTCAGCAGAGGGGTTAGTTACCACATCAATAGTTGAAGATATTGCAACAGCAGTAGCAGTGGAACATTCAACAACAGAAGTAGCATTATCACGCTCAATGCATTTAAGACATGGTGGTTCAAATCCTTCCTGAGCGGAACTGATCTGTTCGGCGCGAAGTGACTCGTTTTCCTTTTGAAGATCTTCATGAGCCTCTCTCAACTTCTCAAGTTCTTGCTTCCTTTGAAGATAATCATAGGAAAGCTTTTCATGAGTTGTTGAGAGAGTATCAAGACGATCTTCAAGTTCCTGATACTTAACGTGAAGATTTTTATGTCTTCAATTAAGGATTCAGATTGAGTCATTTCAGCACCCAACAGATCATCGCTTCTGTCTAACAGTTTTTGAATATGTTCCATAGCTTTCTGTTGTTCAGTTGCAATTTTAGCAAGTGTTTTCTAGCTGGGTTTTGAATCACAGTCAGAGTCATCGTCACTAGATGTTTGATAGCGAGTAGTGCGTGTGTTTACCTTGGCACCGCGTGCCATGAAGCAGTAGGTAGGAGTGGAGTCGTTCTTGTCATTTGCGTCGGTGTCGGTGATGCAGTCATTGTCTTCAGTGTTGAAGATGGACTTGGCGATGTATGCTGTAGCCAGACTCGCAATGCCAGAATCAGACTCCTCCTCAGACTCCACCTCTGCCTCCTCAGAAGCGGACTCCTCCTCTGAATCCGTTTCCTTGCCAACAAACGCACGTGCCTTGCCAGATGAGCTCTTCTTGTGTGATGAAGACTTTGAGGAAGACTTGGAAGAAGACTTTGAGTATTTCTTCTTCTTCTTGTCGTCAGAATCATATTCCTTGCTCTTCTTCTTCCTTCTGTTCTCATTGTCCCACTGTGGACACTCAGATATGAAGTGTCCAGTTTTCTTGCACTTGTGACATGTTTTCTTCTTATAGTCATGAGCAGAAGCTTCATCATTCCTTGAGCTTGATCGTGAAGATTTTCTGAAGCCTTTCTTCTTGGTGAATTTTTGGAACTTCTTCACTAGCATTGCAAGTTCCCTTCCAATGTCTTCAGGATCATCAGAACTGCTGTCAGATTCTTCTTCAGATGAGGAAACAGCTTTTGCCTTCAAGGCACGAGTTCGCCCATAGTTTGGACCGTAGATATCTCTTTTCTCAGAAAGCTGAAACTCATGTGTGTTGAGCCTCTCAAGTATGTCAGACGGATCGAGTGTCTTGAAATCAGGACGTTCTTGAATCATCAGGGCTAGGATGTCAAATGAACTATCAAGTGATCTCAGCAGCGTCTTGACGACTTCATGTTTGGTGATCTTAGTGGCGCCGAGGGCTTGAAGCTCATTTGTGATGTCAGTGAGCCGGTAAAATGTGTGCTGGACATTCTCATTGTCATTTCGCTTGAAGCGGTTGAAGAGGTTGCGAAGAACACTGATTCTTTGATCTCTCTGGGTTGAGACGCCTTCATTGACCTTGGAGAGCCAGTCCCATAGCAGCTTGGATGTCTTCAAGGCACTCACACGGCCATACTGTCCTTTTGTCAGATGACCACATATGATATTTTTGGCAGTAGAGTCCAGTTGAGTGAACTTCTTGACATCAGCAGCAGTGACACCTTCTCCAGCCTTGGGAACACCGTTCTCGACGACATACCATAGGTCGACGTCAATGGCTTCAAGATGCATGTGCATCTTATTCTTCCAGTAGGAATATTCAGTTCCATCGAAGACGGGGCACGCAACGGAGACTTTGATTATCCCTGCAGTCGACATAGCTAAAACTCCAGGTGGTTAAACCGAATCACACAGAACAAGGGAGCACCTTGCTCTGATACCAATTGAAAGTGCGTTATATCGACTAGAGGGGGGGGTGAATAGGCGATTTTTATGAAAGTCTTCAAAACGTGGGAGTTATGAAGACAAACAGTGAAGACTTTGCCTATTACTATGCAGCGGAAGTTAGATTACACTAGGCAAGCCATGGTCAAGTATTCAATAGAGTGAAAGCACAAAGACAAATAGCTCCAGTGTAATAAGGATCAAGTAGGAAGAAGTTATGAAGCCAAACAGATCATACATTCACGTTGTGAAGACAAAAGATAGAGCAAGCATGCAATGGCTTCACAATGAGTAACAGTAAGAAAAAGGAAGTGAAGATGAAACCAGTGACTCGTTGAAGACAATGATGTGTTGGACCAGTTCCAGTTGCTGTGACAACTATACGGCTGGTTGGAGCGGCTAGGTATTTAAACCTTAGGACACACAGTCCCGGACACCCAGTCCTGAACACGCAGCTCAGGACACCAAGTCCTCACCGTATTCTCCTTGAGCTAAGGTCACATAGTCCTCGCCCAATCACTCTGGTAAGTCTTCAAGGTAGACTCCCAAACCTTCACAGACTTCGTTCACTGGCAATCCACAATGTCTCTTGGATGCTCTGAACGCGACGCCTAACCATCTGGAGGATTCACAGTCCTCAAGTGTAATAAGTCTTCAGATCACACAGACAATAAGACTTAAGTGATGCCCAATGTTCTCTGGCTCTGGGTGGTTAGGGCTTTTCTCCTCGCTAGGAATTTTCTCTCAAAGGCTTCGAGGTGGGTTGCTCTCAAACGACAAAAGCCGTGCACTGAAATCTGAGCAGCCAACCGTTTATGGTTGTAGGGGGTGGGCTATTTATAACCACTTGGTAACCCGACCTGATTTGTCCGAAGTGACCCTGGGTCACTAAGGAACTGACACGTGTCGCAACGGTCAGATTTCAAACTCTCATGGTAACTTTACTTGGGCTACAAGCAAAGCTGACTTGTCCGGCTCTGGACAAGATTCTCTCTCATTGTCTTCACTCGAAGACATAGGTTTTTGGTTTAGGCATCACTTCAGTCATTCTGACTGGTTCTCCTGGACCCCACTTAACAGTACGGTGGTTCCTATGACTCAACACAAAAGAAAAAGAACTACGAAAGATCTAAGTCTTCGAGCTCCATAGGCTTTATAACGTGTCTTCTTTTGTCATAGTCTTCAAAGTGAATATCTTCATATACCACCTTTGACTTCAATGTCTTCATATATTTTTGGGGGTCATCTCTGGTAGTAAAACCGAATCAATGAGGGACTTCTACCTGTGTTATCCTGCAATTCTCACAAACACATTAGTCCCTCAACTAGGTTTGTCGTCAATACTCCAAAACCAACTAGGGGTGGCACTAGATGCACTTACATAAAGCTTCAACTATAGTCAACAAAAGTAATATTAGGACACACAAACCCCCTAAGCAAATTAAAGTTGAACCTAAAATTGCTATGGTTAAGGATCTCTTGGCCGATAATATTGATGGGCATGTTATTTACTTCTGCAATGAAGCTATTAGAATTGCTAGACCTGATGCTAAAAATAAACATAGACCTGTTGTAGGCATGCCTGTTATTTATGTTAAAATAGGGGATCATTGTTATCATGGCTTATGTGATATGGGTGCTAGTGCAAGTGAAATACCTCATTCCTTATACAAATAAATTATGCATGATATTGCACCTACTTAGATAGTAGAAGAGATTGATGTTACGATTAAGCTTGTTAATAGAGATACTATTTCACCAGTTGGGATTGTTTGAGATGTTGAAGTCTTGTGTGGGAAAGCTAAATATCCTGCTGATTTTCTTGTTCTTGGTTCCCCACACGATGACTTTTGTCCCATTATATTTGGTAGACCCTTCTTGAATAATGTTAATGCTAAGATAGACTGCAACAAGGATATTGTTTCTGTTGGTTTAGGGGATATGTCTCATGAGTTTAATTTTGCTAATTTTCGTAGACAACCCCGTGATGAGGAATTGCCTAGTAAAGATGAAATTATTGGTCTTGCTTCTATTGCCGTGCCTCCTACTGATCCTTTAGAACAATATTTGCTAGACCATGAAAATGATATGTATATGAATGAAAGAAGGGAAATAGATGAAGTATTCTTTAAACAAGGACCTATTCTGAAACACAACTTGCCTGTTGAAATCTTAGGGGATCCTCCTCCACCCAAGGGTGATCCCGTGTTTGAGCTTAAACCATTGCCTGATACTCTTAAATATGCTTATCTTTATGAAAAGAAGATATATCCTGTTATTATTAGTGCTAACCTTTCAGAGCATGAAGAAGATATATTATTGAAAACTCTGAAGAAGCACCGTGCTGCTATTGGATATACTCTTGATTGTCATATGTGTGGTTCCAGCAAACCCTTGAGGTTCGAACACTGGGGTGCGCACGAAGTCTTTTCCTTCCGCAGATCTACGCCCTAGCTCACTAAGATCTCACGGACGAACTCGACGAACTCGCAACACAGAAAGACACGAGGTTTATACTGGTTCGGGGCACCGTTGTGGTATAATACCCTACTCCAGTGTGGTGGTGGTGGATTGCCTCTAGGGCTAATGATGAACAGTACAAGGGAAGAACAGCCTCCTGAAGTTGAGGTGTTCTTGAGCTCGATGAGCTTGTGTGTGTGAGGATGGTCTGAATGATCCGTCGGGCTCTGTCCCCCTCTCTCCCCTTCTCATTGTGGTGGCTAGCTCTACTTATATAGGCCCTGGTCCTCTTCCCAAATATCGAGCGGGAAGGGAGCCAACAATGGCGGGCTAATTCAAAAGGGGGACAACTAGTACAAGCTATCCTGACAAAAGTGGTCTTCGCCTGCCAAAGGCTCTGGTGGTGATGCCGTCTTGGGCTCCACGATGACCTCCATCTTGCCGTCCTCCTGGTCTTGGTCTCGTTGCACCAATATAGCAACCTTTGCCTGATGCCTCGGTACTCTTCGCCTGTGCTAGCCTCCTTAGCACCAAAGAGGAAACAAGGACGATGCGCGCGCTGGCGCCCGCCTGGTGTCGTGCGTCATGTCTCACATCACGATGCTCTCGTGAGGTTTGCCCCTCCTTGCTATCTCCGCTCCTCGTGAGCCTGCCCGGCTAGGCCACTCCCAAGGAGGTCTTGCGTCATCCGCCTCCTGAGGCTTGGACCGTCGCAAGGGTCTTAGATGCTTTGCTGGTGAAGATGGGCCGTACGGCCTGCTGGCTCAGCCATGCCGCGGGCCGCAGGCAGGCAAGTCTGGGGACCCCCGTTCCCAGGACGCCGATAGTAGCCCCCGGGCCCAAGGTGCGCTCGGGCTTGGCTTCACGGTGAAGCCGAGGGCCAATTTCGGAGCACCGCGGGCCCCAAAAGCCTGCGGCCTCGATGGACGCGTGGTGGATGATTGGACGTGGGCGTCTCCGCTTCCCCACACTGCCCTTGAATCCGCCTGGCTATGCGGCCCCGCCTCTCACATAGTTATTCTTTTTCCGCCACACCCGTCTCTTCCAATCTCCCTGCTGCCTCGACGCTCTGCTCCACCTTCTCAGTCCGACCTGTGCTCCGCCCGCTTCACCGCCATGGCGCCGAAACAAACAAAGAAGGGGAAAAAACCTCTGTCCTCGCCGACTGCGCCTCCATCCTTCGAGCCGGTGCTCGGACGGCCTCGGGTGCTCAACGACGAGGCCATGGAAAAGGTGTGCCCCATGCTCGCCTCCAGTTTCAACAAGTGGGGAGAGACGCCGGCTTGGCCCGGGTCTCGCACCAGCATGGCCCAGGCAGTTACCGAGGTTCCAATCTTCATTTATGCCCTCTGGGTTGGCCTGATTCCTCCCTTCTCCGCCTTCTTCAATGCGGTGCTCGAGCATTATCAGATCCACATGCTCCATCTCGATCCTCCGGCTGTGACCCTTCTCGCCTTCTTTGCCTTCGTGTGCGAGGCCATGGTGGGCATTGCCCCCTCCGTGGCACTCCTCTGCCACTTCTTCTCGTTGCATCTCACCGGTCCCCGGTAGAGCTCGGGGTATGTGGGCTTCCAGGCTGTGGCTGCGACAGCAGGCATGGGGATCGACTTCGAGCTCCCTTCATCCATGAGCGAGTTCCGTACGCGATGGGTGTTTGTCGATGCCGGCGTGCTCAATCCTCTGCTCCAAGCTCCGGTGGGGCCTACTATTCCAAACTCCGGCTGGGGCCATGAGAAGCTCACGAGCCCCTGCCTTGCCCCTGTCTGGGCCAGGTTGAGGTGGTTGAAGGACCTTGGCGTGACTACGCCCATGGTGGTGAGGGAGTTCGTCAGGCGTCGAGTTGCTCCACTCCAGCGCCATTCTCGCCCGATGTGGGACTTGCTCAGCAGACGGGACAACATGAGGTTTCAGGAGGAGGGGCTTCCTCTCGCTGCGCGGCAGACAGTGCTCAGGGTCCTGTCAGGTGTCCCTCTGCCAAATGAGATGCCCAGGAACAGCTGCATGTTGTACCGCTATGAGAACAAAGCCACATCTGCCGCAAACATGTCTTCCTTTGATGAGTGGGGGTTGCACCCAGTCGGCTTGGTGGGGCCTCGCGAGAACCCCGTCATCATGGTCCCCTTCTTCGCCGCCGGTGCCGGGCTAGCCCCAGGTGACGATGCAGGGGAGCGAGCCGCGATGGGGGCCGGCGGCTCTGGTGCTGAGGAGCACATGTCGTGTGGTGATCCGGGGACGTCATCCTCGGGAGCCTGCGACCCCCCTCCTGAGGCGTCGGTTGCCGAGGAGATGCGGCATGCGGCTCCCAAGGCTGAGGCTCCTGGAGCCTCAGGAGGTCGCAGTGGGAAGGAGATGGGCTGTTCGGCTCAGCCGGGCTCCCCTGAGTCCATCCCTCTTGGGTCTTCTTCGGCTCCGCCGCGCACCGGCCATCACGTCTAGCGCTTCGGTCGCCTCTGTGTGGACTTCGAGGAGCTCCGCAAGAGGAAGGGATCTCCGAGCGGCAGCGGTATCTTCGGGCCGTTGAAGTGACGAAAGTACATCACCGTCGACGAGTAAGTACCTTGTCTTGGTGATCTTCTATGTGCCGCCTTCCTTTCCTAACGACTATCCCCTCAGGACCCCTTCTGCTAAGACCGTGAAATCTCCAAAGAAGGAGCTCCCTCTCGTCCCGTTGCACCCGCCAAGCTCCAGCGCTACAGGCTCGGGCGCTGCCCATGGTGTAGGGTCAGCCATGGGAATTGGTCCGTCATCAAGGTGCCTCGAGCTTGCGCCTTCGCCGTCCTTTCTTCATGGCCTTGCTCAGAGAGTAGCAGGTGTACCAAGGGCTCCTCCCCTGGTCACAGTCGGTGGCTGTCTGGCCTCGATCCTGGGGTCTTCTTCAAGCAGCGGGCCTTGTTCGGTTCGGGCCCCTCGCGAGGGTCGGCTGGCGCCTGGGACCGCGCCAGCCCCCAGCCCCCAATCGGGAGGTGGCGCGCAACTTGATGCTCCACCCGCCGCCCCTGAGGTGGAGGACGAGGTGGGTCGAGCATTCGAGCTCGAGCGCGGGCACAGCGTAGTCCACCACGAGCTCTTCCAGGAGGCGATGGGCGCAATGAACCGCCTTGGTGCAGAGCTTGCTGGCGTCGACTCGCGTCTTGAGGCTGAAGGTCTTCGGTTGGTGGAGGAGCGGCACAAGCTGCGAGTGGCTATCAACCTTGGTCGCTATCAGCGCGACCTCGAGAACGCGAAGGCCGAGGCGTCCCTCAAGATTTCCAATGAGGCCCGCTCGCGAGCTTTTGAAGAAGCTCGAGAGGCCGATTGCCGCCGTGAGGCTGTGGAGGAGCGCGCGTGGGAGCTTCAGGCCTGGAGCGCGTCCCTTGAGCAGCAGGTAGAGGTGCGTGGGGCCACTCTTGCATCACTGAGGGGGACGCCTGCGGAGGAAGAGGAGGTCCGGCATCGCGAGGAGACGCTGGCCCTGGAAGCCGTGGAGCGCAGCCTTGAGCTCGAGCGACTGGAGACGAGGGAGTGTCAAGTCGCGCAAGCAGAAGATGCCATCGGGGCCCACAAAGCCGGAGTCGAGGAGGAGATCAATCGCCGGGTGGCCCAGGTTCGCGCGGATCTGTAGGGCAGGTACGACTTGAAGTTGAAGCTCGCCGGGCTAGAGGGCGCGGGCAGGGCCGCCGCCCTCAGACCCAGGTTGGACGAGGCTGAGAGGCGTGCGGAGGCCACAGCCGCCGCCCTGGTTATGGCGCAGGCGGACTTGGCCTCCGCCCGCGCCGAGCTACTTTCCCTCCGGAGACGAGTTGACGATGCCGAGGCCGTCGCTCGGCAAAATAGGGAGGAAGTGCTCCA
Organism: Triticum dicoccoides; assembly: GCF_002162155.2. NCBI lineage: Eukaryota > Viridiplantae > Streptophyta > Magnoliopsida > Poales > Poaceae > Triticum > Triticum dicoccoides. The sequence goes on from NC_041388.1 coordinate 480,746,981, forward strand.
GCGCCGAACACTGGAGCGCGAGCATGCCCCTATGCTTCAAGACCTTCGGAACAGGGCCAACACCACCCTGGGTTACATCTGCGACGAGAACGCCCCGGCCCCTCACTCGAATGACTACGCCAGCCACATGATCTTCTTCACCAAGGTGGTGACGCGCCTGGAGGCTCACTCTGCCAGAGCTCGGCAGCTTGTGGAAGAGAGGGGTCATGGCCTGCTTCAGCGCGCCTTCTCCCGTGTCTTCAGCCATCTTCTAAATGTCGGCCCCAACTTCGACTTTGACGTCGCCATTGCCCCCGTACCCACGGCTGTCCGGGGCGACCTGGCGTGCTGGGTAGAGGACCATGTCGATGCGTTGGTCAGGGCTTTCACCTCGGAGGATGATGCGGTGGTGGTCATCGCGGATGAAGGTGACGTGGTCGATGACGGTGATGGGGTCGTCGTCGACGGCGGCGACGATTCTGATGAAGATGATGACAACGCGAGTGACGCGTCCGCGGGTGATGTAGCGAGTGATATCTCTGGCTGATCCCATGTTCGCCTGTTGTTTCATCCTGCACGCAAAACTCGGGCGTGGCCCTTGGAAGACTTGTAAGAGCATTTTGAGAGGGGGAGCCCCTCGTGTAAGCAAATTGCATTTTTTTACTTTCCTATGCGATGTGGGTATGTGTCCTTGTGAGCTCATGAAGCTGGGGGTGAGCTCCCCGATGTGGTTTACCTTAGTCAGCGCCAACTTAGGGCTGGGTCGTGAGGCGATGAGTTCTTAAGAATCCTGCGGAGCTTATCGCTCCATTTGAGGGGGCCCCGTAAGAGGTGAGCACCTGGTGTAGTGCTAGCGCGTGCTTGATGAGCAGGTGCTTTGCACGGTCCAGATCGCGAGGAGCTTTGTGAGGCAAAGGCGATGGACATGAGTCCCAAACCAAACGAGATCCAGAAGGCAAGAAACGGCTCGAACGAGAAAATGTACCCCCCGCGCGCATCGATAAAAAAATCAGCTTCAACTTAAGTCCAGATCCAGAAAGCAAAGCCACAGAAAGAGAGATCCAAAGCAAAAGGCCGCGTCCGGCACCTAGCCTAGTCTTCGGGTCTTCAAGTCTTCTCACCAGCGCGGAGCTAAGTGCCACCACTAGGCGTGGGAGGGAGCCCCAGGGCCTGAGGCCGGCGCTCCTGAGACTCCGGGGCATGTACAGCCCCAACTCATTATTACATGAGAGTGTCATGGGCGGTGAGCTTCACAGGCACCGGGCCTTCTTCACAGGTACCGGCCTTGCTTCATATCGCCAGACGAGGGACCCGCCATGCCCCACCCTCGACCTCCTTTGAGCTGACCGGTCACCATGACAACACAAAAGAGGGAAAGGGGACGCCAGCGGCTCCCTTGGTGACCACGGGTCCTCTGCCGGGGGAAGGGTTGTGGAGGCCACCCCGGCAGAGGGCCTACCTCCGGGTGTCCCCTGGTTTCGCGTGCCTTGGGGAGGGGCCTTGCTCCTGGCTCCCTCCCGGCGGCCCCCAACATCTCCCTTGTTGGAACGGGTGCCGCCATGCCAGGGTCGTCGGTCGACGCTGCCACCTGATTCATCTGCAGCCCATGGTTAGCATAAGCCTGCTTTTGAGAGATTAGCGGTACCCTGTAGTTGCCGTTGACGGTGCGATCGTTGTGGTTCTCCGTTGGTTCTTGGAAGGCCTCGACTCCTAGCGCCTCCTCTCCCCAATCTTCTCCAATGAATGAGCCGGGGTCGTCCTCTGGTGTGTACCCTTGGTCCATCATGCGGGGCACGTAGGCTTCCGGGGTCGTCACCCCGAACACCTCGCCGTGGTGCTCCACGCTCCATGTTGCTCGACCCATGGTGGCGCCCTAGGGATGACTGTATGTCATCCTGCTGGGACCGTGGGGGGCGATGCTTGCGCCCGTGCCCGCCGCGGGCGGCATGGGGGAGTTGGAGCCCCCTACGCCGCCGGTCGTGCTGATGTTGATGAAGCCCCCGGGCGTAATTGATGGCGCGGATGTGGTGAGGTTCGCCGTGCAGCCCGGCAGTGGCCTGGGAAGGAAGTTGATAGCAGAAGGGTGGTGCTCCCAACGCTGCTGCATCCAGCATCTCGGCAACACGCTCCAGCAGTGTGTCCCGACCGCTTTCCATCAGTCTGCACCGTAGCAGCTCCCTTGCCACGGTGAGCGCTGCCCGCATGTTTGTTTGCTCCCGCCGTGAGTGCGGCGGCGTTGCTGCGGCATGGCTCACTGCTCTTGCGGCGGCCCGTACCTGCCGTGGGGTGAGGGTGGATGACGCCTGGCCGTGTTGCTCGTGCCCGACAGAGTTTGGCGGCGCCCGTGCCGCCTGGAGTACGGGGTCGATACCTTCATGGGCAGGCGGCACTGCCCGGGCTGGCCAGGCTGCGCAGCGGTCGGAGCCGGCCCTTGAGTCGCCAGACATCGTGGCTGAGGAGCGTCGACGAGCTGGCCGGTGGAGGAGTAGCTCCGGTGCACCCCTACCTGGCGCGCCAAATGTCGGATGTGGCGTTCCGGCAAACCCTTGAGATTCAAACATTGGGGTGCGCGCGAAGTCTTTTCCTTCCACCGATCTACGCCCTAGCTCACTAAGATCTCGCGGACGAACTCGACAAACTCGCAACACAGAAAGACACAAGGTTTATACTGGTTCGGGCCAACATTGTGGTGTAATACCCTACTCCAGTGTGGTGGTGGTGGATTGCCTCTAGGGCTAATGGTGAACAGTACAAGGGAAGAACAACCTCCTGAGGTTGAGGTGTTCTTGAGCTCGATGAGCTTGTGTGTGTGAGGATGGTCTAAATGATCCGTCAGGCTCTGCCCACCTCTCTCCCCTTCTCTTTGTGGTGGCAAGCTCTACTTATATAGGCCCTGGTCCTCTTCCCAAATATCGAGCGGGAAGGGAGCCAACAATGGCGGGCTAATTCAAAGGGGGACAGCTAGTACAAGCTATCCTGACAAAAGTGGTCTTCGCCTGCCAAAGGCTCTAGTGGTGACGCCGTCTTGGGCTCCACGATGACCTCTGTCTTCCCGTCCTCCTGCTCTTGGTCTCGTTGCACCAATATAGCAACCTTTGCCTGATGCTTCAGTTCTCTTCGCCTGCACTGGCCTCCTTAGCACCAAATAGGAAACAAGGACGCTGCACGCGCTGGCGCCTGCCTGGTGCCCGCCTGGTGTCGTGCGTCATGGCTCACGTCACGAGGGTCTCGTGAGGTTTGCCCCGCCTTGATATCTCCGCTCCTCGTGAGCCTGCCCGGCTAGGCCACTCCTGAGGAGGTCTTGCGTCGTTCGCCTCGCGAGGGTCTTGGATGCTTTGCTGGTGAAGATGGGCCATACGGCCTGCTGGCTCAGTGACGCTGCGGGCTGCAGGCAGGCAAGTCTGGGGACCCCCGTTCCCAGGACGCCGACATTGATGATCTTAAGGACATTAGTCCCACTCTATGTCAACACAAAATAAATTTGGAGAAAAATGCCAAACCAGTTATTGATCACCAATGACGGCTATATCCAAAGATGAAAGAAGTGCTAAGAAAGGAAATTTAAAGCTCCTTGAAGCAGGTATAATTTATCCTGATAGTCAGTGGGTAAGTCCTGTCCATTGTGTCCCTAAGAAGGGAGGTATCACTGTTGTTCCTAATGACAAAGATGAATTGATTCCGCAAAGAATTATTACAGGTTATAGGATGGTAATTGATTTCCACAAATTAAATAAAGCTACTAAAAAAGATCATTACCCTTTGCCTTTCATTGATCAAATGCTAGAAAGATTATCCAAACACACACATTTTTGCTTTCTAGATGGTTACTCTGGTTTCTCTCAAATACCCGTGTCAGTTGATGATCAAAAAAAGACTACTTTTACTTGCCCTTTTGATACCTTTGCTTATAGACGTATGCCTTTTGGTTTATGTAATGCACCTGCTACCTTTCAAAGATGCGTGATCGCTATATTCTCTGACTTTTGTGAAAAGATTTGTGAAGTTTTCATGGATGATTTCTCTATTTATGGATCCTCTTTTGATGATTGCTTGAGCAACCTTGATCGAGTTTTGTAGAGATGTGAAGAAACTAACCTTGTTTTGAATTGGGAGAAGTGCCACTTTATGGTTAATGAAGTTATTGTCTTGGGGCATGAAATTTCTGAAAGAGGTATTGAAGTTGATAAAGCTAAGGTTGATGCTATTGAAAAGATGCCGTGTCCCTAGGACATTAAAGGTATAAGAAGTTTCCATGGTCATGCCGGTTTTTATAGGAGGTTCATTAAGGACTTCTCTAAAATCTCTCGGCCTCTGACTAATCTCTTACAAAAGGATGTCCCTTTTGTCTTTGATGATGATTCTGTAGAAGCATCTGAAATACTTAAGAAAGCCTTGATTTTTGCACATATTGTTCATCACCTGATTGGAATTTACCATTTGAAATTATGTGTGATGCTAGTGATTATGCTGTAGGGGCTGTTCTAGGACAAAGAGTTGATAAAAAATTAAATGTTATTCAATATGCTAGTAAAACTCTAGACAATGCCCAGAGAAATTATGCTGCTACTAAAAAAGAATTCTTAGCAGTTGTATTTGCTTGTGATAAGTTCAGACCTTATATTGTTGATTCTAAAGTAACTATTCACACTGATCATGCTGCTATTAAATATCTTATGGAAAATAAAGATGCTAAACCTAGACTTATTAGATGGGTTCTCTTGCTACAAGAATTTGATTTGCATATTATTGATAGAAAGGGAAATGAGAATCCCGTTGCAGGCAACTTGTCTAGGTAAGAGAATGTTCTTGATGACCCACTACCTATTGATGATAGCTTTCTTAATGAACAATTACCTGTCATAAATGCTTCTTGTACTGCTCCATGGTATGCTGATTGTGCTAATTACATTGTTGCTAAATTTATACCACCTAGTTTCACATACCAGCAAAAGAAAAAGTTCTTCTATGATTTAAGACATTACTTCTGGGATGCCCCACATCTTTATAAAGAAGGAGTAGATGGTGTTATTAGACGCTGTGTACCTGAGCATGAACAGGAACAGATCTTATGCAAGCACTAGTGCAGAACCAGGCTTTAGTGCTGGTTCATAAGGGCCTTTAGTGCCGGTTCCACAACCGGCACTAAAGAGTGGGGACTAAAGCCCCCCCCTTTAGTACCGGTTCATCACGAACCGACACTAAAGTGCCACCACGTGGCACGAGCCAGGCCTGGGTGCACGTAGGACATTAGTACCGATTGGTAACACCAACCGGTACACACCAACCGGTACTAAATGGTTGGTGGTGTTTTGGTTTTATTTTTTATTTTTACTTTAATTTTGTGTTTTCAATTTTAGTGATTGTTTTACATTATAATGAGTTGTTAAATCATTAGGTGAAAGTACCACAGATTACTTTCGACTGGATGCATGTGGATCCTAGTTAAGTGATCAAGTATATGCCATATCCATATTATACTTGATCACCTAATTAAGTGATAGAGGTAATATGGATATGGCATATACTTGATCACTTAGCTAGGATCCATCCAGTTGAAACTAATCTACGGTTTCTTTCATAAATGATATAATAACTCATAATAACTCATCATCATCATATTAATATAAAAACTCTTGCATCATATATATCATCACCAACAATGGTATATACTAGCTAGCTAAAAATCATCATAGTCGTCTCATTGCCACTATTTAATCATCATATAGTCATTACCGCTATCTAATCACCACCAACACTAACTTAAAGAAGAAACATTCACTTGTACCAGAAGCAAAGATATCATCGAGTTCAACATGGTAATGATATTATAAGCGTTCATAACACCACAAAAGCAAATCACTCTTTGAGATTAAGTTCAGGACGAAGAACACGGACATGAGAGGACAAGTACTAAGAGCATGAACTAGCTAATCACTCCTCCCGTTCTCTCTCAGGTAAAATAGCATAGAACATGTATAGCTTTCATGATTCATCATATTGGAGCATACAGATGAACATGTCTCCTAAACGTGGGTTGCGCTTATGATTGCTGCCCCCTAGTACTTATCTGCGATCGTTCACAATTTTGCTCCAGTCTTTTACTATTAAGCATGTAACGCCCTCGATGGGGCTATATCTCCCACGTGTCGAAGCACGACTTAGAGGCATAACCGCATTGAAAGCAATGTTGCAAGTGAGGTAATCTTCACAACAACCCATGTAATGAAATAGGGGAATAAGAGGTACATAGTTGGCTTACAATCGCCACTTCACACAATACATGAATAAATAATTACATTCATCCAAATACACGCAAGGTCTGACTACGGAACCAAAATGAAAGAAGACTACCACAAAAGCTACACAGGTCCCCGATCGTCCCAACTAGGCTCCACTACTGATCAACTAAAACGAAACAACACAACGAATGCGATCTTCATCGAGCTCCTCCTTGAGCTCGGTTGCGTCACCTGCACGATATCATCGGCACCTACAAACTGGTTCTAGAAGTATCTGTGAGTCACGGGGACTCAGCAATCTCACACCCTCGCGATCAAGACTATTTAAGCTTATAGGTAGGGTAAAAGATATGAGGTGGAGCTGCAGCAAGCACTAGCATATATGGTGGCTAACATATGCAAATGGGAGCGAGAAGAGAAGGCAAAGGAACGGTCGAACAACTATGATCAAGAAGTGATCCTAGAACAACCTACGTCAAACATAACTCCAACAACCATGTTCACTTCCCGGACCCCGCCGAGAAGAGACCATCACGTCTACACACGCAGTTGATGCATTTTAATTAAGATAAGTTTTGGGTTTTCTACAACCGGACATTAACAAATTCCCATCTACCCATAACTGCGGGCACGGCTTTCGAAAGTTCAAATCCCTGTAGGGGTGTCCCAACTTAGCCCATCACAAGCTCTCACGGTCAATGAAGGATATTCCTTCTCCCAAGACAATTCGATTAGACTCGGCATCCCGGTTACAAGACATCCTCGACAATGGTAAAACAAGTCCAGCAAGACCGGCCGACGCGCCGACATCCCGATAGGAGCTGCACATATCTCGTTCTCAGGGCACACCGGATAAGCAATCCGTACAACTAAAACCAGCCCTCGAGTTTCCCCGAGGTGGCGCTACAAGGGGCTCTAGTTTGGACCAACACTTAGACAAGCACTGGCCCCGAGGGGGGTTAAAATAAAGATGACCCTTGGGCTGGCCTAACCCAAGGGAAAAAGAGGCTAGGTAGCGAATGGTAAAATCAAGGTTGGGCCTTGCTGGAGGAGTTTTATTCAAAGCGAACTGTCAAGGGGTTCCCATTATAACCCAACCATGTAAGGAACGCAAAATCCGAGAACATAACACGGATATAACGGAAACTAGGGCGGCAAGAGTGGAACAAAACACTAGGCATAAGGCCGAGCCTTCCACCCTTTACCAAGTATATAGATGCATTAATTAAATAAGAGATATTGTGATATCCCAACAAAATATCCATATTCCAACAAGGAACAAACTCCAATCTTCACCTGCAACTAACAACGCTATAAGAGGGGCTGAGCAAAGCGGTAACATAGCCAAACAATGATTTGCTAGGACAAGGTGGGTTAGAGGCTTGGCTTAACAAAAAGGGAGGCATGATAAGCAAGTGGTAGGTATCGCAGCATAGGCATAGCAAAAGAGCGAGCAACTAGCAAGCAAAGATAGAAGTGATTTCGAGGGTATGGTCATCTTGCCTGAGATCCCGCAAGGAAGAAGAACGAGTCCACGAAGAAGACAAACGGACGTAGTCGAACGAATCCTCACAACACGACGTTACCGGATTACCGAGAAGAAGTACACCGGAAAGAAAGCAAACAACATATTAAGCAAATATCACATAACATGGCATGATGCACAACCAAGTATGATGCATGTCTGGTTTAATGAAGCATGCCATGGCCAACGAATGCACAAACAAACCTACAAATTAAGTGGAGCTCAATATGCAACGAGTTGCATATTGACGGAACACCATGTGACTTATTTAGTTCTCTCTCGTTTAGGTACCCAACAAGATTAAATGTTTTTAGCATGGCAAGAGGTGAAGCATAATGAAACTATCTATCTAGGCAAGTTTAAATGAGGCCGGAACAACAAAACAACAAGTCCGGAAACTCCTCATGTGCACATTTTAGGTTTGGTACTGATCTGCCCTAAACACAATTTTAGAGTTGTTAAACATGCAAAGCAAGTACACCATGTTAAACTAGGCATTTTTATACCCCATTTACATATAAAGATTATTTAAAACCGAGCTACATTTATTAAGTTATGAATTAAAGCATTTTAACATATTGTTAGAGCAAATTTAAACAAACAACATTTTAACCATTTTAAACATAGATGAAAATGGCATATTATTAATCTACACATAATTCTAAGCATTTTTCATATATAACTTATTCAATCTGGTGCACGGATGATGAGTTATTAAATGCATGAAACTAGGGGGGTTTTCTGTAAAACTGCTCTCCTCTGAAAAATAGACAAAATCGCCAGTCAATAAAAACACACTACGGGGCCAAAACTGGGGGGGACTGGGCCTCACCATGGGCCAAGCCCAGACAATGGAGGAGGCCCAAGAGGGGCCGGCTGGCTTGAGTCCATGGCGTGGGAGACCTGGAGAGGGCCCGGCTCGGAAGGAGCTGGGCCTTGGGCACCGCTGGGCCTGCCGATCGACGGGGAGGGCGCGGTCGATCTGGAATCGGTCAACGCGACAGGGGTGCTGCACTCAGCCCGTTTCCGAAGAAGAACGGCAGCGACAGGTAAACAGCGGCGCGATGTAGGGACTTGGCGAGGCGTCCTCGACGGGGACCCACCGGGAACTGGCCGGAACAGGATGGAGGTAACCCGCGATGAAGCTTGGGGCGGCATCCAGGGCACTGGCGGGATGCTTGCCGGCGAGGTCGGACAACAGCGGGAAAACGCGAGGCGAGGCCGCGGTCTTGGCGCAGAGGAGGCGTGTGGCTGCACTTGCAAAGGAGTGACCACGCAAAGACGGGGCCGGTGCTTTCCGTATCCGGCGCGGAGGAGGACGGGAATGGATTCCCGGTGGAACGAGGCAGGTCGGGGACGGCAATAGAGGAGCTCCAGGGCCACGAAGAGGATGCAGGGCACCATGAGGACGGGCGCAGGGACCTTGGGACCTGGTGTCCATGGCGGAGGCACCGGCGCTGGAGGGTCTTGGTGGCCGGATCGCGGCGCGGTGGGGCAGACGGGGTCCTGGAGGCGGGTGGTCTCGAAGAAGCGGGGCGGTGGCCATGGCATCAAGGCATAGCTCCTGTTGAACGAACATGGAGAGAGAGAGAGATGTGAGAGGAGGGAGTAGAGGCAGGGAAGGAGAAGGAAAAGAGCGGGGGAGGTCTGGCTTGGTCGACGACGGTCAACAGGGCGGCGGCGTGCTCGGGCTCACAGGCGACGAGGAGGAGGCAGGGAGCAGGGGGCCTCGGTTGCTGCTGCTGCGATTTGTGCGGCGCTGAAAAACAGGGAGGGTCAGAGAGGACTAGGATCGGGAGGAGAATAGTGGCTGGGTTGGTTCGATCGGATCTGGGAGGATCCCGAGGGGAACCAGAAAGAGTGGCGGCGGCACGAGGTAGGATCCCTGGAAATTAGGTGGGTTGTCTAGGGCCTGGAGGTTGATAGCGGACTGTGCATAAAGCTTTGGGCTGAGAGAAGAGAAGAGAGATGCAGCCCGACAACTGTTTCCGGAGACCGAAAATGTCCGACGTTTGACCGACTATATTGTCGCTATAGTTATCCGTTGGGGCGTCAAACGAACTCCGAATGCGACAAAAATTGACAGGCGTCCTACCTACAACATAAAAACACTGCACGCCAACTTTCCTCCCATTCCGGGAACATTTTCCGGCCACTTATAAAATAATATTTCGGACATGCCTCGGGCGTGTGCAAGTGTGTCTGGGCTCAGAACGGACAACAGACGGAACAAGGAGACCGGGACGGATGCAAGTTTTCGAAAACATGCAGATGCAATGCGGATGATGACATGGAAAGATGCAACACGCAAGCGAAAGATAAGGCAACAACAGCGAATAACTGGAAGACACCTGGCGCAACGGTCTCGGGGCGTCACAACACTCCACCACTATGAGAGGATCTCGTCCCGAGATCTAGAATGGCACCAGAGGAACAACGGAAGAGGAAGAGGAGAGGTAAAGTTAAGTTGCTTCTTTGACAAACGAGTGATGCCAAAGAACCTTGAGAGGTTGAGCAAAATGAACGGAAGAAAACAACGAAGATGCACAAAGTTGAAAACACTCCATTATCAAAGAGGAACAAGAAAGAACAAATTCGGACATCACTCCGGTTGAAGAGTGATGCAAGACTTGATCGGCCAAAAGCACTTGAGCAGCGGACACAACAGTCCGGATAAAAGGATAAGCACGAAAAGAACACGATCCCGACAAAACAAGAAGATGAGTTGAAGATAGCAACATCACAATGCCTCCGTAATGAAAGAATAGAATGGAAATGGAATGAACGGAGGGAAAACAAGATCTTGGGAGAGCATGCTAACAACAAATGCTAGAATTGAGTAGTTGAATTAACAACAACAAAAGAACAAGGTTGTAGTGGGCTTATGGAGAAACATCTCAAAATTTATGAGGTGAAAATTCTGCCACTAACGAAAACGATAGATTGGATTGATATCAACAAGGAGACGAGAACTTATTTCACCGGGAGGATAAAGAATAACTTGGGTCCTTTACAAGCACCATAGATAGCAACAATCCTTAGGGAAGGCTTTAGGTGAAATATAACCCAAGATAACTCCAAAGAAGAGATTGATGGATTTCAAATACCTCACTCTTAACAACATGTGAATCATGAAACATGAACTGAAATTATCAAGAACGACATAACACCACCTCAAAAGATAAGGTAGAAGGAATTGCACTTCGGAATGCCAGATGAAGAATACTTGAGCTCCTTTGAAAAGAATGTTGACGAACACTTCGAGAAGGATTTAAATCCTTGATGAACCATCATGTAGAGCCTCCGTGATGAACTCCGGTAATAAAAGGATGATAGAAAGAAAGGGAAGTTGATAATATAAGGTGGAGCCTTGAAATGATTAAATGAATCTCCGTGGTGAAATAATTGAAAAGGTTGGAACTCCGGGAAAAGAGAAGATGAAACAATTGAAATTACGAATTTGACGAGCCTCCGGAATAGGGAATTGAGTTCACCCGATGAAAATAAGAATTACATTATGCTTATCCTTCACCAATTTAAATTGATGACAAACAATGGATTTGGCATACTACTTATTCTCGTAGAAAGGATTAAGATAGATATAGTGTCAACTTGGAAAGGTCTTCAATGAAACACCAGTAGGATTGGAAAGAACGAGTGAATTGATATGATAACGAAGGAAGACACATCTTGAACGAACCACCGTAAGAATTAAATGAACGAAGTAAAGGATAAATCACAGGTAAGAATTAGCAAATGAACGTACAAACTTGAGACAATCTAGATACATGAGAACGAAGGGATCACAAACTGATTAGAGATCACTTGAACGATGCACCGGTAAGATTGGAGAATGATAGCTGAAAGCTGAGAATGAATAAGTCTTTTGAAATGATGGGCTTTGGATGGGTGAAAAGAATTCTCACAATCAAAACAATTATGAGAGGATGGCCTCGAACTAGAACCACGAATCTCTGAGAGAACGGATAAGATATGGAGGTAAAACTCTTCTTCGGTCTTCAAATGTTGAGAATGATGACGAGAAACACCACCAAGAATTATTGAGGCACACCGGAATGAAGAATGGAAAGGTTGAGCCAATGATGAAAAGAATTTGAAAGATCCTGGAGGAAGACATATGACTGATGATGAATCATTCTTACGTCAAACTTCGAAAGAATTTGGGAGTAACTCCGGGAAAAATTAGAAGAGTTAGGTAAGATCCTGGGAAAAGACCTGTGGGTTAGGGCCCACTCAAGAGAAACACCGTTGAAAAGATTACTTGAAAAAAAGAGATTGCACCGGTTGAATTAAAAGGCTTGAATGAGATAACATCCTCGAAAGAGCTTGAACGAATGTAGAGTGGAAACACAAATCTTCGAGATATCTTGAGCAGTCCGGAACAATAGAATAGCGTGCGTGGAATGATTATGAGGTGCACCGGCATGAGATGGTATTTGAAACGAGGAAAGGATATGATCAACAAAGCTTGAATTGGTTCCACTGGAGAAGAAAGAGAATGAATAATGATGAACTTGAGGCTCCGTTAGGATCTTCATGAGAATCACCGGACAAGAACATTGACGGAAAGAACGAAGAAACTTCACATCCATAAGATGGATACTTGATTAAGAAATCTGAGTCCTTGAAGAAAAAGGGGTGGGTGGGTGGGAAAACAAAGGCAACTTGGAACGAATGAAGAAAACACCATTGAGAAGAACTGATAATTGATCTTGCTAATGTTGAAATGATCGGATCCACTTGAAGAGAGACACACCGGTTGAAAAGGATTGACATGACAATCTTGATTAATAGGACGGATTAGTATTCACATTGGAGTATGAGAACACCGTTTAGGAAAGGTATGGAATCAACACTTGACATTGAAGCAACTCGAATACCACAACTCAAAAAAAAAACAAAGGATTGGCTTGGAAAATAAGCCGGAACAAACATATGATAGAGATTTCGTCCGAAGTTTTTGTGGTGGGGCCTACACAGGCTCGATCGTACAACACCATCATGTACAAGGCAGTGCACATGGCATACGAAGCGTCCCTGAGTCAGCATAGCCAAGGACTCTTTAAGACACAACGAGACCACTGTAAAACCAACCGTGGATAGGCAGACCACTAGACGTCGAACCCCAATTTCGTATCATACATCTGTCGGAAAGATATCCTAAGAGCTACTTGAATTCCCACTTATAAACTCCCGAAATTTTTTCCGGTTATGCAATCAGGTGTTGGGGATACAGGGGAAGCATAATATCTCACCCAAAAGTAACAAATCCTATATCCAGCTGTATCCATCCTTCAACACATAACCAAGAAACCTTCGGAAATCGTTTACCTCCACCTTCGAAAAGCATCCGTTATACGAGTTATGGCAATACTCCCGAACTCCCGCCCTAGTACTGGGTGGCGTCGAGGTTATCTCACTAACAACTGCATAAAAGATATTTTCGATGTCGGCGAAAAACTCAGGTATTCCAGAACTGCAACGATAAAATTGTGACGACAACACTTCGGAGCTCAACTCCCCGGGACACTGCCACAACCCCTAAATGTCAGGAGGCACCAAGAACAATGTTCTCGTCACGAAACCATCGGAACGATTCCAAGATACCCGCGTGATCCTAAAAAAATTAGTGAAATTTGAGAAGAGAAGAGTCAAAACTCTACGTCAGGATGCCTCACCAGAGCGACGAAGGGACTGAGGAGTAAAAAGAATTCCTAACTCTCCGATATATATAATTCCTAAATGACTCAAAAAAAATTTTCTAGACTCAACAACGACAATGATTCGATCAAGCAGGGGGCTCCTAAGGTCGGGGAAGGCTCTGATACCAACTTGTAACACCCTCGATGCGGCTATATCTCCCATGTGTCGAAGCACGACTTAGAGGCATAACCGCATTGAAAGCAATGTCCCAAGTGAGGTAATCTTCACAACAACCCATGTAATGAAATAGGGGAATAAGAGGTACATAGTTGGCTTACAATCGCCACTTCACACAATACATGAATAAATCATTACATTCATCCAAATACACGCAAGGTCCGACTATGGAACCAAAATAAAAGAAGACTACCCCAAAAGCTACACAGGTCCCCGATCGTCCCAACTGGGATCCACTACTGATCAACTGAAACGAAACAACACAACGAACACGATCTTCATCGAGCTCCTCCTTGAGCTCGGTTGCGTCACCTGCACGATATCATCGGCACCTGCAAACTGGTTTTGTAAGTATCTGTGAGTCATGGGGACTCAGCAATCACACACCCTCGCGATCAAGACTATTTAAGCTTATAGGTAGGGTAAAAGATATGAGGTGGAGCTGCAGCAAGCACTAGCATATATGGTGGCTAACATATGCAAATGGGAGCGAGAAGAGAAGGCAAAGGCACGGTCGAACAACTATCATCAAGAAGTGATCCTAGAACAACCTACGTCAAACATAACTCCAACAATCGTGTTCACTTCCCGGACCCCGCCGAGAAGAGACCATCACGGCTATACACACGGTTGATGCATTTTAATTAAGATAAGTTTCAGGTTTTCTACAGCCAGACATTAACAAATTCCCATCTTCCCATAACCGCGGGCACGACTTTCGAAAGTTCAAATCCCTACAGGGGTGTCCCAACTTAGCCCATCACAAGCTCTCACGGTCAACGAAGGATTTTCCTTCTCCCAAGACAGTCCGATCAGACTCGGCATCCCGGTTACAAGACATCCTCGACAATGGTAAAACAAGTCCAACAAGACCGCCCGACGCGCCGACATCCCGATAGGAGCTGCACATATCTTGTTCTCAGTGCACACCGGATAAGCAACCCGTACAACTAAAACCAGCCCTCGAGTTTCCCCGAGGTGGCGCTGCAAGGGGCTCTAATTTGGACCAACACTTAGACAAGCACTGGCCCGGGGGGGTTAAAATAAAGATGACCCTTGGGCTGGGTGGGTTCCCATTATAACCCAACCGTGTAAGGAACGCAAAATCCGAGAACATAACACCGATATGACAGAAACTAGGGCGGCAAGAGTGGAACAAAACACCAGGCATAAGGCCGAGCCTTCCACCCTTTACCAAGTATATAGATGCATTAATTAAATAAGACATATTGTGATATCCCAACAAAATATCCATGTTCCAACAAGGAACAAACTCCAATCTTCACCTGCAACTAACAATGCTATAAGAGGGGCTAAGCAAAGCGGTAACATAGCCAAACAACGGTTTGCTAGGACAAGGTGGGTTAGAGGCTTGGCTTAACAAAAAGGGAGGCATGATAAGCAAGTGGTAGGTATCGTAGCATAGGCATAGCAAAAGAGCGAGCAACTAGCAAGCAAAGATAGAAGTGATTTCGAGGGTATGGTCATCTTGCCTGAGATCCCGCAAGGAAGAAGCACTAGTCCACTAAGAAGACAAACGGACGTAGTCGAATGAATCCTCACAACACGACGTTACCGGATTACCGAGAAGAAGTACACTGGAAAGAAAGCAAACAACATATTAAGCAAATATCACATAACATGGCATGATGCACAACCAAGTATGATGCATGTCCGGTTTAATGAAGCATGGCATGGCTAACAAATGCACAAACAAACCTACAAATTAAGTGGAGCTCAATATGCAACGAGTTGCATATTGAGGAACACCACGTGACTTATTTAGTTCTCTCTCGTTTAGGTACCCAACAAGATTAAATTTTGTTAGCATGGCAAGAGGTGAAGCATAATGAAACTATCTATCTAGGCAAGTTTAAATGAGGCCGGAACAACAAAACAACAAGTCCAGAAACTCCTCATGTGCACATTTTAGGTTTGGTACTGATCTGCCCTAAACACAATTTTAGAGTTGTTAAACATGCAAAGCAAGTACACCATGTTAAACTAGGCATTTTCCTACCCCATTTACATATAAAGATCATTTAAAACCGAGCTACGGTTATTAAGTTATGAATTAAAGCATTTTAACATATTGTTAAAGCAAATTTAAACAAACAACATTTTAACCATTTTAAACATAGATGAAAATGGCATATTATTAATCTACACATAATTCTAAGCATTTTTCATATATAACTTATTTTAATCCGGTGCATGGATGATGAGTTATTAAATGCATGAAACTATGTGGGTTTTCTGTAAAACTGCTCTCCTCTGGAAAAATAGACAAAACCGCCAGTCAATAAAAAACACACTACGGGGCCAAAACTGGGGCGGACTCGGCCTCACCATGGTCCAAGCCCAGACAATGGAGGAGGCCCAAGAGGGGCCGGCTGGCTTGAGTCCATGGTGTGGGCGACGTGGAGAGGGACCGGCTCGAGAGGAGCTGGGCCTTGGGCACCGCCGGGCCTGGCGATCAACGGGGAGGGCGCGGTCGATCTAGAATCGGTCAAAGCGACATGGGCGCTACACTCAGCTCGTTTCTGAAGAAGAACGACAACGACAGGTAAACAGCGGCGCGATGCAGGGACTTGGCGAGGCGTCCTCGACGGGGACCCGCCGGGAACTGGCCGGAACGGGACGGAGGCGACCCGCGACGAAGCTTGGGGCGGCATCCATGGCGCTGGCAGGATGCTCGCCGGCGAGGTCGGACAGCAGCGGGAAAACGCGAGAGCGGTCTTGGCACAGAGGAGCGTGGCTGCACTTGCAGGGGAGTGGCGACGCAAAGACGGGGTCGGTGCTTGCCGTATCCGGCGCGGAGGAGGACGGGAATGGATTTCCGGTGGACCGAGGCAGGTCGGGGGCGACAACAAAGGAGCTCCGGGGCCACGAAGAGGATGCTGGGCACCATGAGGACGGGCGCAGGGACCTTGGGACCTGGCGTCCATGGCGGAGGCAGCGGCGCTGGAGGGTCCTCGTGGCCGGATCGCGGCGCGGTGGGGCAAACGGGGTCCTGGAGGTGGGTGGTCTCGAAGAAGCGGGGCGGCGGCCATGGCATCGAGGCATAGCTCCTGTTGCACGAACAGGGAGAGAGAGAGATTTGAGAGGAGGGAGTAGAGGCAGGTAAGGAGAAGGAAAAGAGCAGGGGAGGTCTTGCCTGGTCGACGGCGGTTAACAGGGCAGCGGCGTGCTCGGGCTCACAGGCGACGAGGAGGAGGCAGGGAGCAGGGGGCCTCGGTTGCTGCTGCTGCGATTTGTGCGGTGCTGAAAAACAGGGAGGGGTCGGAGAGGACTAGGATCGGGAGGAGAACAGTGGCTGGGTTGGTTCGATCGGATCTAGGAGGATCCTAAGGGGAACCAGAAAGAGTGGCGGCGGCGCGAGGTAGGATCCCTAGAAATTAGGTGGGTTGTCTAGGGCCTGGCGGTTGACAGCGGACTGTGCAAAAAGCTTTGGGCTAAGAGAAGAGAAGAGAGATGCAGCCCGGCAACTGTTTCCGGAGACCGAATACGTCCGACGTTTGACCGACTATATTGCCGCTATAGTTATCCGTTGGGGCGTCAAACGAACTCCGAATGCGACGAAAATTGATAGGCGGCCTACCTACAACATAAAAACACCGCACGCCAACTTTCATCCCATTCCAAGAACATTTTCCGGCCACTTATAAAATAATATTTCGGACATGCCTCGGGCGCGTGCAAGTGTGTCTAGGCTCAGAACGGACAACGGACGGAACAAGGAGACCGGGACGGATGCAAGTTTTTGAAAACATGCAGATGCAATGCGGATGATGACATGGCAAGATGGAACACGCAAGCGAAAGATAAGGCAACAACAGCGAATAACTGGAAGACACCTAGCACAACGGTCTCGAGGCGTCACAAAGCATTCCTCGCTATTAGAAATCCTGAAAGCACTAAAGTGCATTGTAGGATATCTTGGCAGTAAGCTAACAATATTCATGGTACCTTTAGTCTCGATCCAATCAGGCACAACATTCATCGGGAGTCCCTCTTGAAGAACATCGTATAGTAACATACTTAGCAACGAAGTTTAGCTTAAAAAATAATGTATGCAAAAGATGCACTGAGGAGAAATAGTAGAAATCTTGCCATCTTTCCTAAATATATGTGACCGTAGTTCAGTACGAACACTATTGGTCGCACATTTTGAGTACTAATATTTCTAAGTACAGGATTTTTTTTGTCTTGGCAGCATCAAGATCCTCAAGCCATGAAACATAATGACTTGTCTCCTCGCAGTTTAGTTCAGCCCCGGGACAGTGGACAGTCCTGTCTACCAAGCGCCGGACATGTTTGCTTGATTGGAAATAAGCTGTCAATAAAATTACTTGTCAACTATTTTTGAATAAACAATATCGAAGACATAAATATGGTTGATAAACTCACATAATGGTAGAACTAGAGGCATCTGCACATCGACCCAGATGTCTCTATTACCTTCAATATCATCTTCCGGACGAATATCAAAGGTGATAACCATATCAGGCTCAAATGCATAAGTCTTGCTGTAACGCCCCGAGACCGATGTGCCACGTGTCCTCCCATTATTCGCTGTTGTTGCCATGTCATTGCTTGCTTGTCATGCATCTCATATCATGTCATCATGTGCATCTCATTTGCATACATATTCGTCTCATGCATCTGAGCATTCTTCCCGTTGTCCGTTTTACATTCCGGCGCTCCGTTCTCCTCCGGTGGTCATTTCTACCTTCTTTCATGTGTGGGGTTTAAACATCTCCGGATTGGACCGAGACTTGCCAAGCGTCCTTGGTTTACTACCGGTAGACCGCCTGTCAAGTTTCGTGCCATTTGGTCTTCGTTTGATACTCCAACGGTTAATCGAGGGACCGAAAAGGCCTCGTGTGTGTTGCAGCCCAACACCCCTCCATTTTGTCCCAAAACCCACCAAAACCTCCTCCATCATCTCGGTCGTTCGATCATGATCGCGTGGCCGAAAACCGCACCTCATTTGGACTCTCCTAGCTCCCTCTACCTATAAATATGTGGCTTCCCCCGAATTTTTTCGGATCTTTCCCTACCCTAACCCTAGTCTTCGTCCTCCTCCAGCCGCCGGACGTGTCCGACCGGGTCGGACATGTCCGCCCGTCCACGCGCCGCCGCCCCCAGCCTCTCTTGGACCGACACGTGGAAAGCACCGCCGCAGGCCCGCGAGCCCACGGCCGGCCCTCCGAGCCCATCTCCTCCGCGCGCCTGCCCCGAGCGAGGCCTGCCTCCACGCCGCTTCTTCCTCCGCGCCGGCGCCGCCAGCCGCACCAGGCGCCATCGCCAGCCGCCGCTCCGCCGCACGGGACCCTTGCCGGCGC